>NW_027532002.1:2340019-2517277 GCF_008692635.1 Crocuta crocuta | reverse complement strand
GGGGGGGGGGGGGGGGGGGAGAGGGAAGAAAGAGCCAATTCTCCCAGGGCATCGCATGCTTAGACGTTTGGGTCCCTTTGACACTTCAGGTCCTCTAGGTGACTTTGGTCAAGTCACTGAATATTACTGCAAAAGGATAAAATATATGCTCCCCTAAGTCCCTTCTTGCTCAGAAACGTGTGGTGCTTTGATTAAGATGAGACTGGTGTATAATGCTTAGTCCCATTGAGAAGGGCTCACTTGAAGGCTAGATTTTCACTCAATGTTTTCTTCCCGCCTTCAATCTTCTCCCAGTAATCCACCTCTAGATCACTTTCTTTTTTCATTTCTAATGAATAGATTTTGTAAAGCCCTGGTGCATAACTAGCCCACAGACTCTAAAGCATGCATTACTTGTATTCAATCCATATTAGCATTATTTAGACTCTAAGCCTAAAAAGTATTTATCTATCCAAATACTATGTCCTCAAGACTCCCCTTGAGGGGACTGTGCACTTTTTCTTCATGTCACCAGTTACAAATGGGAAGAACTCCACCTAAAAATGCATTTCACCAAAAAGAAGAAATCACATTGGAGAAGTCTGTTTTCATACATTAGTACACGCCTTTTGGTTACATTTCAAATTATCCAGGTGGACGTAAAAGAGACGGTCCCATTTCATGTGCTAATTATCACAAGGTTCTCAAAGGCTGTCCCCATGGCCCGAGGTTTTGTTATTTACTAAATGTGATGGTAAAAACTTTCACTCATAAATCCAGCATGCACTGAGTACTCACTATGGGATGGACAGTGTGCTTGATATGGACACGGAACAAATGAATGAAACAGAGTCCTGCCCTGCCATCTGAAANCCTATACCCGGGGATATAGCAGCTCTACTGTGGGACTTTTCCCTTCACCCCAGATGAATGGACGCTGACCCACACAGGGCCGAGCGTATCATCTCTCCCAAGAATTTTGTCTAATTTAGTTTGGACAAGTCTGCTGAATGAAGGACTCAAAATAGAACCTGACAGAGCAGCCACCTTCTGCTTGTCACGTCAGCTGAGAAGTAAAAAAAAAAAAATCAATCCGTGGAAAGAGTGGAATGAAACAGACAGCAAGAGAACAGGGGTGGAAGGGAGAGGGAGAGAATGAGAGAGAGAGAAAGAGGGGGGAGACTCAGAGAGAGACAGAGAGACACAGAGAGACAGAGAGAGAGAGAGAGAGAGAGAGAATGGGTGAGTGAATGAATCTGGAAGAATCCTGCTTCCTACCAGCAGCTGCTTAACTGACCCTGCCTGAAGTCCGGCCATGTTCAAACATTACAGGGCTTAAGGCACCCAGTTCCTTTTTCTGTTAAGCCTGCTTACATTTTTTTAAAAATGCTTATAACCAAGAGTTCTAACTAATAAATGACTGAATTGTTATTAATATGACAGTTGAAATGGGTGAAGGTGAGGTAGGAAAGCAGAACAGACTCCATTTTAGAATGGCTATGTTTCCGCTGTTTTTCTGCAAGCCCCATTTACTCACGTTCTATATTTTTCTCCTGAATAAGCCAAAGAAGCTACGTCCTCACGTCAATGGGGAAGCAAGGAAGCTAATCATTCTCTGACTTTTGTCCTGGGCCCCAAACACCTGTGGCCCCAAACGCCTGGGGCCCAGCATCTCAGAAGAGCTGGATCCCACACATCTTCCAGAACCTTAGCTTCAAATAAACCTCGGCTACTGCTGGCACTACCCCTACCTTCGCTAATTTATGGAATAACACCTATTGTTCACCTAACATTTGCCTTTGATTGGACCCTACCTTGGATTTCTGGAGGAACGTGTACCTTAGACCCCTTTCCAATATAAAACCCTAACCCCAAGCAAGAGTGAGACTCAATTTTCCTTTCCTTTCTGAGTCTCTCAGACACTTCGTCTGCTGTTCTCTGTCTTGTCATTCATGCTGTTCAATAAACTCTGCTTTCACTTTCTCCAGCTTGCATTGGATTTTTATCCTACTGGAAGCCAAAGGCCCTCTGGCCTGGTCTATGGGCCACTCCCTGAGTCCTTGGACCCAGCCTGCCTGCATCCAAGGAAAAGTTTTTACTTATCTTACTGCTACAGGTGGATAAAAATAACAATTGTAGTTCATGATAAATAGGCCAATGACAATGCATTTAAAACATTTTTAATGCTTATTTATTTATTTTTAAATTTAATGTTTATTTATTTTTGAGAGAGAGAGAGACAGAGTGTGAGCAAAGGAGGGGCAGAGAGAGAGAGGAAGACACAGAATCCGAAGCAGGCTCCAGGCTCCACACTGTTAGCATAGAGCCCGATGCGGGGTTCGAACCCACAAAGTGTGAGATCATGACCTGAGCCAAAGTCAGCCGCTCAACCAACTGAGCCACCCAGGTGCCCCAATGCTTATTTATTTTTGAGAGAAAGAGAGACAGAGAGACAGAGCATAAGCGGAGGACAGGCAGAGAGAGAAGGAGACACAGGATCCAAGGCAGGCTCCAGGCTCTGAGCTGTCAGCACAGAGCTGGACGCAGGGCTCAAACTCACAAACCATGATATCGTGACCTGAGCCGAAGTGTGACGCTCAGTTGACTGGGCCACCCAGGCGCCCCTAAATTCTTTCCATTATAAACATCCACACTCAGCAGCAGCTTTTGCAAGACTTTGAGCTTGGCAATGGGGTTAACAAAACGCATAGCAGTGGTGGGCAATCTTATTTTGATCAAGGACATATTCAGGAGAAAGCACAAATGTTTACAGGCTATATTTCTCTCCATCCAAAACGGTTTTATGTTGACCCTATGGGAGAAATTATATTCTTTCAGCTTAGGTGATCTATTTATTGAAGAGAAGAATGTCATTGAGAAAACTATGCTTGCTTTTAGCCTTTGAAATATTATAATACAGCCCAATTTGAAAGTTAGCAATACAAGACAGCTTTTCCTGATTGTTCATCTCTCATGTTTGGACAGTGCGTTAACTTTTGCCACAAGTTCATCTGCATTAGCCTTGTTTATCCGCCCACTCCCCCCCCAAAAGATCTATCCCAAGAAGTATTATTATTCCATTTAACATATGGAGAAACTGAGGCTCTGTGGAGGTCTCAAAGCACCTCTGTAAATTCTGTGACATTCTCTCCATCGAGAAGAGGGGTATACATTCCCCTCCCCCAGAAACATGAGCAGGACTTTCAAATCCTCCAGGAAAACAATGTGGTGACCAGATCAGTGTGTGACCTGATGCTGGGTCACAAGAGGCAACTGACTTCCAATTGCCTCACCCTTGGGACACGTACCCTTGGGTAAGAAGGGTACCCTGAAGCCACCATGCCAGAGGGTCTACATGGAGAAAACACACTCTGACAGGGAGGGGTGTCCAAGAAGCCCCCAGACGTTTAGGGCTCCCCAGATCAGGCAGCTGACATGTGAGTGGAAAGGCCTTCGAGAGAACTAGAGCCCAGCCAGTGTGTAATGATAATTGCAGAAGGACCCAAAACTGCCTAGTGGGGCCCTGTCAACACCCAAACAATGAAAGATAATAAATGCTTATTTTCATTTCCCGCTGCTGAGTTTGGAGGGCTTTGTTGTATAGCAGGCCCCAAGAGTAGTAACTTCCCAGGATCCCTCAGGACCGTCCATGTGGCACCAGGGCTAGAATCCATGCATTCCACTCACTGTGGTATTAACCAGACAAGGTGGTCCCTGGGGACCTGAGGAGACTCAGGTACCGCCCAAACCCTGCCCAGGTTAGGCCTCCTCCTTCCACCTCACCCTCGCAGAGGCTCTCCCTGCGGGAGATGAGCCCCACCACTGCTGGTTTCTAGAAGGAAATGGCTCCGGGGCACTATGGCAATTTCTCTACACCATGCTGTGTGCAGGTGGCTTCTGGCACTTAGAGGTGCCAAGCCGGCTGCCAGGCTTGGCTTTGCCTCCCGTCCTTCTCCGAGGAGTTGGCTGGCTGTGTTTGCATTTGAAGACAGGCAGTGTTGCAAAGGTAGGTGGGTGCCGTACACCCTGCCTGCAGAGAGTTGCTCGGCTCTGATGAATTACTCCCAGTCCCTGGTCTCACATTTGGCTGGATCTCCAGGAAAAATATGTGTGTTCTGGGCCCCAGCTGATCTTTTAATCTAGCTTCTCTGTTCTAAAATAAACATTCTCTGTTAAAATTGTAAATTTTCATCTGCTTCTTCCAAAGAGATTGGTTGAAAAGGTATAAAATATACAAAACTCATTTTCACTTGGAATGAACTCAGGGCTGCTAGGTGGCCGGCACTCATCTAGTGTCCTGGGGCTTTCCTGCAGGGGGCGCCACTTACATTAAAAAAAAAACAAACAAACAAACCCATGAGCCATGAAACCGGGGCTGCAGTGCTGTGGTACTATTGTGTGNAAGCCATCTTTTTCGTTTGGGGGGGCATATATATTCTCATTTAAAATGTATATGTTTCATGAATTAAATCGACAAATATTTACCAAGTATTGACTTTATTAAATATGTTTTTTTTTAATGAGAACCATCCTTTTTTTTTTTTTTTTTGGTGTATTTTAATTTCAAAGCCCAGTTAAAAGATTCATTTCCAAATCTGTATTTCTGCTTTCTAGGTTTCCTTTAAGCAAGGTACTTCTGCATAGTAAGGAAGAAGGAGTAGGAGGGGAAGGAAGGAGGGAGAGTTTCAGGGTTGTAGTAAGGAGTAAATAATATGTTTAGAACATTAAGCATGGTTCTGGCCCACGATAGTGCCTCAGTAGATGGTAATTACTGATCATTACTACTCTCGCCTTATCTTTCCAAGGTTGCGCCACCGGGCAGGGATAAAATGAGGTCAAATTAACAGGACAATTCGAGTTTCACTCACTGGTTGTCTGGCCGCCTGGTGCCCGACCTTCACACCCCCTCCACCTGTAAGCTCCAGCTGGTATTTCTAGGACTCTCCAGAAGGCGTGTCGCTGCTGTGCCGGAACCAGCCTGCTGCCTGTGCCCTGCCCGTCACCAGAGTGCCCTGTCTTCAGGGCTGTCACGGCTTGTGGGGGGACAGCCTCTCTGCGTGCCACCCACACTGATGCCTAGAGAGCAAAGCTGTGCTGTCGCCTGTGACAATCGGGTGTGGGGACTGAAGGAGCAGCTCTGTGTGACTGGCTGTTGGAGGAATGCCAAGCAGGGAATGTCCTGTGTTAGAATTTACCGACAAAACTACTATTTAAAAAAAAAATGTAGTGCCTTTTCTCTCAGTAGGAAATGGACAAGCACGTGCATCCCAGAGCCTGGGCCGGGCAGGGGTGAGTAACTGCCTTCTCACTGAGCTCCGGACCGCCCCCCCCTTCCTTCAGCAGCGAAGGCTTTGTTATCAGGCTCAGCTTGTTGCCCCCGCACCCTTTCTCTTGGGAGGTCTTCTCCCCTGGGGGTTCTGTTCAGCTCTCTACAAAGAGTCAACCCCACAGGGGGCCCAGGTCCCCCTCCTGGAGGCTCTTCCACCAGAGCAAACAGGCCATCCAGGGCCACCCTCCAGCCCGTGGTCTCTTAGGCTTAGGTTCCCCCACTTCAAGTCTCTTCTGTGGAGCACCTCTCCTGTATCTCATCCTCCTCAAGGGACTGGCCTTCGTGGCTGCCACAGGTTCTGCTGGGTCCTGCTGGGACTTGGTGCTTTCTGCCCCAAAGTGACAATTCTGACAAACGGACTCGGGTAGCATGGCGTCTGAGGCGAGTGAGAAGAAACCAGTGTGTAGTGAACACCTACTCTATGCCAGCCACTGTGTCAGCCACCTTCTCTGCTAGCTGTACTAGGGTTCCCCTTTGAGAGAAAGGGGAGACAGATGCTTACTTTGTCCTGGCCTCCAACCCAGCTCTGGCCAAATCAGAAGGCCATGCTTCTCAGAGACTCTGTCTCTATGTCTCCTGAGGGAATCTTTGCTCGTAAACAGTCATACCTCATGGTGTCATGAGAGATATTGGAAATCCCTCAAGAGCTAGGCTAAACATGACAGAGAATTTAGCTACAACACAATTCTGGCCACCATGTTCCTCCTGCATGGCCTCCGAAATGGCCCCAGACCCTGGCTTTACCCAGTCATTACTCTGACACTGTTTTGAGGTCTCAGTAACTATCCACAGTCCTTCCTTGAGGGTGTCTCTTCAGCCTGAGGTCACAGGTCCTGATAATCTCCTCCAAAGAATCTCCAGTTTCTTTCAGGGTCCCAGGGTCCCAGGTCCCCCCAAGGACAAGGGGCTCCTGGTGTTCCTCCTCCTAATGACATCTCTTCTTTCGTTCCTAATACTGCTAGCTATTGCTTGCTCTCTCTCTCTCGCCCTTTTTTGGTTTCTCTTTCACTGATTTTGCTCTTAATTACTTCCTCCCTTCTACTTATTTTGGGTTTAGTTGATTCTTTTCTAGTTTCTTAATGTGGAAGCTCAGAGTATTGATTTGAGACTTTCTTTTTAATATGTACATTCATGTTATATTTTTTTCTCTAAGCACTTCCTACCCTTGTCAGAAGCTGTATTTTCATTGTTATTCTTTAAAAATATTTTCTTTACCAGGGTGCCTGAGTGGCGCAGTAGGTTAAGCATCTGACTTCAGCTCAGGTCATGATCAGCATAGTTGGGTTCAAGCCCCACATTGGGCTCTGCGCTGCCAGCTCCGAGCCTGGAGCCTGCTTCAGATTCTGTGTCTCCCTCTCTTTCTGCCCCTGTCTGCTGGTGCTCTGTCTCTCAGAAATAAATGAATGTTAAAAAATAAAATAAAATTTATTTACCTTGAAACTTCTTCTTTCCACTAAATAGCCAGTGGGTTATTTAAAATAGCCTTGTTTAATTTCCAAATGTTCGGGTATATACTAGATATCTTTCTGTTTTTTTATTTTTTTCCCTCTAATTCTGTGATGATCATACATGTTATTGTGAATGTACTTGGTATGTTTTCAGTTATCTAACAATTTCTAAGGTTTACTTAAAGGCTCAGAACGTGGCATATATAAGTACTTTAAAAGAATATGCATTTTGCTGTTTTGGAATGGATTGGCATCTGTTGACAGGTTTTCCCTTGAGAACTGGTCACATTTTCCTGATTCTTTGCTAACTAACTTGAAATTATATTCTAAACCATTTGTTATCATGCTGTGGAACTCTGGGTCCCGTTAAAATCCTCTGGTGATCGTTGAATTTTTTTTCTCTAGTTATAAATCTAGAGAGTGTTGATTTTGTTTGTTTGCTTTAGCAGTTAGCCAGCCTAGTTAGACACAGGTCAGCAGTTCTGTGAGACCATGATTTCATCATCAGGTCAGATCTCAGAGTGGTGGCCACATTGCTTTTGGGTCTGTTTCCTGCATGTGCAACTTAGTCATTAGCCCAGGCCTTGTGTTAGTTTGTACACAGAATTAGAGCTTTCTCTTCTCTAGGTCTGACCTCTCCAAGATTTCCCTCCTGCTCTCAGGCTCCCAGGGACACTTGTACCTGGCTCTTCTGGCCATAAAAATGAGTTCCTCTTAGAATTTATTCAGACCATGCTGCCACGCAATTCCGTATGACTGGTGGTGCATTTTGGGCAAAATGGCAAGAAAAAAAGAGAAAAATCGATAGTGGGGACTTCTACTATATTCTTTGGACCTTGAGAGCCCTTTTGCCAGATTCCTGTGACAAGAGAAACGAGTTTTTCCTCAGTGCTTTAAGGCTCAGGCCCATAGCACTGCGACGAAGTTTCAGATTGGGTCCACTCTTGTGTTAGAGGGAGGAGGGAAAACAGGATAAAAGTTGACGTGTGCCATACTTTCCAGGTCACAGTGTCCCCCTTTCCTGCTCTGGTCAAGAAAGGAGTTTTTTCTCAGGGTTCTAATGTCTGCCTGTGTGCCTTTCCATAACTGGGGCCACTATCCCGTCAAGGCCGTGGGACGAAAGACGAAAAATGACCCCAAACCCCCCAGTACTGGTATTACTTACATTTTTGTTTTCCCTCTCCAGCCTACTTTCCATTATTTACTTCTCAGATTCCTTAAGGAGTAGGGGGTTTGGGCTTTTAGCTACAGTTTGTGAGGTATAGAGGCTGTTGTGGGCTCACTTCATCTTGGCCAGTCTCAGTCATATTCAACATCCAATAATTAGTGAATCCTAAATATAACCTGCATCTCCCTGTCCTTCCCTTTTTGGGTATGTGGGAATTCCAGAGACTTCGAGGGAATTTGACTTGCTTTGTCAGGGGAGCAGTGCCTCTTGGTCCACAGGTGACTCCTTTGCATATTGGTAGCTTCCACCTTTCAGAAATAACAATAATCCAGTGTCACAATTTTATGTTCCCATTCTGGAGACACGCCCTACTACTACTACAATCATTACCTGTAATGCTTAGTGTAATTGTTGGTTTGTATGTCTGTTTCCTCTTCAAGGTTCCTTGAGGGCAGAGAATTTATATCTGTTTTCTGAGCTCCTTACGGTCTCTGGCACATAACAGGAATGTGATTTTAAAAATATTTTTAATTGTCTGACTTTGCCTTAAAATTGACTACCAGATTCCTAGCATGAATGATGGCAATGAGTGGTATTTTTCTGGTCGTATTAAACATGTCTGCTAATAATAATATATTACACATCTCTGAGAATGATCTTATAATTACAGTCTCTTATCTCTGAAAAGGTCAACACTTCACAAACATGAGCGTCCTGGAGCTTGCGGGAGAGGTCCCTCTAAATCATCTCTACTTCCGAGACAGGCAAACTAAAGCACTGGAAAGTCAGATGTCTTTTTTTCTTAAGTTTATTTACTTATTTTGAGAGAGAGCATGAGCATGAGTGGGGGAGGGGCCGAGAGAGAGGGAGAGAGTGAACACCCCAACCAGTCTTCGCACCATCAGTGCAGAGCCTGATGCAGGACTTGATCTCACAAACCATGAGATCATGACCTGAGTGAAGATCAAGAATTGGACACTTAACCGACTGAGCCACCCGGATGCCCCCAGATGTCTTTCTAATCAACCTACAATTATTAATCACCATGAAGAAATTGAAAGGGAGAATCTGAGTCAACCCAGGCTCATAATGGCAGTTCTGATTTCAATTTCCCTCAGCTGCAGAGCAGACAGCTCAATATCACTCATTTTTTACTTTTGCATTAAGACATCATTTAAGAACACATTTTCTGACTTTCTCTCTGTCTCTAACCACATTCATAACCAAAAGCAGGGCATGCCATGCTTCCCTGATATCACTGTGCTCCACGGCCGTGTTGCGTCCATTCTATGGAGAAACAAAAGCCTTACAAATATTTTTTTAGTTAAAAAAAAGAAAGTGTTTACTTTCTACTGGCATATGAGTGCAGTCAAGGCAATTTCACGTTATTTTCCAAGGCTTTTACCTACTTGGGGAACTTTGCATCCAAGAGGTATCAGCAAGATGTCACATCAGCCATTCACCTACATGTTCTAAATTGAGCACCTGCCCTGTCTGGCTGAATGCTACATTTATCATATCTCTGGGAACAGCTCCACACCCTCAGGAACTACACTGAATCACATACACCCCTTGCACTGTCACCAAATTGCTTTAGATGGGAATTTGATTTCCTCCAGAGAATTTTAAATTCTAGCAAAAGGGCGCCAGTAAACAGAAAATGCTTCAAAGGCCAGTGCCACACACTTCTACTTCAGCGAATCCGGCACAGGAGCAGATCTAGCAGGGAATCTCAGTAGTCTGGAGAGCAGACAGCTGAATCACCGCATGTGGAAGCAGGGTCCTCTCCTTCGTCAGTGAGCCCACTGCAGGGCGGTGAGCTGCGGGGCTCAGGGAAGGTCTCTGCAGCTCCCCACTAATTAGCTTCCTATCAGTGGGAATGGAAGGAACAGGGTCCTGCTGTGGGTGGGAGCTCCTGGGTTCTCAGAGGACCCATTTGCCTGCTTCCCTTTCCCTCCTGCTGTTGGTCCAGTGGAGACTGGCTCCCCACCTCCACGTCCAGCCCAGCCCTGCACTTCCATGCCTCCAGCAACCCAGAGAAGGTCTGGGATGAGAAGATCTGGGTAATTTGCTCGGCCAGCCATTTTTGAGACAGTTCTTCCAATGAACCTGAGTCCTTTAACTGCAGGGTATTTACCGTATTTTTCACTCGCAGGAGTGCCCATGCCTTTATTCTCAGCTAGCTCTTCCTTATTCTTCATTTCCTTCACCACCTGGTGGTCAGTGTCCTGGATTTTGGCCTTCAGGATTTGTTTTAATCGTGTAGGGCAAGACACACAGACAGGGCAATGACTTTCATGAAGAAAGGTCACTAGTGTCTGAGAAGAGGGGGCACACCATGCCACACTTCATGGAGAAATGCCAAGGAGACAGAGGAAGGTGGTAGGAATGGGGGTACAGGGCTTTACTGTGGCTTCTGGGGGAAGAAATGGGCAAACAAATGTAAATAAGCTTAGAATTGGTTAATGTGAATAATTCTAGCAAGTTCTGGGGCACAGAGGCCGTCCCTCGTTGCCTGGTACCTGGCCCTGGTGTTTAGGGCAGATGGAGGATGACCTTGGAATGTGAGAGCATATAAAACAGGCAGCTGGGGGTGTGGGCTATGGATTGGTTAGTTTGCACATGAGAGGTGTAGTTGTTTGCTATCTCTGGGCATTAGCTAACCCTGAGAGAGCAGTCCTCCTGGGTCAGCAAGGGTCCAGATACCAAAGCATCAAATTATAGATAATAAAAATCATGACTAACAGCTCTTTACTGCTACCCCTTCCATCACCAGCCATGTAAGAAGTACTTACAAAGCACACTACTGAGTTAACCTGGACTGAATGCAGGGTCAAAATGTGTTATAGACGGGTGCCTGGGTGGCTCAGTCAGTTAGGCTTCCAACTTTTGATTTCGGTTCAGGTCAGGTCATGATCCCATCGTTCCTGAGTTTGAGCCCCACATCAGGCTCTGTGCTGACAGTGCGGAGCCTGCTTAAGATTCTCTCTCTCTCCTTCCCTCTCTGTGCCCCTTCCCTGCTTGCCCTTCTCTCTTTCCCAAAAACAAATGAATAAATAAACACTCAAAACATGTTATTAAGAAATCACCAATTTCATCTTCTGGAGCTACCTTGAAAAAACATTGAATGGAAACTTCCCTACTTTTCAAATGAGGCATATGCTCCTATACAGTCTATTTGCTACCTGTTTTTGCTTTTGTCTTTCAATGATATTTTCATTATTTAATCTATCTCCTACAATTTCTTGTGAAGATAGACCTCTCCAGAACCTCAGGGCTCACATATTTCTGTCCCCGCCTCCCACCCGGTGAATCCAAAAGCTTCAGTCATCTTGACATTTTTGTGTGTTTTTAACTGCATCTCTTTTCTCCTCCTCCTGAAGGAAAAGTGTCAGCACCAGTGAGTCATATGCAGAACATGGGCTTTTTAGAGCCAAGAGGCCCTTAGAAATCATCTAAATTGGAGTGAGTTGCCTGAAAGTGAGGTGTTCTGCTAGTCAGGCAGGAGAGAAGTAGCTGCAACCAGGAAAGATAGATACGTGTCCTGAAAGATTGGACTACATTAGTGCAGTACTATAATACACTCAGTTACTTTTCCCTTTTCTTTAAAACCCCCATTGATTTCCCATATCTGCCCAAATCTGGGCCTCCGTGGGAACCATGCATGTGGGATCTGTTTGTATATATAAATTCATTCCGGGAACATTTGCCAAGTACTTGTGAGAAGCCAGGCATTGACCTCAGTCTTGGGCAGGCAAAGAAACCGCTTTCTTCCTAAGGCACGTTTCATGCCCCTAAGGAAAATGGAAGTGGAGAATAAAGGCACCAAAATGTTGTCGATTCTGCAGTGCGAGTCATGATCAGTAGAGTGGAGACCTAAAGCAGGAAGCAGAAGTTTCATCCTTGCCTATTTTTCTGATCTGGAGAACAAAATGGGGGCTTTGTAGAAAGTCCTTGTATACTATCCTCTCATATTTATATTCCAATGTCTGATGTATCCACAGACTCAGTTGAGAAACTTGTTATAACGCCAAATTTCTTGCCTTTACTGTGGTGGCTGTATTGATTTTCCTGCAGGAGGGAGTGGCGTTGATGAAAAGTCTCTTCATGGAGGGCTTCTTTCTACTTTCTGCTTCTCTATGGCCCTGCTTCTGGCGTACTGTGGACATGCTGAATATGAGCGTGGTTTCTACACGTGTGCCAGAAGATCTGAAAGTATGAAGATCTGAAAGTCTGAAAGTATGGACATAGAGTATTTTATTTCATAGGAGGGTATGCAAATCGATAATGACAAACCACCTACGATGAGAAAGTGGCATTAGCTAAAATAGTCTGAAATTGAAGTTTAAGTTTGTTTTTCTCAGGTGACAGTAGCAGTGGGAAAATAATGCCCAGAGGAAAATCACCTGTTATGGTAAGTAAAAGCTATGGTCAGTACAGGGAACAGAGTGTAGAAAGTCTGGGGCCAGTTAGACTGACTCTCCATGCGATGTGGATGATCTGAGAGATTGGTCTCATAACCCAAGTTTCCTACTGGAAATGTCCATGTCATGGCTCTACCCAGTTATGTGAATAAGAGGTTCTGGAAAACTGTTCCAACATTTGTCTGGTGCAACCCAGACAATTACTGTCTGTCAACTGCCACTTCCTTCTATGTTGCTCTACATCTTCTCTCTTCACCATCCCTCCCCTTCTCACCTTGTTTCAGGAGTAGGAGACAGGAGAAAAGAGCAACATACCCACTTATTAAAGAACCAAGCCACGAACCTTTGCCTCTGTTTACCTTTTTGTTTTTTGACTGGCTTATCGTAAAACCATCTGCTGTAAAAATAGAAATTTACAGAAGCATTTACAAAGTCCTTCCAAGAGTAGACAGAAACGGCCACCTTCCCTCATCCTCCACTCAACTAGGCTGTGACATTAGGTAAAATTTGTGCATAGCACATCAACTCTCTTGATGGTATTTAGATTTGTTTCCAGTTGAGACGCAGTTATTCATCTTTTTCAATTTGCTTTGCCTTTACCAGCAAGAAATTTGTCAGAAGCAAAATTCGGGAGGCTCAGTGTTGTTGTGTTTCTTATTTTGTGACTGGAGGTAAAGACCACTTGAGTAAATCCAAAGCTATTTGAAAACTTAAAATACCACTATCCTCTAGCAACCCGCTATTTTGCCAGTTAAACTATAGTCATATATTTAGGCTGTGTTCATCTTCTATGTCTGGCATAATGGCTTCTTAAAATTAAAGATATCAGTTAGCCCTCATCAGAGAAACAACACGATAGTAAGGCTTCCCAAGTTGGCATAGCAAAGTGTTGATAGTAGACTCCGGAGGGAACAGACGGTCCCTGAAGAATAAGCAAAGTATTGAGTGGAGAATAGAAACCCCATGCAGTCAGCGGATGCTCTATGCTGGTCTCACTTTAGCGGGAACAATAGCAAAAAGAACAACAGCAAGTAACCTCCTGGGCACTTACTCAATTTTATATGCTTTATGTGTGTAGCACCTCATTTTTCACTTCAAAAGACCATTTCAAGAGATACAGTTTAATATCTCCATTTTGCATACGAGAAAAAATATAAACATTGAAATGAATTGCCCTAGTTCAATGAATTGTCAGCTAGTAAGTGACAGTGCAGGGATTCAAACCCAGTCTTAATCTACATACTAATATTTTGCATTTGATCCTCAGAACACCCAGATACAGTGCTGGATACCCAGAAAATAATTAAGAATAGGTTGATCTATTTTTGGATAATTTAGCCATGTAGTAGAGACAGAAAACAAACTAACAAAATGACACAAAGGGATCACCAACCCCTCTATCTTTATTTTTTTCCTATGTCCTAACCATTTTTTACATTATTCCTTCATGCAATATTTACTGAGCATTTAGTATGTGCCAGGTACTGGGCAGGAACACAGAAATAAATAAGGCATAAATCCTGTAGTACACAGTAAGAGACTCCCGAAGGCAAACATTTTTTTAAGTTTATTTATTTATTATTTGAGAGAGAGAGAGAGAAGGAGAAAGAGACCAAGCGCACATTAGGAGAGGGACAGAGAGGGAGAGAGAGAGAATCCCAAGCAGGCTCCTCACTGTTAGTGCAGAGCCAAGTTCTAAGCCACGTCGTGAGATCATGACCTGAGCCAAACTCAAGAGTCAGATGCTTAACAGTCTGAGCCTCTCAGGCGCCTCCAAGCATACAATTTTTAAACAGTCAATGGACGTGGCAAGTGGAGTGCGGTGAGCAAACCACGGAGGAGCTGGGCGGGACCAGCTTCCAAGAGGAGGGGGCTTCTGGGCAGAGACGTGAAGGATGAGCAGCAAGAGGAAGTACGAGAGCAGGTGAGACCTTGATAGATGGGAGACCAGATGGGACAAGGAGATGCTGGAGATTTCCAGCTGTTCATTAGCACTGGAGTTGGTAGCATCAGTGATCTTGTGCGGGGGGTGGGGGGTGGGGGAAGCGAAGAGAAGCTCTTAAGACCAGAGAGGAGGGGGATAGAGGGAAGACATGGTACAGGTAGAGTGGGTAAACAAAGAAGAACCTATTCTATTTAAAAAAAAAAAAAGTGTAGTTCATGTCTTCGAGTTGGGTGTTTCTCTTCCTGGATTTCTCCCATTTTCTATTAAAACAAAGGCAAACTAGCTCCTTTAGAATTTTTATAGGTATTTCATGACTAATGTTATAATATGTCATAGCCAGCAGATGGCACTAGGTATATATAAAATGAACATTTGGCACACTACCTTTTTTAGTGGGTCTATTTTTTAAAAAATTAATCCAGTTTTTATAATACAGTAAACCATTTTGATAAGTATGGGGGAATAAACAAGTCTGTATTTCATTCAGATTAAGCTAGTTTTGCTTTTCACAATATTGTAAAGAGAGTCTAACAAAGTTCAACTGTTCATTTAAAATAGCTGAACTTGGCTAGGTTAATTTTATGACCAAATTTCAGCATTTAACGCTTCATATAATTGTACATGAAGCGTTAAATGCTGAAATTTGGTCATAAATAGTGTGAATGTACCATTAACGGTTTAAATGCCTGGCCTCTACTGTTCTCACAGGACTTTTCTCCATTTGGGGAACTCTAAAATTTGATGAGGGTCCAGAACTGTGAAAAAGACAGGCATCTCAAAGCATACAGTCCCCTCTCTTGACAATGGCTGCTGTAGGGTAGCCTCCTAGGGATTACCCTGGGGCCCCCAGTAAGTTCCTAAAAAGGAGAGGAATTTCCTTGGTGGCCACCATCTTTGAGTAGTCCGGAAAATCCATGGAAAACTAGCATGGGTGGGTGAAGGAGTGAAAAGTGGGTTTTCCGTAGTCAGTCAGGTTTTCTGTATTTGTAAGTTCCACTACAACAGGGAATGGCAGAAATCTCTCAGACAGCCCGACAGACGGAAACAAAAGTCTGAACTTGCTTTGCTTATGATTGGGGTCGGCAGTCTGCCCAGGTTAGCTCAGGTTCTCCAGGAAACAGAAGCCGAGATGGAGAAAGGAGGGGGCAAGAGCCTTGACGGAAGGGGTAATGGCTGTGAGAGGAGGTAGGATTGGGTGAGGCAGCCTGCAGGCTGTGAGGTCCATCTGGTACCTGGGAGAGGAGGGGCAAGGGACTGCGAGGGAGACATTCCCCGGGTCTTGGCTTCAGAAAAAAGGTTGCTGGTTTGAGGAGTCCAGCACTGGGCAGAAACTGCCAGGCCCTAGTTCCCACCAAGCTGTCATTGGCCGAGGACTGCCCAGAGGAACGTGGCCACTCCTTGACCGCCATGCCAGAAGCCGCAGGTGCTATAATTCGAGGCCATCAGTTAACTGTACTCCTGCAGCTCACTAGTACGTTCTTCCTTGAAGGAACATCCTAGAGGTGGTGTGCCTTTATGACAGCCACCCAGTCCCAGCTAAAAACATTATTCTTGTTAAGACCCCCTGTGTATTCCTTAGGTCTCCCTGATGAAGCCTTGGGAACAGGTTTTTGGTTTTGTTTTCTTCAATGACTGAGGTGCTACTTTTGTACAGATAGTAATTCCTGTGTCCTTGGGTCCTGGTTCAATTCACTATATTGTATGAAGGGGCTTTGCAGTTTCATTTGAATAATCTCAGAATCTATAGATGACTTAGCTGTAGCTCTTCTATGGAATTGTTCCCCTTCTATGGAATTTTTCAAATAAAGGCCATTGTCTATATGGGTTCAAAGGAGACAAATGAATTTTAATCTCAGCCAGGCATAATAAACCAGTATTTGCAAAAGCTCCTCTAACTTAATTCAAAGCCAAATAAAAATGATCTTGTTATTTGCCCTTTTGGATTATTAATACTTTCAGAGCTTCCTTTAGTTAAAATCCAATTCAGAGTTGACTCAATGTCTTTAGAAGTTATTAAAATGGATTGCATGTGGAGTCCTTTATAATGCACTCCCACATGGAATACCTTGTTTGATCCTCACAATTCTGTAAGGAAGGCATGGGAAATAATTTACAAAGAAGTGGAGGCCCAGAGTTACCAGATTGGAGAGTAAGGGCGTGTGTATAGTCTTCCCGCCGCAGACGAGCATCTTCCTTCAAACCCTGCTGCTTGCATGACCTGCTTGTCTCTCTATCCAGTTTCCAGTAAGTCCTTCAACACGCACACGCTGTCACGGAGCCAAAATGCAATTCCTGGACTGAGCCATGCACTTCACTGGTTCTGGGCTGTTGCGCATGCTGCTCCCCCTACCTGGAAAGTGCCTCCCCTCTTCCCTGGTCTGTTTAGTTGGTTACTTCCTACCTTCTCTTTAGGATGCAGATCAAGCAGCACCTGTACTAGAAAAGTGAAATGACATGGTCTGCTCAGGCGTCCCTTCTGTTGTGCCAGGGCACTGGTCACAGAGTGGTTATCACACAGAGGCTTCTCAGCTCTTTGAAGATAGTCCCTTTAAAAGTACATGTGGACAGGGGCGCCTGGGTGGCTCAGTCAGTTAAGCGTCTGACTTCAGCTCAGGTCATGATCTCACGGTTTGTGGGTTTGAGCCCCGTGTCAGGCACTGTGCTGACAGCCCAGAGCTTGGAGCCTGTTTCGGAATCTGTGTCTCCCTCTCTCTCTGACCCTCCCGTGTTCATGCTGTCTCTCTCTCTCTCTCTCAAAAATAAAATAAAACATTTAAAAAAAAAAGTACATGTGGACAGACTTGCACACTGTATCCACACAGTCGATTGTAGGTTTTGAATAGAAAAACAGAAAGGATGCCGAGAGCTACAGGGCATTCAAAGAGTATGAAGTATCAAGTGTTAATACTTGATTAGACCAGGGCACCTGGGTGACTCCATCAGTTAAGCATCTAATTCTTGATTTTGGCTTGGGTCGTGATCTCAAGGCTGTGAGTTCGAGCCCCATATCGGGCTCTGCATTGGGATTCTCTCTTTCCCTCTCTCTCTGCCCCTCCTCCCCTGCTTGCTCTTTCTCTCAAAAATAAATGAATAAGCTTTAAAAAAAAAATACTTCATTAGACCTTATTTCAAAGAAAAGCAACATCTCCTGTTAAATATTGCTGAAACCCAGGCTAGAAATTTTGCTGTTTTGGAAAAAAAAAATCTCTTTATGGATGTGTTAATATTAAGTAGGTACACTGTGTATTTTTTTTCTAATTTTGATAGTTAACTATCAGAAAGATGAAGAAGTAATTTGCCATAACTCAAGAGAAACAGGGAGCCTAATTTGAAGTCCTAATCAATGTACTGCTTAAAGTCGGGTAAAACAAATCTTGGCTTTAAAAAAATAAAAGCAAATTTAATTTGTAATTTTCCTATATATTATAGAGCATGGGTGTTTAATAGACATAGGCCATCACATATACTGTGTTGGGTGGCAAAAACAGAGCTCTTGCCATTCGGAGGCTATTTTAAGGCCATGAAGAAATCACATTATATTGCTCATTATTATGAATTGTAATACAATTTCTGTGAAAGAGGTGTGTGTTCAAAGTCCAATGAACCATGATGTGCTAATATTTAAGAAGTTATACTCCGTTTTCTTCTCAGTGCTATTCAGGGTTTCCAACTTTCCCTTAATGCACATAAATTACTTTCACAGGAAACATTTTAAAGTAACCAAATTTCTATCAAAAGTTCTACCAAGTTTGTGTTCAATAAAGGCACCATCACATCTGCTGTTTGAAGAAACAAATCGCACAAATGGAAGCTCAATAAACTCTACAGCCTGGCATTTTGTTTGGCTGCTAGACTGCAGTCATCAGAACAACTTGTGATGCTTGCATAAGCACCCTGCGTCCACTGAAAGAGATTCTGAGGTTTAAGAACCACTGAGGTGCTAGCACAGCCCTACCTTTTATTTTTTAACTTAAAAAAGTTAAGTGGCTTATATATTTATACACACCCCACCTTTGATAGCTTAAGTATTTTTAACATTATATTTAAAATTGAGTCCTGCTGATACCTAAGTAGATCACATTCACATCTGTACAGTATTCCATCGTATGGGAATACTTCATTATCTGGTCTACTGGTGGCCCTTTAGGTTGTTTTCAGCATTTATTCTCCTAAGGTAGCAATAATGCTTCAATAAATATTCTTGTAATTGGTTTCCCTGGCATATTTGTACACACATTTCTTTTGGGTGAAATTGTTGGCTGCAGGGACTACACGCTTTCAAGTTTGCTAGGTAATTAAAAATTATTTTCCAAGATGGCCGTATTTCCCTACTACAATTTCGTGAGCACCCATTTTGTTACTCCCTGTTTTCATTGATTATTATCAGACTTGCACATTTTGTCATGTGTTTTCTTTTTTAATGTTTATTCATTTTTGAAGGGTGGGAAGCAGAGAGAGAGAGGGAGACACAGAATCCGAAGCAGCCTCCAGGCTCTGAGTTGTCAGCAAAGAGCCTGATGCAGGGCTTGAACTCAAGAGCTGTGACATCATGACCTGAGCCGAGGTCAGATGCTTAACCGACTGAGCCACCCGGGCACCACTGTCATGTGGTTTTAATTTGCATTTCCCAATATTCTTCTAAAAGTTGTAATGTTTTGCCATTTTCATTTAAGTTCTTGACCCATATAAATTTTATTTTTATGCATGAAGTCATATACTTAGCTGTTCTTTTCAAGTTTTCCTTTTGTGTCTCATGGTTAATGATTTTCAAAAAGACTTGTCTTTATCTCTCACCCCATCTGTTTTGAGGAGACTCAATGGATTTATCAAACAATATGAATGGAGCTCCAGAGAATTTTAAAGATTAAAAGTATAGGGAGTTTTTCCTGGACATAAAACTTTACTAGTTCACATGAGGCCAAAAAAATGTTGAAAATTTACTAATACTCATTTCTGTATCCTATAAAGAGCAACTCAGTTTAGATGAATAATAATGTTTTAAGAAATTTCAGTCATAGGGAAGCCTGGGTAGCTCAGTCAGTTGAGCGTTTGACTTACCCTCAGGTTATGATCTCAGGGATCTGGAGCTTGAGCCCCTGTCAGACTCTGTGCTGACAGCTCAGAGCCTGGAGCCTGCGTTGGATTTTGTCTCTCTCTCTCTCTCTCTCTGCCCCTCTCCCACTCTCTCTCTCTCTCTCAAAAATAAAAAAAAAAATTAAAAAAATAAAAATAGTTTGACCTCCTTCCTCCTGGCTGATTTGGATGCCTTTTTGTGTGTGTGTGTTGTCTGAGTGCTGAAGTTAAGACTTCCAATACTATGTTGTATAACAGTGGTGAGAATGGACATACCTGTCTTGTTCCTGACCTTAGGGAGAAAGCTCTCAGTTTTTCCCCATTGAGGATGATATTTGCATTGGGTCTTTCATATATGGCTTCTATGATCTCAAGGTATGATCTTTCTATCCCTACTTTCTTAAGGGTTTCTATCAAGAAAAGATGCTGTATTTTGTCAAATGTTTTCTCTGCATCTATTGAGAGGATCATGTGGTTCTTGTCCTTTCTTTTATTAATGTGATGAATCACATTGATTCTTTTGTGGATATTGAACCAGCCCTGCATCCCAGGTATAAATCCCACTTGGTTGTGGTGAATAATTTTTTCAATGTATTGTTGGGTCTGGTTGGCTAATATATTGTTGAGGAGTTTTGAATCCATGTTCATCAGGGAAATTGGTCTGAAGTTCTCCTTTTTCATGGGGTCTTTGTCTGGTTTTAGAATCAAGGTAATACTGGCTTCATAGAAAGAGTTGGGAAGTTTTCCTTCCATTTCTCTTTTCTGGAACATCGTCAAGAGAATAGATGTTAATTCTTCCTTAAATGTTTGGAAGAATTCCCCTGGAAAGCCAGCTGGCCCTATACTCTTGTTTTTTTGGGAGATTTTTGATTATGAATTCGATTTCTTTACTGGTTATGGGTCTGTTCAAATTTTCTATTTATTCCTGTTTCAGTTTTGGTAGTTTATATGTTTGTAGGAATTTGTCCATTTCTTCCAGATTGACCATTTTATTGGCATATAATTGCTCATAAGATTCTTTTATTATTTTTATTTCTGCTCTGTTGGTTGTGATCTCTCCTCTTTCATTCTTGATTTTATTTGGGTTCTTTCCTTTTTCTTTTTGAATAAAGCTAGTGGCTTACCAATTTTGTTAATTTTTTTCAAAGAACCAGTTTCTGGTTTCATGGATCTGTTCTACTGTTTTGTTTGTTTGTTTTTGTTTTTGTTTTTTTTTTTTTTTGGTTTCAATAGCATAGAGTTTTGCTCTGATCACTATTATTTCCTGTCTTCTGCTGGTTTTGGATTTTATTTGCTGTTCTTTTTCCACCTTTTTGAGGTGTAAGGCTAGATTGTGTATCTGAGACCTTTATTCCTTCTTTAGGAAAGCCTGGATTGCTATATACTTCCCTCTTATGACTGGCTTTGCTGCATCCCAGAGGTTTGGGGCTGTGGTGTTATCATTTTCATTGGCATCAATGTACTTAATTTTCTTTTCAACTTCTTGGGTAGCCCATTCATTTTTTAGTAGAATGTTCTTTAGTCTCCAAGTATTTGTTATCTTTCCAAATTTTTTCTTGTGGTTGATTTTGAGTATCATAGCTTTGTGGTCTGAAAATATGTATGGTATGATCTCTTTCTGTGCTTGTTGAGGGCTGATTTGTGTCCCAGTGTGTGATCTGTTCCAGAGAATGTTTCATGTGCACTGAAGAATGTATATTCCACTGCTTTAGGAAGAAATGTTCTGAATATATCCCTTAAGTCCATCTGGTCCACTGTGTCATTCAGAGCCATGATTTCCTTGTTGATTTTCTGCTCAGATGATCTGTCCCCTGCTGTAAGGTGTTGAAGTCCCCTACTATTACAGTATTATCATCAATGAGTTTCTTTGTGACAATTTATATATTTGGGTGCTTTCACATTTGGACCATAAATGTTTACAATTGTTAGGTCTTCTTGGTAGATAGAGCCCTTAATTATAATACCCTTCTTCATCTCTTGTTACAGTCTTGATTTTAAAGTCTAGAATGTCTGATATAAGTATGGCTATTCTGGCTTTCCTTTGTTCACCATTAGCATGATAGATGGTTCTCCATCCCCTTCCTTTCAATCTGAAGGTATGTTTAGGTCTAAACTGGGTGTCTTGTAAATAGCAAATAGATGGATCTTACTTTCGTATCCATTCTGTTACCCTACGTCTTTTGATTGGAGCATATAGTACCTTGATGTTTAGAGTGAGTACTGAAAGATAAGAGTTTATTGCCANCTTTTTTGTTTTTTTTTGTTTTGTTTTTTTTTTTTTTTTTTTTTTTTTTTGTCTTTTCTCCCCTCAGCGAGTCCCCCTGAAAATTTCTTGCAGGGTTGGTTTAGTGGTCATGAACTCCTTTTTGTCTGGGAAACTTTTAACCTCTCCTTCTATTTTGAATGACAGCCTTGCTGGATAAAGAATTCTGGGCTGCATATTTTTCAGATCCAGCACATTGAATACATCCTGCCACTCCTCTCTGGCCTGTCACGTTTCTGAGGATAGGGCTTCTGCAAACCTCATCTGTCTTCCCTTGTAAGTTAAAGACTCCTTCCCTTGCTTTCATGATTCTTTCTTTGTCTGAGTATTTTGTGAATTTGACTTTGATATGCTTTGTTGATGGTTGGTTTTTGTTGAATCTACACTTTTATCTGTGTTGATTAAGTCCCTGACTCTTTTCTTTCTTTTGGGGTGAATTCCTTTGTTTCTTCGTTTTGAAGGAAGAAAAGGAATAAGGTAAAAAAAAATCTCTACACACACACACACACACACACACACAGAGTATTATATACTATTATGAAAAACAGTCTCTGTAAAATACTTCCATATGTATTGTATAAATAATAAAACATGTGTTTAAATTATGTTAAAACAAAATATGCATCCCTAATAGTAAAGTTGGAAGAAAACAATGACACGATTGTGTTTGTTGAGTATTTCCCTTCTTTCAAATTTCTTTATTCAAAATTAAAATTCTCAATTTGTATATATCAAATTAAATATAATTTTTATTATTAAAATTAACAGGAAAAGTACTCAATGCATTTTACTGCAGCATCTATTACTGGAAAAACAGTAGAAGACAGATCAGTCACTGAAGCTGTACATCAGAAGATGGATTGATAGAAGATGGAGAGGATGGTCGTAGCTTGTGTGCAACTCACTTCTAGCCATAGTTTCAAATAAATGTGCATATATATGATCACAGGAAATCAAGGGAAACACTTCATTGGATTGGGGAAAATCTACCTATGACTCAACCCACAGTGTTCATGCAGAGTCTTCACATTTCAAAAATATAAACAATAAAATATATGCGGGCAAGAGGCCAATAGCATTATTTGTACAAATGTAAGCTGTAGCCCAGTATTTCTATTTATTGACAGAAAATAAAGGTAGAACTATTTGAAATTCTGAGATGAAATAACTGACCATGTAACTTGATATTACTAAGTTGGTTATTTGGTGAATAGAAAGAATGAGCAATGGAAATAAAATTTTTGAGTGCATATCTGTAAGTGCCAAACACTTTACTACATTATCTTATATTACCTCATAATGATGCTACCAAGTAGGTAGTTTGAGTTCTGATTTACAGGTGAAGAAATTGAAGCTCACATTCATGTGACATGGCCAAGCTTAATTAGCACAGTGCCTGGCATATAGTAAGTGCTCAATAAATAACTTTTGAATGGATGGTAGGTAATACAGCCAGTAAATACAAGTGCCAGGATTTAAAATTAGACCCAACTGGTTACAAAGCCCACATTACTTCATTCACAATACACTACCTTCTGTGTGAGACTGTGCAGAATTATTTTTAAATGGCAAAGAAAGATCATTGCCAATGTAAACATGGTTAATACATTTAAGAACCTATGATTTCTACCTTCATACCAGAATTATTTCAATGTCAAAATGTATGCTTAGTAAAGGATGAGAAAGATAGAAAACACACAGAGGATCTTCAAGGGCTTTTTTAATTTTTAAACATACATAGTACATGAAAGTAACACAAATCCATATCAATACATTATATTTGTATGAAACATTTAATTAGTTAATATTGTTCTTCCCTTTTTTGGTTTAACTCTACCAACTTCTTTAAAAATATTTTTATGACAATACCATCAAAAATGTGTTACTTTAATTTTATGAATGTTAGGTGTTATGTCTCTTTTCCTTCTTTGCCGTACACAGCAAAACTATTTGAAAATTCTAAAACAGTAAAATGTGGCACACTTTCTTAGCTGCTTTGCATTTGGTGTCAAACTATTTGACAACTATACAAGTTGAAGACAATAAATCCATGTAAGAACACTTGTATAAAATATTTTATTAGGTAATACAGCTCTTCTTTTAAAGAAAATTCTACCAGCTTCTTGAAAATATTTCCTATGAAAACATCATCCAAAATGTATTTTAATTATTATGAATGTTAGGTTGTCCCATACCTAGGCCCAAATTACTTGAAAATATTGATAAAATGTGATATGCTTTCTTAGCAGTTTTGCATCCTGTATTAAGTATTTCACAATTATAAAAGTTGAAAAATAATTTTATTGGTTTTCTTGAGTATAATCTGCTACCTACCGTATATAAACTAATCTATGAAATTAAGTCATTTGTTATCTCAAATTTAGAGAGCCAAGAACATAAGGGAATTCTAAAGACTCTGAGGTGATTAATTTAAAGTAGATAGGTATGAAAATACTACAGATGTGGCATATTTACTATGTATCAAGCAAAATTGCATTTGGCAACATCTTCAAGATGACTATTTCCCACTGCCAAAGCATTATTGTTGCATAGGTTTTATACTGGAGGAGAAGATTTATAAAACATCAACTTCCTCATCCAAACCCAAAAGTAAATGAGGATGTAGAAATATGTTATTATAAAAGATGACGATCGGAAAGACGGTAATCAAAAAGAAAGACTGTCTAATAAACTACAGGGCTGTCAAGATGGAAATGCCTTTGCTTCATTCAGGATCTAGAATCTTAAAATCTCATATGATAAATTTAACTGGATTTTCTTTTCTGATTATGTGTAACCCCGAAATTTGGTCACGCACCATTGCCATTTTTCCTTTACCTGGATGTTAAAAGAAAAATCACTAGATTGTAAAAATAGATTAATAACCTGTTGAACTTAGGTTGGGAACTAATCAATAGAAAAAGTTATCTGGTTGGGTAAATAAATTTCAAGAGATTCAAAACATTACAAAATAAGTTATTTAAAAAAATATTTAAACTGAAATGATAAAAAAAATATTAAAAGCTATCAAAGATCTTTCCCGAGGGCTAGTAAAAGCAAAAACAACCTTAAGAGACACATGGTTACACACAAATTTCTTCATGGAGGTACAGAAGTTGTGATCAGTATCAAGATTTTAAGGAAGTGTCATTTCAGAAAGTGCATTAAGTCTATTTGAAGTCGTTTAAAGAGTTTGAGCTGGTACATGCTGGTACTAGGTAAAATCTGAAGCAATTCACCTCGTTGGATACAAAAGGACTTACATATACCCTTGATTTACTAACTTTCATTGTTCCTTTACATATATTTTTCTTTAAAACTTTAAAATGGACATTTGTTTCTGCAGCATGAAATGATTTCATTTAAATAACAAGCTTAATAAGGCTGACATTCAATGGAAAACAATGAAATAATTTACCTTTTAGTAATCAGAATAACTAACATATTTTTATTATCTTTTTAAGGATCCCTTATTAAAGCTTGTGATTTTCATTAATGTAAATAAGACAAAGTGATTGATTTCTACACACCTCTTTGCATCACAGTGTGATGGGCAGTCTAGCTGTCAGTTAACCTTTAATACTCTGTACATACTATTTTGAAATACTGTGGTGAAGTAGGGCCTCGGGTCCTTGAGCAAGACGCTACATAAGGGAGGATTAGGTGTATTGGAAGNCAAGGCAAAAAAAAAAAAAAAAAAAAAAAAAGGCACATATATACCTGTATTAAAAATGCATTCAGATACAAGGGAAATAGGTAAATTATAAAGTAGCTCCAAGTGTTTTAGAGGCTAATTTATTTAATAAAGATTTTAAAGCATCATTTCAAAAAAATATAAGTTCAACAATTAGAGACAGACACTAACTTATGGTCCATTTTCATGTTCCACGTACCCAGATAATCGGTATATTATTAATCCTACC
The DNA here is from genome assembly GCF_008692635.1 of Crocuta crocuta. Classification (NCBI taxonomy): domain Eukaryota; kingdom Metazoa; phylum Chordata; class Mammalia; order Carnivora; family Hyaenidae; genus Crocuta; species Crocuta crocuta. Next base: position 2,491,725 of record NW_027532002.1, on the reverse strand, counting down.
AATAAAAGTCCAATATACATTCAGATATACATATTTAAATTTTTATTTTCAAAATAAAATTAAATAGATATATTTTCTAAGTGGTATCACCATCCAAACATAAAGCCCATGAGTAGTAGGAGACAAATTAAAGGAAAGCGAATCTGATTCTGGATGAATTTCATATTCTTGAGCTTAACCTAACTTAGACTAGCATGAAAACATATAGTCCAAGGCAAAGAAGGAAAGCTCTTTTATCAGATGTGTTCTCCTCAAGTCTTTCCTATTTTAGGTGGCTCTATGATTCAACTGTCTGGGATAATATTTCCCACTAGAGAATAACCCTGCATGAGAGTGAGGAAAGGGAAGAAGTCAGGCAAAACTGACTTTTATTTTTTTAATTTTTGTTAAGTTTATTTATTTATTTTGAGAGAGAGAAAAAGAGAGCACATGAGTAGGGGAGGGGCAGGGAGAAAGAGAATCCCAAGCAGGCCCTGTGCTATCAGCACAGAGCCCGACGAGGGGCTCAAACCCACGAACCGCAAGATCATGACCTGAGCTGAAGTCAAACGCTCAACAGACTGAGCCACCCAGGTGCCTCCATCTTATTAAATTTTAAATTAATGTGATGTGCATTTGCATTATGTTTCTGCTTCTTTTACAAGATGCCGTATCTTCCTAGATATGTTTATTAGATATTAAAATTAGATATAAAAATTGGCTACTAAAACTTGTAAACCTAGTTTTTCAAAAATGTTTTATAGTCGAATTCCTAATTATAGGAGAAATGAGAATTTTTAATGTGAGGCCTAATATGACTAAGATTCCTTTTAGTCAAGGAATCCAAAAAAAGGCCTCAAGATAACCTTTCAGGATTTTGTGACTTTTAGAAATTCAAAATTTAGAAATTAAAAATTGTACTTAAGAATGTTTTTTTTTTACTCTGTTCTCTTGAGTTATCTGAAACTTTTCTCACAAGTCTTATAAATTTAATGTTATCCACCTGTAGCAACAGAATGCCAATGTCTCTATTGCTGTAAATTCAAATCTGTATTTCACACATCTAATAGAAATTATCATAAAAATTTGAAACACTATGAAAGAAAGCTACATTTATGATGCTAAATTTAAATGAAAACTTCTGGAAGCTAAAATACACTATAGTTTTTTGAAATTAGATTCTACTTAAATGACATTTAGTTTCATACATTAAATGATTTTAAAATACAGTATTTTTAAAGTTTATTTATTTTAAGAGAAAGAGAGAGAGAGCAAGCAGGGGAGGAGCAGAGAGAGCAGGAAAGAGAGAATCCAAAGCAGGCTCCACACTGTCACGGGGCTTGATCTCCTGAACCAGCAGATCATGACTCGAGTAGAAATCAAGAATCAGATGCTTAACTGACTGAGTCCCCCAGGCGCCCCTACCACAATAGTATTTCAATGGAATTTATTTAGAATAAAAATTCTTAAAGAATCATAGCTACTGTAATAAAGTAAAACAGTTGTTGCTTAAAGAGACTCCATATTATAGAGCATAGGGCTCATACTCACTTAGTTCTCACAACACACCACGCCTCCTCTAAGACGTAATAATTCACATGTAACTCCAACAGTTTATCTCTTACTTCTTTTGCAGATTTTCGACTATATGCAGAATAAACAATTTTTGTCCGGGCCCTTTACATTCAAAACACAAGTTGAATTTTTTTTTTTAAATAAATTATAGTAGAATGAACTAGAGAAATTTTGCTGGCAAATTAAAATCTTAACACTGACTGTATGGAGCATTCATATATATGACCTCAAGCAGCAGGAATTGTTTTGGGGATAGCATAGATTACTTTTGGATAGCAGTTTCCACATTTCTACTTAAGTATGCATGTGCTAAACCTTACAGTGGTTTGAATTTTGTATGTACTGCTTGTTAGTGTTTACCGGAACAGACAGACATAAATTGGTTTAGAGTCTAGAGCTGGGTAACAGGATAATAGTTCAGGATATAAAATTTGCTTTGCATAATGCATAAAATAATTAATCTCCTCATGGAACGCATTCAGATAAGAGGCTGAAATGAGTGGAAACATTTCAGTAGCTAATTTCATCTGTAGAAGCTCTGAAAAGCATCTGAGTTGAAATTGAAATGCAGCAAATCGAACATTCAGATGGAGGGCATCTAGGATAACAGTCAGGTCGAGAAAATATCTTAATGGAAGCTTGAGAAACAGGATTACTCACCAAAACACGGTACAAAAGATGATTTGGCCTTAAACGGGTGTTATTATGAAATCCCGAACAATTATCATTTGCGCATTGGGCATTTCTTAAAATTTCAAGCATATGGGATGTCCAATGTCCACAACCAGACATAAAACTTTAAGTAATTTAAAACGCTACCTCTAACAATAGGCCAAAGATGCATTAACAGGAAAAGATTACCCTGACAGTGACTAAAATGATTAACATAACTTTTAAAGTCAGTTATTTAAGGAAGACATAACTTTCACACCTCAGTGAAAACCTGAGTTCTCATAACTGGCTAACACCCTAAATTTACATTAAAGCATGTAATATAGCAAATTGCATGCACTTTTTCTGTTTTTAAAAAAGGCTAGTTATAGACCGCCAGTAAGATGGAGGATGGTTTCTCCAATCAGGCAGAGGGGCTGTGGAGTCCAGAGCAAGGGCTGGCAAACCACGGCCATGGGCCAGAGCTGCCCCATCTGCTATTACTAGTACTCAGTAGTTCTACTGGAACAGATAGACACACACACAGGTTAGTCAGAAATATGTGACATTTCCACTTTGAGAATAATTAACCTGTTTTCAGTCTTTGGAGATTTATTAAGCATCTTTGAGAGCCAACAGATACCGAATTATAATTCTGGATGGTTATTATACATTTTTAATCTTCCATCATGAGTACGAAGATGAGAATATGTGCATGTGTATAACATTTTCCCTATTCCTAAGAGTCAATATAAGTTGTAAGCAGGTCTAGTTGAAACATTTTAATCAGTTGCCAACCTCAAGTCTGCATCCTCATAATGTGGGTGATTCACAATGGGGTGAAGGGTAGACAGCTTGACACTGGCCATTGTAGGCATGGCACCTGCAAAAACAGCATCTGGAAAAAAAGAACATATTCCTCAATGACATGTTTTAAAGAAAACCAAAGTGATTTTTCATCAATAATATTTGAACTCAAGAAAGACAGAATACATTGAAATAATAACCATTGGCACTATTTTTTTTCTTTGCTCAATATTGTCTATTATAATAAGAGCCAATTTTGTTATCTCTGTACTGGGAACTGTGTGAAATATTTTTACTAGGATTAAAAAATCTAATTTGCACAACTTTATAAAATGGGTTATATGTTATTCTTGTTTTGTAAATGAGGAAGCAAACAGCAGAAAGTCTTGACTTGCCCAAGACTACACACCTTGGTAGTACTGGAGCCCACCCTCTTATCCTCGTTACTACAACTTTCTGCCATGTTCAAGGTCAAGGTAAAAGATGATACTAAGGGCACCTGGGTGGCTCAGTCAGTTAAGCGGCTGACCTCGGGTCAGGTCATGATCTCCTGGTTTGTGAGTTCCAGCCCTGCATCGGGCTCCGGCCTGACAGAGCCTGGAGCCTGCTTCAGATTCTGTGTCTCCCTCCCTCTCTGTCCCTTCACTGCTGTGCTCTGTCTGTCTCTCTCAAAAATAAACATAAAAAAAAAATTTTAAAAAAAAGATGATACTAGGGGCACCTCGGTGGCTCAGTTGGTTCAGCATCCAACGTCAGCTCAGGTCATGATCTCATGGTTTGTGGGTTCAAGCCCCACGTCAGGCTCTGTGCTGAAAGCTAGCCCAGAGCCTGGAGCCTGTTTCAGATTCTGTATCTCCCTCTCTCTCTGACCCTCCCCTGCTCACGCTCTCTCTCCCTCTCTCTCTCTCTCTCTGAGAAATAAATAAAACATTAAAAAAAAGACGATACTACAAAAACACACAGGACCAGAAAGAACTGTCAAATTTTATATTTTCTTTCGATAATTTGAAATGCTAAGAACTGAGAGACTGTTACAAAGGGCAAGTCTCATGCTACATCTTTTAAAATGACTTTCAGGGGTTGTGAACTGTAGTTTCTTGGAAGACAAAAAGACCAAATGCTTACCTCCTGGCACTTTTGTATAATACATTATATAATTTTGAAGGTTATCATTTTTAATCAGCATAATAAAATCACTAATAAGAACAAGACAGGTCATTCAGATCTACTGTAAATAACTGATTATTTACTTGCAAATATAACTAAGTATTCTAAATTCTAAACTTCAAATGAAAATCTCTACATAGGAATTAAATTTACAAATATATAAGTCAACCAGTGTAGACATGTGTATTTATTATCACAAGATTCAACAATTAATGATGGAAAGCTCTCAGGCTAGAGCAGTGGTTCTCAACCAGAGGCGATATTGCTTCCGAGGGATATATGTGGTCAACTTCTGGAGGCATTTTTGGTTTGCATGCTGTGCAGGATAGAGGTGCTACTGGCAACTGGTGGGTAGGAGGAAGGGATGCTGCTAAATCCTTTGTGATGCACAGGACCACTCCCTAACGCCAAAAGTGCCAAGGCAGAGGAAACCTGGGCTAGAGGGACTCACAGCCTAGGGCCACAGTTATCAGGAGGAAATGAGGCAAGCCTCTTCAGCAAGAGCTGTAATCACTAAAGAGAACCCATCTGTGGCAGAGATCGGGGGAGAAATACCCTGTACACTCTTCTAGGTGGTGAGATAAATATGAACACGGTGGCGGAAAGAATATGGTATTTTCCTATAGGTATACTGAAGTCTCCATATACACTCGACTGACTATATTAGAAAAAAGTATCCCTTCTGACTTGACAGAGCTTCACTAATACATGATTAGACCATGGGCTGGATTTCAGTTCTTACTTGTTCTCTCAGCTGAGCACTTTTATGCAGTGCACAAACCATACAACGCTACACGGGGGACCTGAATGTAAGCACTAGTCTCACCCACGCTATAGAGTATATGCTGATTTTAATAAACATGTGGACTCAAAATACAAGGATGAAAAAGACTTGTAAGAAGATCAAAGAAGAGCAGAAACTGTGCTGGAGTTTGTGAGAGTTATCTTAGAGGAAGTTGCCAAATGTAGGCTCTCTCTGCCAGGAACCTAAGACAAACACTGGAACAAAAAAGACACACTAAAATATTTTAAAAGTAGGTACCCGGTAAAGCTTGGGAAAAATAACTAACTGCGAAGGGGTAAGGGAGAGTAAAGGGAGCACCTATACCTTGTACTTCTATAGGGAAAATTCACAAGAGGATTAATTTTAAAATTCTGACTAAATCATCTTGGCAGCTATAAAAGATCAGGTACTGTCACCTCTGAAAACCAAATATCTGAGTTGAAGCTTATAAAACTTACTTAATGATGGCTAATTAGTAAAATGGTGACTAACAAATAAACGATAAGAGGAAACTGACCCAAGGAGTCACAGGATGGATTTAAAGAAGCCATAGTGATGAACTAGTGCCATAGAAAACTACTAAATATCAAAAATAGTCTGGGACAAGATTATAGATTACTTCTAGAAAATACTGTAGAATACACTTATTCTCTGGAAAGGTTTTTAAACATGAAATACGTTATCTCTGCTTGAGGTAGTTGTGGATAAAGACAAGGGGGGAAAAGGTAAGCTAAAAATGATACTTTGGAGGATTTATACTCATCTCTTTGAAATGATTTAGTGAAGAAAAAAGGGGATATGAGATTCTAACTCTTCTGTGTGAAATGGTTTTACAGAGTTCAATCAGAGAGTCAGCACTGACTGAAGTGAAGAAGGGGTGTTGTTCACATCCCCACGGTCAGAAGTATCCTTTCCAAGTAGGAGTGAAATTTTGTTATTAAGGATTTCTTTTATTTGTCATCGTTAAGAGTTAAAATACAATAAGGATCTCAGGGTTTTAGTATGTAACTGTGAACAATCATTAGTTCCTCACGTTAATTAAAATTCTTGACAGTTATCTAGGAGGTATTTAAAGAGGGCACAACAATGTTTTTTGAAAAGGTTTGATTTGGTGGACACTGCAATTAGCGTGCTCAGAATCTGTGAGCGTATAAATGTCACTCTGTGTGTGCATTGTTAAATGTGTGTATATTACTAACTATACATATACGCAAACAGCTACATACCTGGTCTAGTATTGTATTTGATCCATTGTATCAGTTGTTCCTGAGGCAAATTGTTAAATTCTCCTATTATGCTCCATTGATTATGGAGGTTCACACAACCCTGCAGTGACATCATTGCTAGAAGGCCAAAGATAACATTCTCAAAGCGAACTCTGCAAAAAACCCAGCCAAAGAGCTGAAATGAAAGAAACCATTTATTTTTAATTCTTATATGAAGAGTGCTATAGGGCAAATAATAAACTCTCACCTTGCTACTTTAACCAGGGTGGATTACCATTTGATACTATCAATGCACTAATAATATACGGGACTACCATCACCTACTGTTTGAAAATAGTAAATATTTTGGAATTACAGGGCCAGTAAAAATGGAACTTTCTTTCCTTTCAAAAGAATTAAGGTAGAAACACACCTTATCTTTCTAGTATTGATTTATCACCAAGGATCAGCAAATCACAAAATTATGGAACATCCTAGAACTAAATCCTGTAACATCTGCCTTTTATGGCCATCTATGGAAACCCCACTAAGCAGTAACACATATATTCCTCTTGGGAAAATAAGCACTATGATATAATAAGACAAGACTCTTGTCATCAAAGCTAAGTAAGATGTTTCTAGAAGTGCATCAGTCCCCAAATTCTAGCTGCTTTGTATATAACAATAACAGAACCCCAAAACTGACAACTTTTCTTAGGGGTTCTCTGAGCCAAATAGGACAATATGAGAGCAATTAGCCTGCATCTCCTCTAGTATCAGAAGAACATCTGAGGACAGTCTTGGTGGACCAAGAAACTCTTTCACAGACCTAAACTCTAAATAACTATGTCTGCGGATAGAATACTAACAGAAAGTAAAGTGTGCCTCCTCTTTTGTCATAAAAGTATCAGTTAAAATCTAAGAATAATTTTCAGAGCTACTCAAAGTTGCTTTTGTTGTTCATAGTTAATCATGAAATAACATTTTAAATCATTTAAACCAAGTTTTCTTATGTTTTGGATTACTCGGCAAAACCATGGTTAACCACACTGCTGTTACTATAGTTGCTACAGTACAGTTACACAAGAATGAGCACCTTACCCGTCGAGAGCATATCAAGGAAGCTATAACACACATGTGAGGTGTTAGAAACAACTTCAGCCTCATAATTAAAATGGCAAGGACAGTGAAAGCTAACAGTTGCAATATGTGAAAAATCAGCTGTAAAAACAAAACAAAATGACAATTTCACTTTATATATTTTTAAATTAATATAAACTATGTTAACACTATTATCATTCACTAGGACAAGGCCCTTTTAATTGAGTTATAGCCTGTTAATATTTATTCATTCATTCATTCATTCAAATTCAACCTATTTGCCAGGTACTGTTCTGGGGGCTCTGGATACAGCAGTGAACCAAACAACAGTGAGCCATTCCTGCCCTTGGGAGGCTTACATGTTTAGAAAACTTAGCAAGGAGAAGCAAATATGGTCATAGCATGTAAATGAATCTTACAGAGTCTATCAGAAAGTGGTAAGTGCAGTGGAGAAGAGAGTGTACAGCGAAAGGAGCCTGGGAGCACAGGGTGTGGAGTGAGGCCCCAGGTGGGAGCAGTTGCGATTTCAAGTAGGATCATCAGGATGGGCCTCGAGGAAGAGGTGGTATTTGAACAGAACCCACACAAGGTAAGAGACTGAGCCACAGACATATAAACATGGAGCAGTTCACAAATTAGAGTGTCATTCAGTTGGCAACAAAACATGACTTTTAAAGCAGTGGAATGATATATATCAATATTTGTACTGATTAGTAGGACACCTCATTTTTATTGCTCAGTTCCACTGAGCAAAGGTTTTAGATGAAATTTTTCTAATAGACATATTCATAAAATATCAATCGATTCTTCACTAGAAAAATAGAGTTAATGCAACCAAAAGTTAAGTGGCAACTGAATATTAATGTTCTAACTCACTAATTTTCAAATTAAATATTAAAGATAGTCTCATCTATAAAATATTAAATCGATACTGAGTATTAGAGAAGATGCCATGAAACGCACACTGAAATAGGTAATGGGTACATTTCTGTAATTTGGCAATATTTATCAGGACGTTACTAAAGAGCCAACCCCCTCCCCATGACTTAAATTTCCATTCTAATTGAAGGGAAAATCAAGACAAAAAAATGCTTCTACAAATATTCATTGCAGTGAATTTTTAGCAGCAAAAATAGAAACAGCCTATGTGACCAATATAGAGGAATAAGTAAATCCCCACATTTCCCACATGTATATGGCCATTAAAAGATTACATGTTAGATTATACAATGGCATGGAAAGTTTTCAGTATATTATGATGTACATACAAAATATTTTGTGAAAACTATCCATGTGTATATAGACATACATGGGGGGAAAGGCTATGAAAATATATACCTAAAAAGTGAACAGAGGTTATTCCTGAATGGTGATTTTTCTGAACCTTCTAAAAATTTTAAAATGTATTATTTTTATATCTAGAAATATATAATTCATATAAAAAACAGAATGCAAAACTGTTCCCAAAGCTGGTTTTTTCCTTTTTAAGTAAAGATGTTTAAAAATGAAATGTTAATTTTTTCATAATTCTTAAACCCAAAGCTGGAATGTGGAAGACTTATTTCAAAATCAATCCTTCAGGAGTGCCTGGGTGGGTCAGGAGGTTGAGCATGGACTTTGGCTCCAGTCGTCATTTCAAGCCCCACACAGGGCTTGCTGCCATCAGCATGGAGCCTGCTTCAGATGCTCTGTCCCCTTCTCTGTCTGCCCCTCCCCTACTGCTCTCTATCAAAAATAAACATTAAAAAAATCAATCCTTCATTTTTATTTAATTATTATTTTTAAAAAATTTTAAATTTATTTTTGAGAGAGCGCGCTGGTGGGAAGGGGCAGAGAGGGAGAGAGAAAGAATCTGAAGCAGCACAGGGCTGACAGTAGAGAGTCCAGGGCAGGGCTCAAACTCACAAACCGTGAATGAGATCATAACCCAAGCCGAAGTCCGCCGCTCAACTGACTGAGCCACTTAGGCACTCCCTTCATTTTTCTCTATTCGAACTCCTTTTTTGACAAAATCGGGGCTATGATGCGGAGAGAACAGAAGACATCAATATACTTCACACCTGAATAGGTTCTTTTGTTTAGGACCATTAAATCACAGATTGGTAGATTACATGGGCCATCTTCTTTAATCATCTATCCAAGATAGAGATCTCTTCTGTAAATCTAAGAACTGGATATTATTCACTAATTCTTGAAAAGAAATATGCCAAAGAGAGTACCTGTTATAATTATAATTATGAATAGCTGAAAATATTGGAAAATCTTTGAACCAATGTCTTCCCATAATTTCCACATCTCTGCAACTAGACAAAATTAGTCTAAACCAATTCGGTACACATGACAATTTTCGATTATCCAAATACTATAATCATGACTTTGCAGTAACCCCACCTTCACCCTTAGAGAGCTTTCTATTTTTAAGCTAAATATTCAGAAACTTGGATTGTTAGTTCTGTGTTGTCACAATTCTGGTTGCCTTGCTCTGGACATGGTACAGACTACCCATGTTTTGGGTTAAAATGTGGCATCTAGAAATAGACTACCACAGGTATGGTCTAAGAAATGCAAGTACACATCTGACTTCTCCCAATATGCTTTCCTTTGGTTATTCTGAGCCACAGGATGAGACTATCATTGTCTCTCCTAAATCCCATCATTTCTACTTTATTTTTCCATCACTTCTACTTAGGACCAACTTCTCCTATGACCAAAATGAAATCCAAAGTAGTAATTTGTTTTCATATAGAAACCTGAAAGATCCCTACCATTTCCTTATCTTCCCTGCATAATGTTTTTTGTGGGTGAAAGACCGAGAATAGCCATCCCACATGGCACCACTTATGTCTGTTTTTTATTGTCATCCACATGTTCAACCACTCTTCTACTCACTGGTCACTGACTTTCTATAGAGCTCTCTTGCCATAGTTATTTGATCTCCTAAACTATCAAATAGCTTTCTTTTTAAATACCAAATGGAAGACAGAAGTCTACAGTCAAAAAGTACAGTTCAGGGGGCACCTGATGGCTCAGTTCGGTAAGCGTCTCGTCTGACTTTGGCTCAGGTTATGATCTTAGGGTTCATGGGCTTGAGCCCAGCATCAGGCTCTGTGCTGACAGCTCAGAGCCTGGAGCCTGCTTAGGATTCTGTGTGTGTCTCTCTCTCTGCCTCTCCACCATTCGTGCACTCTCTCTGTCTCAAAAAATGAATAAACATTAAAAAAAAATTTTAAAGTACAGTTCAGGCGTGCCTGGGTGGCTCAGTCAGTTAAGCATCTGACTCTTGATGTTGGCTCAGGTCATGATCTCAGTTTGTGAGTTTGAGCCCTGCATTGGGCTCTGCACTGGGGTTTGGGGCCTGCTTGGGATTCTCTTTCCCTCCCTCCCTCTGCTCCTCCCCAGTTCTTTCTCTAATAATAAATAAACTTAGAAAAAAATACAGTCCAAAAATCTTTATTGTATGTACAGTTCATTAGTACCTCTTTCGACATAAGAAGATAGGAAAATCCTCGTAACATCTTTTTAGAGGCTGGAAACAAGGAAAGAAGAGAAGCCCAGGAAACTGTTCATTACCCATCTTTGAAGGAAGTGAGCCAACTGGGTAAGGTGTAAGGTAGCAGCTACCAAGCATAAAGAAAACAACGACTAAGTACAGAAGGCCAGTCCAAATGGCAAACTGTCCCGGTCAAAACTACCTCCCACAACAGTGTAAAAACAGCTTGAGAATATGATGGAGATGTCCTTCACTGGCACAGGTAACAGAGGGCAGAGTGTTAGCTGGAGCCCCTGACATATTGGTCCAGAAGGGACACAAATTTAAAAGTGGGAATTTACACAGCACTTAACTTACACTAGGTATTATTGTAAGTGTTTTACATGGAACTCATTTAATCCCATAGCCACCATTTGAGTTAAGAACTGTTATTATTGCTGTTGCTTTGGTTGTTCCCAAAAAGATGTAAAGCAACTTGGCTAAGATCACACAGCCAGGAAGTGGAAGAACAAGGATCTGAGGCCAGCAAGCTCCTAGGTCTGTGTCTTTAACCACTATGCTTCCTTTCCAAACAATACACTATCAACCGCATGGTTCTAGTAGTCTGCGAACACAGACTTGTACAGACCCCCAACTTACATCACTCAATCCATTTTCCAAAAGAAGTAATTCTTCCCCCTAATTCTGTATTACTTCACCCTTTCAACAGAGGTATTTCAACCAATACCTCCATATTGGTTCTGATAGCTTCAGCTGTATGTCACAGAAAACCCTCTGGCTGGCTGTAGAAAAACATTACTTGTGATACAAAACACAAACTCAACTGACTTAACATATAAAGAATCAAATATAAACTAATGAAATTGGTTAGGGATTAGGAAAAGAGTGAAGGCTGATACAGGACTGACCATCATGGGCAAAAGGAAGTATGAGTGGGTCAAAAGAATATTCAGGAGTGAACACCCTCAGTGTTATCCCTTGCCTATCTTCACACTAGCTCCTCATTGATACTATAACATTCTGGCATTAAATATTGCTACTAACTCTTTCCCCTCTTTTTCCTTCCTGTGAATTACTAGGCACTCCACCAATTTCTAAGCCCATAAAATAGAAAAATTGGTTAAAAGAAATGAATTTATGAAATAAATAAAATACAGATAAATATGTTAAATTGTAAAGAAAAATCACAACAGAATCCTTTAATCTAATAAACTTTATCAATTATCATGACACTACTGAGGTAACTCAGGGGTTTATTTAGTGAGGGGAAGGTTGCGGACTGTCCCTGATTCAGAGGGTTGGCACAAAGCAAGGAATTTAGAACTTATCCCCTAATTATCCTAAGGAATCCTTACCTAATCCTGAAACAAGCTGGAATGTAGAAACTTCTGTTATCATATCACATCCAGAGTTACCCCTCCCAGGGCTTATGCCTTCCATACCTTATCATCCCTAAGGTGAAAACAGTCCTTGTCTCCTAAACCTTGTAAGGAGACAGATTTCTCAAGTGTGAGTGGGATGAGAAGCCAGCCAGACATAGGACCACATGGGCCCTGTTCAGCAATCTATCATAATTTCCTTCCAGAAAATCTACAGCTTTTAGAAATCTAATCTATGTATCAGGAGTTTAACATACTCTCTTTAGTTAAAAAAAAAAAAAAAAAAAGTCAACACATTTGCTATCACTGTCTTTTAGTCTGTTTGACTTCTGGTTGCCTTTTAAAAAACTATCCTCTCTGTTGCCAACAGGGTGAAAATATCTACAGCTCAGATCTGACTATACCATCTCTTCTTAACAATAAAGTCCAGGAGATAGTCCAGCATCTTGGCCTACAAAGCCACCATAGTCTGAATGTGTGTCATTTTCTGCTACTTCTTGTCTTTTCTATGCATCAGCAATACTGATCTGCCTGCAGCTCTGAATTTAATTTATTACTTTGTGCCTTCTTCATACATGCGCATGCTTTGGCCGTGGTAAACTCCTCCTCAAAGGTCATTAATAAAATCTTTCCCTAACTACCCCTATCTCCTCTACGCAGATTTACTCACTCCTTCTGCACTACTTTTATATCTACTTCCTCTGTCATAGCACGTATAATTATGTGTTCACATTGCCTGTTTTCCTCCACTATACATTAAATTCCAGAAAAGCATAGACCTGGTGTGTAATAAGCACATACTAAAGATTGAGCTGATTAATATACAGAACTAACAAATATTTTAAATGGGCAAAACAAGGATAAATGGAGAAATGAAAGACAATAAGAAAGCAAAATAATGTGAAAAATGAGGGCATAAAATTGAGGAATACTGTGTTTCTAAAAAGAGGTGGGTTTTATATTTTTAATTATTTTATTATTTATCTCCTTTCAGTTTATTTATTTATTTTGAGAGAGCAAGCAAGCAGGGGAGGGGTAGAGAGAGAGGGAGTGAATAAGAAACCCAAGCAGGCTCCATGGCAGCAGTGTGGAGCCCAATGTGGGGCTTGAACCCACGATCTGTGAAATCATGACCTGAGCCAAAACCAAGAGTCAGACGCTTAATGGACTGAGCCACCCAGGAGTATTGAGGTGGGTTTTAAATATAGTATGATAAAATATGAAGTATGAATGTGCGCTACTAAGTAAAAGTGGGCAATGTGACACGGCTGACTTGCATAAGAACAGTTCATGTTAGGTGGGAGCATGTGGTGAGTGATTAACAGCATGGTGTTTGCTGCTACATGGCCTGGGTTCATGGCCTTTGGTTCCACAAAGCTAACGTCACTTCAGCTTTGCAACCCTAAGGTACTCAACTTCTCCATGCCTCAGTTCTCTCTCACCTGTAAAATATACAAAATTAATAGTACTTACCTCCATGGGTGGTTGTGAGAATTAAATTTTAAGTACACATAAATCATTTCCCCAAAATGCCCTGCACACAGGAAGCAGTGAGGGCTGACTACTACTTTGAGGGTATTGGAAATGGACTGCTAGTGTTCAAATGCAAGCTTTAGTACCATATAGCTGTAGAACGTATGAAAGCTACTTAATTTCTTTAGGTAAAGCCCAGACCTCTTTGCTTTTCTTCTCAGACAGGCAGCCAGACTCCATTTCCCAGGGTCCTGGCAGTCAGGGGTGGCTGCCTGCCTGAGTTCCGGCTGCAGGCAGGAAGTTCACATTCCCATTTCCGGGCCTAGTCCTTACAAAACCTCCAGTGCACCCTCTTCCCTGTTCTCTCTCCTTTTCTGGCTCCATGCAGACAAGCACATCAGTCCTCCAGTGCACGGTCTTCCCGGATGCAGACAAGTACGTGGGCTCGGGAAGCCACACGCTGAAGACGGCAGAGCTGTAAGTGGAAGGAACCTGGGTTCCTCAATCACTGCTTGTTGGAGGGCCACCTGCCAACCAGGAACTCCTAGTTTTAACTTTATGTGAGCAAAGAATTAGACTTCTACTGAGTTAAGTTATTGAAATGTTAGTGTTTGTCTCTGCAACGGCTACTAACATCTAATTAACATAATTTTCTTATTTGCAAAATGGGAATAATGTTATGAGAATTAAACAGCACAATACATGACACACAGTAACTACTATAAAATATCTGTTATCATTATAGGCTGTTTTTATTAGGTTCAAATTCAATTGCCCTCTCTTGTAAATTTGACCTTACCCTTAAGACTCAAAGTGCTAATACTTAGGAAATCATATTTCTAGCCCCTGATGAACTTTCTTTTCTTATGCCACAAAATAATTTAGCACCATATAAAACATTGTGTTATTTGTATCATGTCTGTTGAAAAATTACACACAACTGAGGGCAGAAACATTGCTATTCCATCTTCCGTACCTGGGAAAACTGCTAAGATCATAGCTGACTGACCATCAAGCCTGTGTGTGGCAGAAGGCCACCAGTCACAGGGCCATGGGTATCCACCCTGATGGGCTCTAGCTGACTGGCTCAGTGGGCTAGGAATTAATGCTTCCATTGTTGAATGAATAAAAGAAGGTTTTTAATTATGCTCTGTGGTCATAAATGAGCCTTTTGGTTTTCAAATCCTTACTACTGTTCAAAAGAGCAGACAGAAGCATGGGAAGAGTCATCCATACAAGGGTCATACAGACATACAGAAATGTATTACCAGTGCTGAATCACAGAAGCACGGCTGACAGTGCGTCAGCAGCAAGGCAATACCTTTGTGAATTACCCTTGAACTAGAATTTAATACACAAATATAGCAGAGATTAGGGGCACCTTGGTGGCTCAGTCAGTTAAGCATCTGACTTCAGCTCAGGTCATGATCTCATGGTTCGTGGGTTCGAGCCCCGTGTCGGGCTCTGTGCTGACAGCTAGCTCAGAGCCTGGAGCCTGTTTCAGATTCTGTGTTTCCCTCTCTCTCTGACCCTCCCCTGCTCATGCTGTGTCTCTCTCTTTCTCATAAATAAACATTAAAAAAAATAACAAATATAGCAGAGATTAAAATGAAAGCTTTACCTCACCATGTTCAAGGAGCTGTTTTCTGGAATAAAAAATATTCTGTATTTATTGAATGTCCATTATGATTACATAAAAATAAACTTCATTTGTTCTTAGATTTAAAAAAACTTGATTCTCTCTAAACTACTCAGTAACATAAATAAAAAATAAAAATGTTAGACAATATTACTAAAAATTACAGCAATATGAAGGCAGGATTGACAGTCATCTTATTTAAGGTATATAAAAAAGCCATGCTTTGGTTAGGATAAAATAGGTTTTACTGATGGCTGGAGACTGTACCTCTGGAAGAATTTTTAAAAAAGAATTTATATTAAATATTCAACCATGTACAGTATATACACTGCTTTACATAAGTACTGCTGGATNCAACTGTAAGTATCATGAACATCCTTGTACATAAAACTCTGAACATCCCTGAGTATTTCCTTAGGATAAATTTCTAGAAGAAAAGTTACTGGGTAAAGCATATAAATATTTTTAGTTCCAGAAAAGTTTATGTCTAAAAGTTTACTAGATTTTCAAGGTGCACCGACCGAGCTCTAGGCACTGTGGAGGGAACACAGCATGAATAGTGTAAATATCACCCTTCTCCTCTTAGGCTGCATGTTAGAGTCACAAGAGAGGTACCGAACTGCCTATCTCATTGTTCCACTGAGAAGATTGGAGACTTCAGTTTTACATGCAGAGAGGTCTTCTAATATGGATTTTGGGGTTGAAGAGAAAAGTAAGACTGTTCAAGTAAGAAAGTAAGAAGTAAGGGAAGTTCAAGGGCACACACAAATCCAGACACTTTTTTTTTTAAAGGCTGGTCAGGGGAAGGCCTATGAGGAAAGCATTACAATCGCCAAATTGCTACGCCTCCATTGCGACTCCTTCCTGACTTGAGCAGTGGAGGGAGGGGCCAAGGGGCGTGGCTTCCCAGGTCCTGAAATCTACTGGGCACAAGGGAAGGCTGCAGCGAACTGCAGTGTGCAGACGAGAGGCCCTGACAGTAACTGTTGATGTGAATAAACCTAGCAGCTAATTTAAAATGTGAATATACAACCAGATCTGCAAATATAAAAATGAAATAGAGAAATTAAATTGATAAAAAGCAACAATAGATATTCAAAAAAGAGAGGCTAAGCAAAAGATGGAGAGCCTACAATTCTGAGATAAAGAACGATGTGAACGTTCAGATTTAAGTGTCTGAAGAATTAATAAACATATAAATACACACACACCACACGTACATATGCATATGCATATCTTAAAACTCTATAAATTTCCAGAAAGCAAAACTTTATATAAAATTTCTCATGTGTAGGGGCACCTGGGTGGCTCGGTTGAGCATCCAACTCTTGACTTTGGCTCAGGTCAGGATCTCAGAGTTCATGGGTTTGAGCCTGAGATCAGGCTCTGTGCTGACAGCATGGAGTCTGCTTGGGATTCTCTCTCTTCCACTGTCTCTGCCCCTCCCCAGCTTGTGCACTCTCTCACACTCTGTCTCTCAAAAAAAATAAATAAACTTAAAAAAACCTCTCATCTGTAATGCTCAATGCTAGGAAACAATAAAGCAATATCTACAAAATGCTGAAAAAAATCCTAGAAATACCTATTAAACAAACCATCAACTTAATGTGAGGACTAAGTAAATGTATTTTTCAAACAAGAAAGCACTCAGAAACCCTTGGGAAGAACACCCCACAGCACAGCTGCCGTTGCACTGCTCTGAAAGTGGCCCTGCTGTGCGTGTGACAGTGGCCCGCTGAAGTGGCAGTGGCGTGCTGAGGCGATGCGGACTCTGCGGACCTGAAGTTGCTACGTTCCCCAAATGCACTCGGGTTGTATGGCTGCTTGACCCCGGCAGATCTCAGGCTGTGACGCTTCTCCACCTCCCCCATCCCCCACTCAACCCCAGGCAACAGGGAAGCAGCGACCAGTGGGACTGTTCAGGGCTATATACCAAAGCCCGCGGACTGGGACCTGGAAATGTGGCAGAGCGTGGGGCATAGAACTCAGCCCACCTTGGCTACATCCTCAGCACAGGGAGATCGGACCCGAAGAAGTGATTTGCAATGCTTGGTTGAGAAGGGACTGGGGCGACGCCATTTTTCTCCCTACAACCACCAAGGAGGGGCCTCACGGAGGCCAGTGGACACAGTGGAGACAAGACCGGCCTACACCAAGCCATGCCCATCCCCTCCAGAGAGCTGTTTTGTTGTTATTGTAGCTGTTTTTACCTGAGCCTGAGTTTGCATGTTTATTGGTTTTGTCTGTGCGTTTGTGTACCTGTGTTCCCTCTGTGGTTGTCTGTTTTCTTTTTCCAGGGCTGCCTCAAGAAACAAGCCAAACTACACATGGTGGAGAGTCCCAAATACCACTACCAGTAGGGAAACAAAATAACCAAACGCTCAACAAGAGAAACCAAGAGACACCATCCAAAGAACACTTCCTGAACAGACAGGCCCTGAACAGTCAAAAGAGCCCTCTCTAACACAGCAGAACTCGCAGGGGCTGAGGGTACAACAAGCTTTTAAAAGTAACAAGAGATAGAAAGCTAACCAAAATGACGAAATGGAAGAACTCTCCTCCAAAGAAACTCCAGGAAGAAATGACAGCTAGAGAACTGCTCAAAACAGATATGAGCAACATAACTGAACAAGAATTTAGAACAATAATCATAAAATTAATTGCCGGGCTTGAAAAAAGCATGGAGGACATCAGAGAAACTATGGCTACAAACAATATGGAGCTTAAAAAGTTATGGTGAATTAAAAAATGCGATAAATGAGATACATAATAAACTGGAGGTGTCCAATGCACGGACTGAAGAGGTAGAAAGGAGAATAAGTGATTTAGAAGACACTATTATAGAAAAAGATAAAAGTGGCCTTGCTGGTCGCGCATAAGCCTGCGCACAAGCCCTTTGCATATTAGGTAGAGAGATGTGGCTACTCCGTGTATATCAGCATTTCAGACCTCCATGGCAACTCTGCAAACACCAGTGCCTCGGGTGTGAAAGCAGTGCTGCTGCAGGCTAGCCAGAACCCCACACCCACAGTTGCTTTATGAGTATGGCCACTTGATGCACACCCATGTCCCACAAATTGTCACCAATGTGAGCTAGCCAGTGCCCCACACCCTGAGGCCATTGTTGCTCCATGACTGTGCATGCCTGTAGTCCCTGAATTGTGCCTGTTCTGTGTACACTCACATCTTAGGAACTGGATCCACCACTACAGTGGGCTAGCCAGAACTGCTGGAGCCCAGAGCTGCTACTGCTTGTCAAGCACACGAGTTCCAATTCCTAGCAACACAGCTGTCTCATGGTCACCCATGTAGCAAACACCAGTGCCACCACTACCACAAGGGCACCCACAAGACAAACCCAGTGCCAAAGGAGATGCCCTTTACCACAACATGAACCATGGGAGAAAAGAAGATCAAGGGGCCCCTGAAGTTTTACCACTGTAGATCCCAGCATATCAGCCCCCATTACAGATATCCACAGCTGTGGTCCTTGAAGACGCTTGCAATCTTCACTGATGCTAACTTCAGCTGAGAGGGCTGCACAGATACTACAGTGTTGGGCCTTCCCCGGGAATGGAAACAGCACACCTTACCTGACTCCTTGTACCCACCTCTCCTCACCAAAACCAGACCCTAAAGTCTGAAAGAGGTGATTGCGCCATCAAATGTGAAGAGACTGGGGCAAGGCTACAAGAAATGAAATATCAAGAAAGTATAATACAATCAAAGAACACAATAATTTCCCAGTAACTGACCCCACAGAAATGGAGATCTGTGAATTGCCAAAGAATTCAAATAATTGTTTTAAGAAAGATCAGTGAACTACAGAGAATACAGACAACTAAATAAAATTAGGAAAACATTATATGAATAAAACAAGAAGTTCAACAGCTGGAAGTTATAAAAAAGAACCAAACAAATTCTAGAGCCAAAAAATGCAATAAATGAAATGAAAAATGCCATATACAACATCAATAGCATACCTGATCAAGCAGAAGAAAGAATCTGGGAACTTGAACTCTGATACTTTGAAATTAACCAGTGAGAAAAGGAAAAAAAAAAAAAAAGAAAAAGAAGGAAAAAGAGTGAAGAAAGCTTATGTGAATTATGGAACACCATCAGAAGAAACAATATTTACATTATGACAGTCCAAGAAGAAGAGAGTGAGAAAGGACAGAAATCTTATTAGCTAAAAACTTGCCAAATCTGGAGAAATATCTGGATATCCAAGCACACAAGGCTCTAGGTACCAATACAAATTAACCCCCTCAAAATTCATTAGACACATCATAATGAAATGTCAGAACCAAAGACAAAATATAATTGTTGAAGCAGTAATTATCTCATAAAAGGGAACCCTCCCCGCCAAGGCCATTAGCAGATTTCTTAGCAGAAACCTTGCAGGTCAGGAGAGGATAAGATGATATATTCAAAATCGTCAAACTAAATACAAAATCTGCCAACGAAGCAAGGCATCTGGGTGGCTCAGGTAGGTAAGCGTCTGACTCTTGATTTCGACTCCAGTCATGATCTCATGGTTTGTGAGACTGAGCCCCACATCAAGTTCTATGCTGACAGTGCAGAGCCTGCTTAGGATTCTCTCTCTCCCTCTCTCTGTCTGCCCTTCCCCCACTTGTGTTGTCTTTCTCTTTTTCTCAAAAATAATAAAACTGAAAAAAAATCTTCCAACTAAGAATATTTTACTCAGGAAAGGTATCCCTCAGATAAAGTGAAATAATAATTTTCTCAGACAAACAAAAGCTGACGGAGTTTATCACCACTAGATTTGCCTTACAAGAAATGCTAAAAGGAGTTATTGATGCTGAAATGAAAGAATGCTAATTAGTAACCTACACATATGTGAAAGTATGAAGCTCACTGTAAAGTTAACTACACAAATTAGGAATACTCTAATACTGTAACAGTGATTTATAATCACTGAACTCTAGTATAAAGGTAGAAAGACAATAGTATTTAAAAATAAATACAGCCACAAGAATTTGTTAATGCATACCATATAAAAAGATTTAAATTGTGACATCAAAAGGATAAAAAGGGGAAGGGGAAGTAAAAAGGCAGAGATTTTATATGTGATTGAAGTTAAGTTTTTATCCACTTAACAGAGACACTTACAAGATGTATTATGTAATAAGCCTCATGAGAACCACAAAGCAAACAACTATAGTAAATACACAAAAAATTCAGAGAAAGGAAACAAAGCATACCAGTATGGAAAAGGAAGACAGCATGAGAGGAAGAAAAGAAATATGAAACAGAAAGCAACTAGGTAGCAAAACAACTCTTTGTCAATCAATAACTGTTTTAAATCTAAGTGGATTTAATTCTCCAACCAAAAGACAGAGAGTGGCTAAATGAATGAAAAAAACAAGACAATTATATGCTACTACAAGAGGGTGCCTGGCTGGCCCTCCTAAAATGGTTGTTAAGAGCATATGACTCTTGATCTCAGAGTTGTGAGTTCAAGCCCCACATGGGGTGTAGAGATAACTTAAATAAATTTTTTTAAAAAATTAAAAAAGAAACACATTTTAGCTTTAAGAACACACATAAAGTAAAAATGGAGGGATGAGAAAAGATATTCCATTCAGATGGAAACAAAAAGAAAGTAGGGGTAACCCTATATATCATATATATATATGTTTATATGTGTATATATATATATATNGCCCCACATGGGGTGTAGAGATAACTTAAATAAATTTTTTTAAAAAATTAAAAAAGAAACACATTTTAGCTTTAAGAACACACATAAAGTAAAAATGGAGGGATGAGAAAAGATATTCCATTCAGATGGAAACAAAAAGAAAGTAGGGGTAACCCTATATATCATATATATATGTTTATATGTATATATATATACACACACACATATATATAAACATATATACATACACACACATAAATAGACCTATCTATGATATCTATATGTCACGTGAAATAGACTAAGTTGAAAATGTTAACAAGAGACAAAGAGTGTCACTACATAATAATAAAGAGGTCAATTCATTAACAGGATATAACAATTGTAAATCTATATGCATCCAACATCAAAACACCTAAATAAATGAAGCAAATATAAATGGATCAGAGAGGAGAATAAGAAAGCAATGCAAAAATAGTAGAGGATCTCAATACTGATTTCAACAATGGATGGATCATCCAGACAGAAAATCAATTAGAACATATTGGACTGGAACTACACTTTAGACCAAATGGACCTAACAAATATATACAGAACATTTCATCCAATAGCAGCACAATACACATTCTCCTCAGATGCATACAGAATATTCTCTAGGATAGGTCATATGTTAGGACACAAAACAGGTCAACAAATTTAAGAAGACTAAAATCATAACAAGTATCTTTTCTGACCAAAATAGTATGACACTGGAAAATCAATAATAGTAGGAAAGATAGAAAATTCACAAATACATGGAAATCAAACAATCTAATCCTGAACAATTGATGAGAGAGATGAAAAGAAAATAAAAAATATTTTGAAACAAATGAAATAAAAACACAACATACCAAAACATGGAATGCAGTAAAAGCAGTTCTAAGAGGGAAGTTTATCCTGGCAAATTACTATATTAAGAAAAAATATTTCAAATATATAATTATATACCTCAAGAAACTAGAAGAACAAACTAAGCCCAACATTAGCAAAAGGAAAGAAATAATGATCATGAGAGAAATAAATAAAATAGAGACAATAAACAATAGAAAACATCAATAAAACTAAGATCTGGGTTTTTCTGAAAAGATAAACAAAATTAATAACCCTTTAATGAGACTAAGAAAAAAAATCGAAGATTTAAATAAATAAAATCATAAATGAAAGAGGGGACATTAAAATTGATACCACAAAAATACAAAGGGTAATGAGGCTACTATAAACAATTATACACCAACAAATTGGACACCTCAAAAAAAGGACATATTCCTAGAAACATACAACCTACAAAGACTGAGTTACAAAGCAATATAAAATCTGCATAGACTTAAAACTAGTAAGGAGACCGAATAAAATAACCAAAAATCTCTCACAAAAAGAAGTGGAGGGCCAGATGGCTACACTGGGAAATTCCACCAAACATTTAAACAAGGATTAGTGCTAATCCTTCTCAAATTCTTCCAAGACATTTAAGAGGAAGGAACATTTCCAATCTCATTTTACAAGGCTGGCATTACCCTCATACTGAAGACAAGGATGATAAAAGAAAAGAATATTGTAGGCCAATATCTCTGATGAACATAGATGCAAAAAGCTCCAACAAATACCAGAAACCTAATTCAACATCATATTAAAAGGACCATACATCATGAGTAGGTAGGATTTATCTTTGTAATGCAAGGATAGTTCAATATATACAAATCAATAAATTTGATGTGACACTTTAAAAGAATGAGTATTTAAAACCATATGATCACCTCAACAGACACAGAAAAACATTTGACAAAATTCAAAACCCCTCCATGATAAAAACTCTCAAAAAATTAGGTACAAAAGGAATGTACCTCAACATAACAAAGGCACACAGCTAACTTCATACTCAATGTTGAAAACCTCAAAAGCTTTTCCCCAAGATCAGGAACAAGACACAGAGGCCCACTCTATTTCCCTCCAGCACTGTATTGGAAGTCTTAACCATGCAATTAGGCAGGAAAAAGAAGTGAGAGAAATAAGAAGGGGAGAAGTAAAACTATCTATGTTTGCAGATGATGTGGCCTTACATACAGAAAACCCTAACAACCCCACCAAAAAACTGTTAAAACTAATAAATGAATTCAGTAAATTTGTGGAATACAAAGTTAACATATAAAAGTCAGTTGCATTTCTACACTATCACAGTGAACTATCTGAATGAGTAATTTAGAAAGCAATCTCATTTATAATAGTATCAAAAACAATAAAGCATTTCACCAAGGAGGAGAGACCTGTACACTGACTACTGTAAGACACTGATGAAAGAAACTGAAGACCACACAAATAGAAAGATATCCTGTGTTCTTGGTTTGGAAGAATTAATGTTAAAATATTCATACTACCTAAAGCAATCTACAGATTCAAAGCAATCCCTATCAAAATGCCAATGACATTTCTCACAGATATAGAAAGAACGATCCTAACATTCATAGGGAACCGCAAGGACCCTGAATTTCCACAATAATCTTGGGAAAACAGAATGAAGCTGCAGGTATTGTACTTATTGATTTCAAACTATATCACAAAGGTATAGTAATCAAAACAGTATGGTACAGGCATAAAAGTGGATACATGGACCAATGAATCAGAATAAAGAGCCCCCAAATAAACCTATGTGTATATGGTCAATTTACCTTTGATAACGGCACCAAAACAACATGGGGAAAGGATAGTGTCTTCAATAAATGATGCTTGGAAAACTGGATATTCACATGTAAAAGAATGAAATTAAACTCTTACACCACTCACAAAAATTAATGGATGAAAGGCTTAAATGTAATACCTCAAAAACTCCTATGAGAAAAAACTCCTAAGAGAAAAAACAGGGAAAAAGCTCCTTGATGATGATATTTTGTCTGACACCAAAAGCACCAGCAACAAAAGCAAACATAAACAAGTGGGACGGACCACATCAACTAAAAAGTTTCTGCACAGCAAAGGAAACAATCAACAAAATGAAAAGGCAATCTATGGAATGGGAGAAAATATCTGCAAACTATGTATCTGATAAGGAATTAATATCTGAAGTAAATAAGAAATTCATACAACTCAATAGCAAAAAAATAAATAATCTGATTTAAATGTGGGGAAAAGACCTGAAGAGACATTTTTCCTAAGGAGAATAGGAAAAATGCAAATGTGCTCAATATCATTAATTATCAAGGAAATGCAATTCAAAACCACAATGAGATATCACCTCGCCGCTACTGGAATGGCTATTCTCAAAAAGACAGAAGATATATGTTGATGAGGATGTGGAGAAAAGGGAAACCCTGTGTATAGCAGGTGGGAATGTAAATTGGTACAGTCATTATGGAAAGTGGTATTGGAGGTTCCTCAAAAATTAAAAAGAGAACTACCATATGATCCAGCCACCCTACTCCTGGGAACATATCCAAAGGAATCAAAATCCATATTTTGAAGAGATATCTGCACTTCTATCCATGTTCATGGCAACATTATTCACAACAGCTAAGATACAGAAGGAGTTTAAATGTCTGTCACCAAACAAATGGATAAATACCTGGTACATATAAGCAGTGGAGGATTATTCAGTCATCAAACAAAAGGAAACTCTGACATTTGTGACAACACGGATAAACCTGGAGGGCATTATGCTAAGTGATGTAGGTCAAAGAAAGACAAATCCTTTATGGTATCACTTAAGTGTGGATTCTAAAAAAAAAAAGTCAAATTCAGGGACAGAGGAGAATGGTAGTTGCCAGAGGCTGTGGAGTGGGGGCTAATGGGGGTGATTTATATCAAAAGGTACAAACTTTAGTTTTAAGATGAAGTTCTGAAAAACTAACATACAGAATAGTGGTATAGTTAACAATACTGCATTGTATACTTAAGTTTGCTGAAGGCATGATCACACACAAAAAGAGCATTCTCACACACAAAAAGTAACTGAGATGTGATGTAAGTGTTAGATGCATTAACTTGATTGTGGTAATCATTTCACAATGCATATGTATATCAAGTCATTGTGTTGTATACTTTAAATATATACTTATTATTTGGCAAAAAATAAAAATTATGAAAGAAAGTATGTGGAAATAATGATTTTGAAGTATGTATTTCTAGGCAACAAATTAACACGGAAAATATGTACAGTTGTGTGTGACTGTATAGAAATTCTAAATTTCTATAAAGCAAAGACCATTAACTATAAATTGACATCCTAGAAGAAATGTAATAGGCAAAAGGTTACTGTTTATAATATAAATAAAAATACCCTACAAATCAATTTTCAAATGGACAAGATATACAAATACACCACAGTCATTTGAAAGATGTAAAACTTCCCACCCACCCCCCTTTTTTTTGTTTTTACCTGTCAGAGAGAAAAAGTTCAGTTTGATAGTACTGATGTTCATGGAGATGCACGGAAATGGACGGACACTCTCATCATAAGTTCTCATTATTTATCAAATTATAAACATTTATACGTTATGGGTCCAAAAGTCCCATTTCAAATATTCTAAATATTCAAATAAGTATGCAAAGAAATATGTACATAAATGTTCATTATTCTTAGCACTTGTTATGACAAGACAATAAATATAATCTTAACACCCACTGATGTGGGACCGGCTGAATACTTAGTAATCACTCATGATGAGGAACAATAAAATGTGGAGACCACTGCAAAATATGAGGAGGATCTAGGGAGACACCCAAGATATGCTATTAAAAAAATTAAAAGTTAATAACAATAATATTGAGTCTATTTTTTATAAAACTATTGTGTTTTGGGAAGTGTTTTCTAGAATGATACATACAAAGTCACTTACGATCAGCANGGTTGTCATTTTTATGAATGTCAGCACCTCCTTCTTTTGAGCTAAATATCTTCCACCCTTTGGTTCCCTCAAGTCTGTCCTCTTCCACATTGCACCTTCTCAAATATTTGAAGACGGCTGCAGTATACTTCTCAATTCTCTATTATCCAATTAAATATCCCAGGTGCTATCATGTATTCTTTATGTGAATAGCTCCCACGGCTCTAAAAACATTCTTTTTACAATGTCAAGGCATATTTCCCTGGGCTCCATGTGACAAGAACAAAGTAGTGTCGGTCTAGTAAGCCCCTTGATTTGGATTTCAACAAATAAGGTTTAACCATTTCAACCACAGGGTTCTATTTAGCTCTTCTAGCAACCATATGAAATGCTTTACTGAAAATATAAGGATGGGATACGGGACTCATGGAAACTCTCTGTACTATCTTCACAAATATTCCATAAGTTTAAAACTGTCCTAAGAAATAAATTTCATTAAAGACATCAAATTTAATGATATATCTATAAGTATAAATTTTAATTTAAGATATTCCTCAGAAGGAGGTTTTCTTCACAATCTACTTCTCATGTCCTGTAGCAATGTGTGATTTGAGTTATATTTTTCTTACATATGTTTATGCCATAATTCTAGTGACTTCACTAAAACCACCAAAAAAAAAGTGATATAGCAAATGGCTTTACAATAAATGGAGAATAAGCTATTTCTTGACTATGCAGAAAAACAAATAATTCTGTTTTCTCTGAAAGTCAAAAAAATTGCCCAAATAAAACTTAAGCTTACTTCTGTTTATGGACTTTAAATTCTAGTCATATATGAACGTTAAACTAACTTGTTTTAAACTTTTCATTAATTCAAATATCAGTGTCTCTAAAACAAGTCCAAATACATAAGAGAATCTCTAAGAATCTCTAAAAATAATATATTCAGTCTTTTTTTTAAAGAGAACATTTAAGATTGGTTCATGTCTTTCTTAATCAAAAAGCTGATTTAATATACATTCATTTAATATTACGGTAGTTATTTAGTAACTGAATAGAGTATAATTTAAAAACAATTCTAATTACCTTTGATAAGTGTTTGCAGATAAGACACATGAAATATCTCGAGTAGCCTGTGAATAGAATAAATTAAACTTTTCTAAGGAATTATGTGACATTTAAAATGCTCTAATTCATTAACATAAACACCCCTACTAGGAAAAAGTATCTTAATTGTTAAAATGAGTCCTCAGAAACACTTTAATCCCACCTTTGCCCCAGGCAAATATTTTCTTGCAGTTCTAAGTTCCTCTGGTATTAAAAAAAGAAAGGAGTGTTGGAGTAAATNTCTTTCCTTGAAATATGATTTCATCTGAATGTATTACTATATGCATGTATTATTTTTGTAATTTAAAAAACTCCTTTGCCCATGCACACACACACANTAAAAAAAGAAAGGAGTGTTGGAGTAAATCTTTTTTTTTTTTTAATGTTTATTCATTTTTGAGTGAGAGAGTATGCACAGGGGGTGGGTGAGGGCAGAGAGAGAGGGGGACAGAGGATCCAAAGTGGGCTCCTTATAGCAGAGAGCCCAATGCAGGGCTCAAACTCATGAACCATGAGATCATGACTTGAGCCAAAGTCTGACGCTTAATCGACTGAGCTCCCCAGGTACCGCAGTGTTGAGATAAATCTTTAAGGTCCATTTCAACTCTAAAATTCTAAGCCTTTACATGCGGACAACTCCTTACTAGAGTTTGTTTATATTTTACTGGGAGGGAAGTGGGCTAAAAGTGGGGAACTGGTTTCCATTAAAGGGGGCTGCTTCTTCCATATACTTTCAGATACTATCTTAACATTCCAAGCATCCCCACTCCCCTTCTCCACTGCAGTCCATACTCCTGCTTCATTGAAACTTCTGATTATTATAAAATTAGCTATGGCATATCTGCTTCCCTGATCTATCTCAGCGACGAGTGAGCACTGGGAAGGCCAATGAGCACCTCTGACAGTGTACCTCAAGATGGTGAGGGAGGAAGGAGGGTCAGAGGAGTGAAGGGGAAGATGGGGGCTAAATTGGGCCAAGGAGGCTTTACCTACAATCCCATACAACTTAAATGGTAAGACAAAAAACTTAGAGGGAACTTAAAATTTTACACTGTGCAGGATATGTGCTTTAAAACTCAGAAACAATGAAAAAATAGAGTGAAATTTGAACTCTCATTTAAAATTAAATCTAAGTTTAGAATTTTTAACTTCTCTCATTTGTTCAAGAGTATTTTTTATGGATGAATGTTTCAAGTGACATGAATGAGATTCTAGTCACTTAGGTAAGCAGGAAGCCTGTTTGGTAGTATAGTTGATAGAATACATGCACTTCGGGGAGTTTAAGATTTTGTAGTGTCACAGAAAAATCATACTATATATGCCTCCCTTCTATCTTCCCAGAAGCAACTTCACACAAGTGAAAACGTAAATTTAGACCAGAAGTATCCTTGAGGTGAAAAATAAGCCACAATGGGACAAATTAACACCAGGAGTTTACGTGGAGGTAGAAAGGCGTTAAGCTGGGTGCCTGTATGCGCATGTGTGCATGTGTTTGCGTGTGTGTGTGTGTGTGTGTGTGTGTGTGTACTCATGCACGTGCGTGGTTTGAGCTGTGGTGTGTTTGGGGGCCAGTTTATGAGTCTTGGATCTTAGTAAAACAAATAGTAATAGTAGATCCAGCTCTCATCTTCTCCAACACTACCTATCTCCTCACTGAAGAGTTAATTCCTTCACTAGCCATCTAACTGGGGCCTTGGAAGAGTACCACCATTCGCCATGATGGAATGGAAACAGGCTGGAGAGCTAGGTAGAGCCCAGGGGACACGGTGCGTAGTTTACCCATTCCTTCTCATTACCTCTGTCCTCTTTCCAAGTGATCCCTAGGGAAATGGATCAAGGGAGAAATAACAGAGATCAAGGTAGAGACAGGCTTCTCCTAACTTATTCACATTTTACATGAAAACACAGGAATGAGAAAATGTGGGAACTGCAACCACACACACAAGGTATGCACGGTGACTTTACGCACGCAGAAAACTGGTTTGACCAGGGCCACCCCTGGTATGGTGGTAGAGAGATGCTACTACTATCTATATGAAAGTATAAAATAAATACATATGGACTTAAGACAACTTGCAAACAGTATGACAAAGATGGCTCAAAATTGCAAAAAACTAAGACCCAGGTTCTTCAGGCTTTCAGATACACCACTTCCAGACCAAGAAAATCTGTCAGAGGTGTTTTACAATATTATTTCTTCTATCGTTAATAATATTTTATTTTATTGGGAAAACAGTGTACACACAGACAATAACTTTTTAAAGAACGTCTGTACAAGTTTCTCCTGTGTGAGTCTTAAAGTGGATTAAGACTTCCCTGAATGTGCTTTATATTTAAAAGCTACCAAACTGTTACTTTCCTTTTCCAGCACCTATAACAATTGCAATTCTTTAGTCATTGTGTGATTATTTGTTTAATGCCCCACCCCCCAACCACCCCACCGAGACTGTAAGTTCCAAGATATTTATCCCAATGGGACTGACAATGTGACTATAGTTCATAGTACATAGTACGTAACTGACGAATTTCTTTTCAAAGAATAAATAAGTATATCTTTTCTAAGCCTAAGTGTCCATCAACAGATGAATGGATCAAGAGGANTACATTTCCATTACAGCCCTTATCTTGAACCCTAAAGCAAATGATAAACATTTTTAAATATACCTTTTTAAAGACAAAATAAGTAATCATCATAACAACTGGAAGCAATAATGTCTTTGTGTATCTCAATGGAGTCTGAAATAAAGCAAATTATTCAAAAGTCACTTATTAAATATTATATTAAATAAATAAAAATCTATGTCACAATGAAATTTCATAAAGGTAAAAATGTTTTTGTCATTAATACTATATATTTATCAATCTTCACCTTCTAATATAAGAATGAAAATTATAAAAAGTTATACAAATGTACCAATAGTTTTTTTAACAACCAATAGTTTTTAAAAACCAATAGTTTTTAACAGTAAAAACTATTAAGCCAAAAATTACCTATATATTATCTTTTCTGTTCTTTTGGTTTTATCTTTCCTTTAATTAAATAATATTAATTTTTAAATTTTGTGTTTACTGATCCCCAGGCCCTACATTATCATTTCCTGGGCAGCAAAGTTCCATTATTTTCACTGGTGAAACTAGAATGAACAAGGAAGAAAGCCAGCCTACATACTTACTGTAAATATGAATAAGTATGGAAAGACATTAGCAGCTAAATAATTCTCATGACCCATTAATGAGAATTAATTGGGTCAGTGGTTTACCATGCCACTAAATTAAATACTTTGAAGGTACGAATGAGGCGATTTTCCTCTTTGTAGTCCTACAGCAAACAGCCTCACAAATAATTAGTGCTCATAGTAGTTTTTGAGTAAATGTATGACTGGTTGGATAGATAAGAGAATAATGTATGATTAATAGTATATCTTTCCTGGCAACATCTTGTTAAAGATTTTTATAATATTTGATGTATTAAATGAAATATAACTAAAGTTTTTAAAAACCAAAACAAGAACTTAGATTTATTTTTCTTGAGTAGTCCCATACTTCTATGTGACCTACACTGTTAAAGTAATTGAACTGTAATGATAGTAATTCACTGTGGATTAAATAGTATGGTAAGCACTCGTACTGGATTATCTCATTCAACCATCATCAATAACTCTATAAGATAGGGGTCACTGTTTACTCATTTTACACATAAAAAAACAAATAAGGAATGCTGTATGAGTAGTAAAAATTATAGTAAAAAATGATAAAGTTGGTTGTCTCTGAATAAAAATTTGAGTTTCATATTAAAAGGAAAACAAGAGCAAAAAACCATCATACCTACGGACAAGAAAAAAAAACAAAAAAACGTTCATACCGCTTTTTCCATGAAGTCAAATTCAGGAGCACATGTGTAAATCAAGGTATCAAAATCTGTATACCTTAAGATTCTGGCTGCTATAAGGTCACTCAGGCGAATCTGGGAAGAAAATAAAGTAAAATAAATTAAAATTATACTAATAATTATGGTCAATAATTGATTTGTTTTAATACTAATTAAGTCTACAGAGCAGGTAAATTCATGGGTACATGGATGGCCCTCAAAGAAAACAAACCAAAAGAATTGAGTGAACAATACATTGTTATGTACTGAATTATGAAGAAAACTGAAAACAAAGTGAAATATCAAAAGAAATGAAAAGCGGAAAGAGGTCAGAAAAAATAAGCGGAGATGATAATATAAAGAGTGAGTTAAGATCAACACTCACTGGGCAGAAACCACCATGCAGTTAATCATCGTTTATCGAGGAGGAAACAATCTCACATCAACCCTTTCACCACACAGTGTAAATCATGAATGAATATATTTTCTATGTGTTGTTATTTTCACAAAGCTTCATATACTGATTACAATTTTTGGTGTTTCTTGGACTTTTCAGGCATACACTCTAGCCATTAAATATAACAGCTATTCATCATAAGAATTATAACAACTACACATACCACTTTGATTTAGTTACTTGATCTCCAAAGCCTTTGAAATAAACACCACCAACCAAACTCACTGTAGAACTCCTATTTTCAGTTATTTATTACCCACTGTCAGTGAGACAATTATTTTTCCACTGCATTCTCACAAGGCCAAAAAGGAGAAAATATTTGGCACGTAAACCTTAATTCAAATTATTTTACAGGAGCAAAATTATTTTATATGAAGTGTAATAATTATCTGTGGCTTTCATTTGTTTATGGTTCCCCTTATCTACCAGTACCAAGGATAAATTTAGAATTCACTTTATTTTTCTAATTTTGACTAGGCCTGATGCCTAATAATAATTTAACTAAACCACTTTCATTACAAGTCTTTCTCACAATTGTCACGTACATGAAGCCACTTAGGAGAACCAAGGGGATATGTGTTTGTGCATAAGATTTGTAATGAGTGGGTGACAACGTGGAACAAGGCAGAAAGAAATCCCTAGACCAACTTAACAAATAAATGACTTAGGAGGCCTCAACAAAGTTCACCATAAAATGTTCAGCCTCTACAGAATAAAAAGGGAAATAAAAAAGAAGTATATCAGACATACCAGAGAACAGCAGCAACAAATAAACCTAATAAATCACCATGCAGAGCTAGCAATAAATGGCAAATAAATCCGTACATTTTGAAATTTTATTTAACTTGAACATGTATGCTAGCTCAATTCTACAAGAGAGTGATAGCACTTGACTATTTAGAGAGTAAGGACCATAATCTGTTGTTAAAGATGAAGAAATTTCAGCATTAAGACAGGGCTCTAATTGGATAGTATTAGATGAAGTACATTTCAGAGTAGGTTATTGTGTGATTCACTCATATATGCTCTCATAGCCAATATCCAAACATAAAGTGTCAAGGATCAAAAGTAAATTCCTGCATTGTTTTCTGCCCCCTAAACTGGTTAGCTAAGTAGGGACTTAAGCCCTTTGACAAGGGCTATTATGTAAGATATTGGCTTTAAAACAAACACACGCCACATATGAGGGATAGGTCCATATATTTTCTAGAAGATGAGAAGATAAAGGATTTTTAACATTTCCCACTTTCCTTTTACATAACAAGAAAAGCTTTAAAAATATCAAGTCACATCTTAATTTTAGTCCATAACTATACATAAACTACATTAAAATTTTGACTTTAATATTTAAAAGCCGAGTACAGACTGCTCATATGTTAACATTTTCAATATCTGAGTAACTTATTATTTAAATAAATGATGATTTATATCATTTTAATCTTTTTTTAAGATTTTATTTTACTCCTTAAGTAATCTCCATTACTTGAACCCACCACCCTGACATCAAGAGTCGCACGCTCTACTGACTGATTTAGCCAGGTGTATTTTAACTGAAATATAAACACACAACTAATTAAGATATTATTAGTTGTTTTTTTTTCTGGATGGCTACGTCAGCATTCATTGATATGGTTTTTTCCTAGTGGGTTGAAAAGATCACTGAACTGTAGGGTTTTGTTACTAGTATGCCAAAAACTAACTCCAGGACCTTGAGAAAACTATCTCTATAAACTAAAGAGGTAAAAATAGATGGTTTTACAGTTTTCATCACTAGAAAGTACTTACATGATCTGAAACACCTAATATTTTAGATGTCAGGAATTTCAAAATAATTGTTCCGCACAACCAGCCAAAGCCTTGAATCAGCTAGAAAGTAATTGAAAGAAATAGAAGTCAGACACTACAAATCTTAAGTTACCCAGATACAATATTCAATTATATCAGTAAGTGGTATGGGAAATTTTAATCATGGTATGGAATAATTGTATTAGTGATATAGTCTAGAAAAGGTTGCTTCTTTAGAAAATTTTGATTAAAGGCAAAGAATTGAAACAGATGACATTGGTATAAACTACATAACAACATTGGAGTTATACAAATTCTAAAAAAATTTTTTTTCAAGTTATTTCTTTTCAATTTCTGTGAATAAAGGAGTTATATGTTTGGTTCCAAATATGATTTCCTAGCAGAAAAGTTATTTTTTCAAAATAGGATTAAATATAAAATATTCTTCTACCATTCTTTTGGAAATATAATTATATGACTCCTTTTTCAAGAAAGGAAAATTTCAAAACTTAGGCTTTCATTTTAAAGAGAGAAATAGAAACTAAAACTCACGTAGGGGTTTCTGTTGTTTTATTTTTTGGCTAAGCTTGATTAGAAAGAGCACAGATGTGGACTTCTAGGTAGCCTGAGGAAAATTATAGCAGCCTAAATCCAAATCTCTCCACACTCATCCAACAAGTAGGACAATGCAATCATAAATACAAAAAACAGGTAACAATACAAACTTCAAATTACCTGTAAATAGAAAGAAACAACACATACAACAAACTTAAACCTCAATTTCCTGATTTAAGCCTTTTCAGAGAATGAAAGGAATCTCAAAATCATGCAGACGAGGGGAGAGGGATGTGAGGAGTCCCAAAATGAACTGAAATAACCAGAGGGAGAGGAAGTCCACCTTAACATGTGGGAAGAGCTGGGTAGTCTGAAGAATGGACTACAGAGCAGGGGCTTAAAGGGCTCAGTATAAGAAGAACTGACCTCAGAAAGGCATTACTTCTGGAAAGAGAGGACAGAAAAAGAGAGAGAGAAACCCTCTGTAGAATGTGTGGATAAGAAAATAAGCAAGAAAAGAAAATCAAGTATCCATAAAAATAACTGAGAACCGAACAAAAGACAATCATACAGTCACTGAAAGAGGAAGAAGTTAATAACTGACAAAACGAAATTTTGTTACACTGACAAGAGGTTGCATCTGGATTAGAAAACACCTGCTCTGACCAAAAAATAATTAGATGAAAGATGTCTCTATGATCTATAATGTAGCTTTTATTAGAAGGTAACAAAAATGAGAGTCAAACATTTCAGCTGTTGATATTGATTCCAATGAGTGATAAAAATCTTATAAAGCAGAAAAAACAACAATACAGAATTAAAAACTGAATTAAGTAAGCTCAAATAAGCATTCAGAGATATAAAAAATTTTAGCTAAGAACAGAAACGGACAAAATCAGAAAAAAATTGAGAGTACTTATTAAATATAGAAAAGAAATGGAAGAAAAAGGGGAAACCATTGAAAAATGAAGACAATCTCAAGGTAACCAAAGCAGAAGAGATTTAAATAAAAATTCAAAGTAGAAGATAGGCAACATGTTTATAATTTGAGTCCCTGACAAAGAAAAACTGAGCAATGAATTGGCACTAGTATTTAAACTACAATCCAATAAATCTTCCTAGAAATAAAAGACCCATACTGACATGTGGAAAGGAACCACCAGGTATTGGAAAAATTGACCCGTATGGTGAACTACCTCAAGACAGAGCCTAGTAAAGGTTAAAAATGAAGAAATATTTCATAACTCTTCTAGGCACATAACTTAGAAGGCAAGAAAATTTGGCCTGTGTGATACATGTTAAAAGAAACATAAAAGCAAATAAACAGTGTATAAGCATTTTCAAAACACTCCAGGAAGTGGGATCTAAGGGCTTTACATCTAGTCCATCTGTCATTCAGGAATAAAGATTACAGAAAAACAGCTGCCAAGTATGCAATAATTGAGGAAACAACTTTCCTGAATATAGAAAGTTAAAAATGAAAGAGAAATGTGTAATGAAGTATGTAAAGAAATTGTAAATACAATAAAAATAACATAACATTTACATCATCAATAAAAATCTTCAAATTCTCACAAAACGAGACTTAACCTGTGCTGTACAAAGAAGATGTACAGAAATAGATTCAAAAAGGTGACCAAAAAAAAGTGGCAAAAATGCACCAAAGCTAATAAGAAACTAAAGTTTATAATCCTAACATCACTAAGTTTCACACCAAAAAAGCATTAGATACAGAAATTATTTTGACACTAAAAGACACAATTCATGAAGAAAATATAATAAGTATGAATATCTCCATACTGCAACCATCTTTATAAAACAGAAGTTACTAGACATTCAAGGAGAAATAGAAACACACTAATACTAAAATACTTAAATACACTTTTTCAATACAAGAGAGGTCAGTGGGCAAATAAATAAAGATATAAAAGACCAAGACATTTAAAAATAAATTTTGTGAGTAAATTTATCAAAATATGTCTTGTTAATAAAGGATACACCTTCATCTGAAGCACACATAAAATATTCACCAAAAAATAATCATCCATTAGGTCAGAGAGGAAGCATCCAGTAGTTCCACAAACTAAAAATATTACAATCTTCTCTCATCATGATGTAATAAAACTAGAAATTAATAACAAAGTCAAAAGACCAAAATGTTCTTCTTCCTCGAAATTAACAAACTTTCTATTAAAGCAGGTCTTAAGTGAAAGAGTAACAATTTTTTTCCCAAATATGATCATGAAAACTACATATTAGGAATGAAGAAAGTCATGTAAAACAATGATCAGAAGAAAATCCATGCCCTCAAAACCTCATATCAATAAAAATGAGAGAAAAAGTAAATTAATTAAAAGTTGACTCAAACATCTAGCTAAAGAACAATAAGCCAAGAGAAAACACATGAAAAACTCAAGAATAGTCTATTACATTTACTCCTTTATGCATTTATTTTTCCTTCCTGATGTTCTAAGATTCCTCTGGTCATTTACTTTGTGCCTCAAGAACTTCCATTTACTATTCTTTAAAGATTGCTCTGTTAGCAACAAATTCTCTTAGTTTTCCTTCATCTGAGAATGTCTTTTATTTCCCCTACTCTCTGAAAAGACACTTTTCCTGGACATTTAATTTGCAGTTGACAATTTCACCAGCATTTGACAAATGTTATGCTATCTCCTTATGGCCCCATAGTTTCAGATGAGAAGGCTAATGTAATCCGAATCAGTTTTGCCCTATAGGTAACACGTCATTTCTCTCTGCTTTTCAGATTTTTTGTCTTTAGTTTTCAGAAATTTAATCATGATGTGTTTTGGTATGGATTTTGCTGGGCTTATCCTACTTGGGATTCATTTGGTTTCTTGACTCTGTAGATTTATGTCTTTTACCAAATTTGGGTAGACTTTCAGCCATTACATATTCAAAATTTTTTCAGCCCCACTCTCTTTCACCTCTTCTTGTATAATTTCAATGATACAAATATTAGATGTATGTATGCATATGTATCTATATGTATGGGACTAGAAGCAAGAAAACAGTGGTAGCAATGAGAACGCTCAACATTCAGACCTTGGTTTCTAAATACCACATGGAGTAAGATATACAATATAATCTTTATTCCACAGGTATGGAAGAATTACTTGGAATAGTAAAATGCCAAGATTTTTGGTGGGGAGGGGAAGGGGGTTGCAAGAAAAAGTGTTAGTTCACAAAATATCTTTGCTTTTCCTTTTTGACTTTTATGGGACATAAAGCCATAAAAGGCCAGAATATCCTTTGTATTGTTTAGATAACTAATAAGATTTGTTTCTCTCTTTTGCAAAAGACTAACAATATCAATTATAAAACTAGAAATTAAAAACAAAGTCAAAAGACCAAAAGGGTCTTCTTCCTCGAAATTAACAAACTTTCTATTAAAGCAGGTCTTAAGTGAAAGAGTAACAAATTTTTTTCCCAAATATGATCATGAAAACTACATATTAGGAATGAAGTTTTGAACATTAATTATATCTCAACTTTTTTCTCCTGAGACTTTTGTTTCTTTGAAATTCTTGAGTTGAAAGCTTAATTTTTACTCTTTCCAGTCTAAAACTGAAAAGAAGACAATAAATCTTCTTCCTAGTACACCTTTGGCAGAATTCCCTAAATCTCCATAGATGCATTCTGGTTGTTGCCATTTTCAATAGTTTCTAATGGAAAATTTAATTTTGAGTTCCGTTATTAAATGAAGATCTTCGAATTTTCCATTGATTTCTTGGCTTAATCTTCTAAAAATTGCTAATTTTTGTGAAGTAAAAAAATCATATATTAGAAGAGTCATGGTCATCCACTAATTCAAGTACACAAATATTTCTATACTTGAAAGTAAGATATACCCTAATTTCCCATTAGGGTTGGGAAAAAGCCTCAAGCAGTGAGTAACTGGCAACTGAATCCAATGTGTCCTTTTGCAACCTGAGTAGAAATCTACCTTATCTTACCATAATTTCTCCAGCATTCCCCTATTAATATATTATATGTAATCACATAGTTCTTCAATATGGCAGGTTTTATTTTTTAATAGGTGTATATCTACATAAAAGATCAAGAGATAAAGAAGGACTGTCATCTGTCCAGTATTATAAGAATTAGTATTTGCAGTACCTACCTAATAGTATACTACGTTTACTTGGAAACAAAACACGCAAACATAGAAGTAACATGGGCCATCCATTTATATATGTGGGAAGAAGTGAAAAGAAGATTGGGCGGTGCCTGAGTTGAAATAAGAAAGGTTGGGAGACTGTAGGGAAAATGTTACAGGGACAAAAAATAATAGAGTGTAATGTGGGAAGCAGAAGAACAAATAGATAATAGATAGATGTAGAGAAAAGTACAATGGAAAGTGGGGGCAGGACTACATACTAGTTATTTTGAAGAGAAGGTTAATAAATCTAAAGGGAGAAACTCAAGGCAAATAGAAATTTAGAAAGCAAGGCAGTAAGGGTGTATATACAGCAGGATGAAAAGGGAAGAGAGGCGTGAGAGTGGTGCTGAAATAAATTAATTCATTTCTTGATAATGAC
Source organism: Crocuta crocuta (assembly GCF_008692635.1). Taxonomy (NCBI): domain Eukaryota; kingdom Metazoa; phylum Chordata; class Mammalia; order Carnivora; family Hyaenidae; genus Crocuta; species Crocuta crocuta. The sequence continues at coordinate 2,453,626 of NW_027532002.1, read as the reverse complement.
TTGTAGATATTGCTGGGGACTATTTCTTGCCCTATATTAGTAGGTATTATAAGATTACTGTCTATAAGTCATTCAAGTTTTAAAGTATACTGTCTGTATTCAGTTTCTAGAAATAAAAAGTTTGAAAAAATAGTTAAAATTTTTTAATCTTACCCAAAAGTTGAGTTCAGATACTCTCAGTTTTTGAATTTGATTTCTCTTTAGAATCATCACCTAAAATGCACATGATACAAAACAAAACAATTAAACAAAATTGACATTTTATATGAATGATATATTTTAAAAATTATCCAGCCACCGCCTTCCATCTAGGCTCTCAACAGCCGTTTTCCTTTTTAATTGTTGATTTTTCAAAATTTGGACATGGCAAATTTCCTTGTAGTGAGAGCTCAATGCTTTATGTACCAAAAAGTTGCTACTAGAATCAAGTTAATTCCTCACTGAATTAGTTGGGATGCCTTGTGCAGGTCACTCCTCTGAAGGTGTAGATGGTTTGTGGGAGGTGTGTCCATGCAAGGATATATGTTAAGTCACCCAGCAAAATTAGTGGTCTAAAATAACATGAAAATTCTTCCTCCCCAAATTCCTAAATAAAATATTTTTAAATGTTTTAAAACTGCCTAACTGGGGGCAGCTGGGTGGCTCAGTCGTTTAAGCATCCGACTTCGGTCATGATCTCGTGGTTTGTGAGTCTGAGCCCCGCATTGGGCTGTCTGCTGTCAGCAGAGTCTGCTTAGGATCCTCTGTCCTTCTTTCTCCCTCTCTCTCCTCCCCCCATTTGTGTGCTCTTTCTTTCTCACTCTTTCTCTCAAATAAACAAACACTTAAGAGGTACCTGGGGGTGGAAAGTACACAACTATAGAAAAACAGATGATGTTAGAACTAGAAAGAAATTTAGATGAAAGAGGACGGGGGAGAAGGGCTCTAGAGTTACTATGGGTGCTAGATGCCAGGCATTGTGCCATGTGGGTTGAATATTATAGTGTGATGCCATAAAAATAAAAATATTTTAAAAATACCTAACTGAACTTAAGAAGAAAGAAAATGAATTTTCCAGATGCCAGAAAAAGCAGATGACCTTAAAAAAAACAAATAGGAGAAAACTTAGGGTAGTCTTCAAGGAGAACTGCAGAATAAAGTTGCAACTAGGGGCTTACATCAAAAGCAGAAAAGGGCCTGGGACTATGGAAGGTCAGAAGCTGGACTTGAGACATGCATAAAGCTGGTGTCTTCAAAAATCATACCCTTCAGTGCTATCAAGTAAATGTTTATGTCCCCCACCAAATGCGTGTGCTGAAACCCTAGTATTCACTGTGACATAATGGGAGGTGAACCTTTGGGAGGTAATTAGACCATGATGGCAGAGCTCTCATGAATGGGACTAGTGCTGTTATACAAAGAGATACGGGAGAGATGTCTCTCTCGACCATGTGAGGATACAGTGAAGACATATGTCTGAAAATCAGGAAGAGAGCCCTCAATAAGAAACAAATTGGCTGGTATCTTGATCTTGGACTTTCCAGCCTCTAGAACTGTGAAAAACAAATTTCTGTGTTAAGTCATCCAGTCTATAGTACTTTTACTGTAGCAACCCAAATTGACAGAGACACTCAAAGACTAGGAATATTCCTCCTGTCATTGCTACAAGCTGATAAGGTATTTGTTCAAGTTTGGTTTGGGAACAAAAAGCTTCCTATAAGAAACTGAAATCTTAGACCTTTGTATTACTTATATTTGGAGTTGAATTTTGTAAGCATCTAGTTAGTTAGTTCAGGATGAGCCAGGATTCCTAAACTTCCAACAACAGGAAAATATAAATGTACCAAATTATATACTACAACCTGTTTGTAAATGCAAAATATAGGAAACAATCTAGATGTCCAGACAGGACAGTATTTGAAGCATCTATGGAACATACTCAGTGTAGTACTATGGAACTATACAAAGAATGAAGAAGATCTCTATGAAATTATATGGAGTGATAACCAGGATAGGTTGTTATGTGATGTCTACAATAGGCTGACAAACCAAAGTGCAGAAGACCATAGTATTCTACCTTTCATGTAAGTAAGAGGAGATATAATAAAGAAATATATGTAATATTTATTAGTGCAAAAAAGAAAAAAAAACAACTAAAGGGGAAAACTAGAAAACCAATGAGATATCTTTCAAGAAAAGTAGGACCAAGGTGAAAAGAAAATTGGAGAGAATAGGGTAGAAGGAATGAGAGGGAGTGACATTTTCTGAGTACAACTTTTTATATATTTCCTATTCTTAGAAACATGATAATATTTCGCCCCCAAAATAAAGTAAGTATTTAAAATCAATCAGGATGGAATTGCTACTTCTGGTCCAGTTGATATAACAGGAACCATACATACTCTCCCATCTGAAACAACTAAACTCAAGCAAAATAGATGATAAGAGACTACTGTGAACAATTAGATGCTAACAAATTGGATTACATAGAAGAAAGAGACACATTCCTAGAAGCATACGATCTATCAAGACAGAATCATACAGCAACAGAAACTCTACGCATATCTATAACTAGTAAGAATATTGAATAAATAATCAAAAACCTCCCAACAAAGAAGAGATCAAGACCAGATAACTTTGCTGATGAATCCTACCAAACATTAAAAAAAAAATTAATGTTAATCCTTCTCAAACTGTTCCAAAGACTGCAGAAGAGGGAATACTGCTAAACATATATATTAAGGCCAGCATGACCCTGATACCAAGGCCAGACAAGGACACTATGAGAAAACTTACAGACCAATATCTCTGATGAACATAAATGCAAAAATACTTAACAAAATATAAGCAAACCACGTTTAACAGCACACATTAAGAGGATCATACACCATGATTAAGTCAGATCTATCTTGCAATGCTAGGATGGCTCAACAAATGCAAATCAGTTAATGTAACATGCTACATTAACAGAATGAGCGATTAAAAATCACAAGATCATTTCAATAGATGTAGGAAAAGGATTTGCTAAAATTTAGTATTCTATCATGATAAAAGGTCTCAACAAACTAGGATGAGAGGGAAATTACCTCAACACAAGAAAGGCTATATTTGAAAATCCCACAGCTAACATCATACTGAATGGTGAAAAACTAGACTTTTACTTTAAGATCAGGAAGAAGGCAAGGATGCCAACTTCCACCATTTCTATTCAATATAGTACTGAAAGTCCAAGCTTCAGCGATTAAGCAAGAAAAGGCAATAAAAGGCATAAAAATTTGGAAAGAAAGATGTAAAATTATCTGTTTGCAGATGATGTGATTTTTCTACATAGAACACACACACACACACACACACACACTTGGAATAAATTGTGTAAGAAGCACAACACAAAATCAACACACAAAAGTATGTTGTATTTCTACACAATAACAATGAAAACTCTGAAAAGGTAATTAAGAAAAAAATCCCATTTTTAATAGCNGTCCAAGCTTCAGCGATTAAGCAAGAAAAGGCAATAAAAGGCATAAAAATTTGGAAAGAAAGATGTAAAATTATCTGTTTGCAGATGATGTGATTTTTCTACATAGAACACACACACACACACACACACACACACACACTTGGAATAAATTGTGTAAAAAAGCACAACACAAAATCAACACACAAAGGTATGTTGTATTTCTACACAATAACAATGAAAACTCTGAAAAGGTAATTAAGAAAACAATCCCATTTGTAATAGCCTCAAAAACAAAAGTATTAAGTAATAAACTTAGCCAAACAGGTAAAATACTTAATACACTGAAAACTACAAAACATTACTGAAAGAAAACTAAAGACAAATTGAAAGATAGTATTTGTCTTTATCTTATTTTACAAAGCATGATGCCCTAAAAGTCCATCCATGCTGTTAAAAATGGCAGGGGGGGCACCTGGGTGGCTCAGTCCATTAAGCATCCACTAGAGTGGATTTTGATCCATTTGATTTTGGCTCAGGTCATGATCTCACATTAGGTNGGTATGTTGTATTTCTACACAATAACAATGAAAACTCTGAAAAGGTAATTAAGAAAACAATCCCATTTGTAATAGCCTCAAAAACAAAAGTATTAAGTAATAAACTTAGCCAAACAGGTAAAATACTTAATACACTGAAAACTACAAAACATTACTGAAAGAAAACTAAAGACAAATTGAAAGATAGTATTTGTCTTTATCTTATTTTACAAAGCATGATGCCCTAAAAGTCCATCCATGCTGTTAAAAATGGCAGGGGGGGCACCTGGGTGGCTCAGTCCATCAAGCATCCACTAGAGTGGATTTTGATCCACTTGATTTCGGCTCAGGTCATGATCTCACATTAGGTCATGATCTCATGGGTTCATGAGATCAAACCTTGGCAAGGGCTCTATGCTGAGAGTACAGAGCCTATTTGGGATTCTCTCTTTCCTCTCCGCCCCTCTCCCACTCATGCACACATTCTTTCTCTCTCTCAAAGTACATAAACATATTTAAAAATGGCAGGAAAACCTTACATATTTACCTTTAGCTACCATTGCCTGTGCCCTTCATTTGTGTAGAGCCAGACTGACATCTAATATATCATTTCTTCCATCTGAAGGACTCCAGTTAACATTTATTTTAGTGAAAATCTGCTGGTCATAAAGTCTTTATTTTGTGTTCATTTTTGAAAGATATATTTTCTGGGTATAGAATTACAATTACAAATTCACCATGATTTTTTTTTCTTTTAGTATTTTATAACAATGTTGACTATCTTATTGCTTGCATTTTTTTCTTATGAAAATTCTTCTGACACCCTTACCCTTTGCTCTTCTATATTTAATGTGTCTTAATTCTCTGGCTATTCTTAAGATTTTCTCTTTATCACTAATTTTGAGCAATTTGATTATAATGTGCCTTATTATAGCCTTCTCTCAGTTTTTTTGTACTGGGATTAAACAAGATCTTTTATATCTCAGTTGGTAGTTCTCATCAAATTTGGAAAAGTTTTGGCCATTATTTCTTCAAATATTTTTCTGCCTCCTCCCACTTTCCCTCATTTGGACATGTGCTTTATTTTCCTATATGAACTGTAAGTGAAGGATTGCTATATCACCATTTTAAAATCCCTATTTAATTAGCGCTCTGGTACTAAGCATTGATGGCTGCCACCATAAAAAGAGAGGCACCAGATATTATGTGCCTCCTGCTGAGAAACCATACTATGGACTTGCCAAAGGGATCACATCTGCACCTGTTCAAGTTTTAGATCCAATTATTAATAAACAGTTGAACCTGAAACAACACAGGTTTGAACTACATGTGTCAAGTTATACTTGGATTTTTTTTGATAAGTACAGTACAGTACTGTAAATGTATTCTCTCTTCCTATGATTTCCTTAATAATACTTTCTTTCCTCTAGAGCTTACTTTAAGAATACAGTACATAATACATATAACATACAAAATACGTGTTAATCGACTCTCTATGTTATCAGCAAAGCTTCCAGTCAACATTAGTTACCAGTGGTTGAGTTTTTGGGGAATCAATAATTATATGTGGATTTTTAATTGCATGGGGATTTAATATCCGTAACCCCTGCATTGTTCAAAGATCAAATGTATCATAAAGAAGGCAAAGGAAGACATACAGCTACACCATTTGCATTCAAAGAGCAAAACCTAGACCACAGCACCCTCCTGTGGTATGTTCATGACCTAATTCTTTTATTAAATTTTTAAATTTTTTTAAAGTTTTTTTTTAATGTTTATTTTTGAGAGAGAGTGAGAAAGAGAGAAAGAGAGAGCAAGCGAGCAAGCATGAGTGGGGGAGGAGCAAAGAGAGGAGGAGACACAGAATCCAAAGCAGGCTCCAGGCTCCAAGCTGTCAGCACAGGGCCTGATGTGGCGCTCGAACTCTCGAACTTGAGATTGTGACCTGAGCTGAAGCTGGACGCTTAACTGACTGAACCACCTCGGCGCCCCTCAATGACCTGAATTCTTAACAAATAAATGTCTTGGAAATAATATCAGGAAGATATATAGAAAAGCTGTAGATAAAAATAGAAATTAACTGATGAAACTATAAAGGAAAGCTAGGAATAATTACCATAGTCAAGATAGTTATTCCTGCTTAAGAGCAGTGCAAGGGAGTTATAATTGGGCAGGGCACATAGAGAGCTTCTAGAATGGTTAGACAAGTTCTAATTTTGACTTGACAGTAGCTTAAGTTAGTTTGTCAAATAACAGTTCACGAAGCAGTATTTAACAGTATTAGTCAGTACTAAGTACATAAAACATTTGTTTTATGCAGTTTTTTATGTGTGTTATATTTCAAAACAAATGCTTTCCTAAAAAGGGGTAGATGATTGTAAGTACTCTACTTTGCAATGCTGACAAAATTTAACAAAATGTTGAAATGCTTTTGGGGAGAGAGAAAAAGTAGGGCTTACTTACTCTGAGACACACAAAAAAGGCTGAGGGAGCACAATACTAAAATATAGGGGCAATCCCAAGAGTCCATCTACGCACCATACATGGAAAAGTGCCGTATTTTGGTATTACTGTGGTTCATATCATTTCTAATCATTATCCCAGAAACATTCCAGTGGAGGAAAACACTCCATGCCCTGGTTCATGAATATCAGAAGTGTGACTCTAAAGTAATAAATCGAATTTACTGAACCCACCATTTGAAATACATATCCAAATGAGTGTTATCCCATGAAAGTAAGTCACATGCATTATTCTAATCATGTTGCCATTGCTTAAAACAGTCTGAAACTCCTCTTTCTAAACTGCCTTCAGAGAACATTTATTTCTTTTCAGAAATAATTTAGCTATGGTGCAAGAAAATCAGTCTAATTACTTTATTGTCACACCATATTTTGATCAAGATCTATTTTACCCAAGATCGAATCATGCACCTTGTTCACAAGAGTTTGGTCATTTCCAAAAATTAAATCTATGCTTGAAAGATGAAGATTTGCCACCATTGAGGATATTCAAAAGAATGTGCCACCCTCTATGTCTGTGAAGGCATTTCAAAGGAGTTCAAAACTGCTTTGGGCAGCGGCAGTGTCACTGTAATAACTAGTGTACTAAAGTGACTAATTTTTATCGTAAGTGATGGCACATTTTTTAAGTCTTATTAGCTTATGATTGTTTTTAAAATATTTACTTGGGCATTCCCTTAAAGAGGTAAGTTTTGGATTGTATTCATTTTTCAAGGATGAGATAGAGAGAAAGCATTATTTGGGAGGCAGTTTTTAATGTGAGCAATAATCAGGGTAGGGTGCTATTTATTCTGCTGAGCTTATATCACATGGGTAAACCTAATACTTGACAGGTAAAAACAAATCTTCATGAGCTTAGCAAACACTTACCCATGTCATTAACAAAGATGATGAATAATAAGAAGATAAATACATTGGATTTCCAAACATTAACACAAAACAAAGGAGAACTGAAATCTGAAAATGGAGAAAAAGAAACATATGTTTTATTGTTCTTAGATAAACAGCATAATGCATACTTTGTCTACAGATATAGTCATTTTTAATATAAACTTTATGGACATAAATAAGATTAATAAATAGATAAGATAGATTCTGGCCAAAAGATAACAAAATTTCAACATACTGATAAGTTTTAAGTATTTTTAACACCATAAATTATATACAGGAGCATTTCATTTTATTTCTCTATTTGCTACTTGCTATAAAGAAAACAGAAAACCCCCCCACTATTGTTTCTATTGATTCAATAAGGGAATAATATAATAAGAAAGACACTGGTAAGTATTAATTTTCTAATCTTATTTTTGTTGGACTACATGAAGATTTCCATCACTGACAAGGCCTTATTTTATTTTTTGTCTAAAAGATATGTATGTATTTGGAAAGTAAGGTTTAAAAAGTGCAAAAACATAAAATTTACAGGGTAATATTAATACAAAGTGTTAAAAATCTCAGGTGTCATGCAGAAAAGACAGTTTAAAAAGTAATGATAATAATAAAACATTAAAATTTTTAAAAGTTTCACAGAAGATAAAACATCTACGGTCTAGTTGATAGAGTATAATCTATCTGATGCTATAGATATAGATATATATAAGTGTATCTTTCCTTCTGGATAATAACAACATCATATATATTAAATACACTTGGAAAAGTTACCCCAAAAAATTGAGTCAGTTCTGTTTTATCAACCCTGAAATCTTATTTTAATATTTGACTTATAAATGTTAAAAATGTTACCATGTTCATGTAAATGATCTTCTGAAATTTGTTTGGCTCAATGTATCCCACAACATACATGGGAAATAATGAAGCTATCTGAAATAAAAATATCAAAAAAGCAAAAGTGAAAACAAGTAGAAAACAAACACCTTACTATTCATAAGAAAAGTAAATACAAGAGTAAAGTTTATTTCAAATAATGACAATCAAAATAATTTGGCCAACTTTATCATTAAGAACTAGAATAGCTAGAAAAAATATTTCTAAATCTGTATGAAAGCCACATATTATTAACAAAGCAAAAGAGAATTAGGAAGTTAAAACCAGAGAAGGGATGAAAATCTAGTGATAAGTATGACATTTGGGGGTGCTTTTATCCCAGAAATAGCTGCCAATTCCAAAAGAAACAGATTCTAATAGAGGTAGTTGGGAGATTTCAATGGACTCTGTACTCAGGGCACACAAAGAATGAGATCCCTGCTAAGTCCCCAAGCTTTGGTTTGGGATATAAGGGAGAACCAGAAATCTAGCACCCCTCAGAAAGACTGAAGCCCACCTTTGAATCAGTTCATTCTCTAATTGCATGAGGGTAATTAAAGATTGGTAGTGCCTTTGTCTGTCTACTGGAAGCAAATTTTAATCTTCTCTGGAAGAAGTTAATATCAACCTAGTCCCAAATTAACTCTGTGACTGTTCATGTGCAATATCCAATACCAGATTAAAACTAATCAGGTAGAGGAGATATCTATTATCAGTATGATAATAGAAGCAGATACAAAAGAATTTGCTTTATGGGTCAGTAAACGTTTTATGTAAAAAGCAGCTAGTAAATGTGCTATGCTTTGTGGGCCATGTACAGTCTCTGTTGCATATTCTTCTTTAATTTTTAACAACACTTTAAAAATGTAAAAACCATCTCTTAGCTTGCAAACTATTCAAAAACATGTCTGGCATCATCAAAAACAAACTTTCTTTTTGATATGTGCAAGCCAATAATAGATAAAATTAAGAATTCCTGGGGTGACTGGGTGGTTCAGTTAGTTAAACATCCAGCTTCAGCTCAGGTCATGATCTCACAGTTCATAGGTTAGAGCGCCCGCATCAGGTTCTGTATTGATAGTGCAGGGCCTGCTTGGGATTCTCTCTCTCTCCCTCTCTCTGCTCCTCCCACACTCATGCTCTCTCTCAAAATAAATAAACTTTAAAAAATTTGAAAATTCCAAGAGAATACTGAAAGCCAGAAGAGAAATTGAAATATGTAACCAAATGTTATAATAATCAATACTAAGAAAGGTGGATTTAAAAGCAGGTTAAATACAACCAAACAAAGAAGAGATCAATTGGAAGGCAGATCAGAAGAAAACATTTAGCAAAAAGAATAAAATGACAAAGGGATGAAAAATATATGAAAGAATATAATAGACACAAAATATACAGTGTAAAGGTCTAATATATTATACTTCATATCTCAGAAAAGGATGAAGGAATGAAATAAAAACTATATTTAAAGAGATTATATCTGAGAAGTTCTCTACATTTATAGATAAAAATGAAGCACTGATTTATAAAGTATTACAAATCTCCAACAAGGGATAAATTAAACCAAACGAAACTTGACCACACTTGGCATATCATGGTCAAAATTGCTCGAAACCAAAGGCAAAGAAAAATTCTTTTAAAAATCTGGACACTAACTGACTTTAAGACTTACTATAAAGTTTCAGTAATCAAGACAGCATGGTATTGGAAAAATAATAAGACAAATTAAACAATGCAATAAAATAGAAAGCTCAGAAACAGATCCATACAATTATAGGTAAGTGAAGTTCGACAAAGAAGCAAAGGTAATTCAGTGGAGAAATGATAGTCTTGTCAACAACTGGGGATGGAAGACTTGACATCCATGCCCCCACCAAAAGTGAACCCAGACCTAGACCTTACATCTTTCCAGAAAAATTAACTCAAAATGGATCTTAGGTCTAAATTTAAAACACAGATTATAAAACATTCAAAAGATAACAGAAGGAGAAAATCTAGGTGACTTAATTTGAGAATGAGTTTTTAGATATAAAACCAAAAGCATGACCCATGAAAAAAATTCATAAATTGGACATTCTTAAAATTAAAAACCACAGCTCTACAAAAGACACCATTAAGAAAATTAAAAAGCAAGGAAGAGACTGTGACAAAATCTTCGCAAAACCTGTATCTGATAAAGGTCTGGTATGCAAAATATATTGAGAATTCTTAAAATTCAGAAATAAGAAAACAACCCAATTTAAAAATGGACAAAAGATCCAAACAAATACCTTACCAAAGAATATATACAGAAAGCAAATAAGCACATCTAAAGATGGTAACTGAATTAAAGCAACAAGGACCTACTGCTACACACCTGTAGAATGGCTGAAATCCAAAAACCTGATAAAATTGGCAATCTCTTACAAAACTAAAAGTGTTTCAGTACAATCCACCAATCAGACTCCTGGGCATTNGTATCTGATAAAGGTCTGGTATGCAAAATATATTGAGAATTCTTAAAATTCAGAAATAAGAAAACAACCCAATTTAAAAATGGACAAAAGATCCAAACAAATACCTTACCAAAGAATATGTACAGAAAGCAAATAAGCACATCTAAAGATGGTAACTAAATTAAAGCAACAAGGACCTACTGCTACACACCTGTAGAATGGCTGAAATCCAAAAACCTGATAAAATTGGCAATTTCTTACAAAACTAAAATATAGTGTTTCAGTACAATCCACCAGTCAGACTCCTGGGCATTTACCCAATTGCGTTACAATCTTATATACATACAAAATGCATATGCATTCTACAAATGTTTATAGAATCACCGAAGCAACCATAATGTCCTTCAAAAGGTGAATGGATAAACAAACTGTGTGAATCCATACAATGAAATATCATTCAGTACTATAAAAATATGAGCTATCCAGTCATAAAAAGACATGGAGAAACTTGAACGCATATAGCTAAGTGAAAGAAGCTATGGTGAAAAGGCAACATGCTCTATGACTCCAATTACATGACATTTTTGGGGGGTCATATTTTACTCAATTAAAGATTGCAGAGCTCTACTACAAATCACAGTATTGCCATTTCTTATATTTTAGAGGACTATATTCACAGTCATTATTATGACTGGGCCCAGGAATTCTTTAGTTTGGACCTTTGAACAGAAAAGTCCTATGGCAATTTAACATTCAGTAGTAAAGAGGTTAGGAGTTCATTGAATGTACAGTTTCAAAAAATAATTTGTAAGCACATAAACAATGGGTAATTCATTCAACAATGCCAAGGAGATGTTTGTGTTAAATGGCTAAAGATGGTAATACTTTCAAGTACTAACCAATTTACCTGCATACAGTTTCCCAGTGTTTTATCATACCTTAGCTGCTTGAAGCCTCAAATACAGTTGTTGCTTTTTTTTTTTTTTTTTTAAGACAATCCTGTAAATTCAAATCCTTTCAATGGTTACTAGAGTACCAATGCTATCTCCACCCTCAAGGTACTTACTTGCAGGTGGTGTGGAAAAAAAGGCAAGGACACAAATAGCTCAGCAAATCTCTTTTCAACACATTATCAAGTGCCTCATAAAGCAAGCTAAAGCACAGCAGAAAGCTACTGTCAAATCTCAGAGTCAAAGAATGCACAAATTGTTACAAGTTTATTCTATACATCAACTACCCAGAATTTGGGAATTTGAGGCTGATACCTTACTCACAAACCCTTTGTCATTTCTTGTTCTCTCAGCCTAAATACCTTACTACCCACCTTCTCCCCCAAAATAGGCAGGTAGAAAATGGTTCCAAGTAATACCAGGTAATGGATAATCAGAACTTAACTGCACTTAAGAACTTTATCCTTTTTATTAACTCTACCAAAGATCCCCCTATTTTTTCCAGATTTATTAAGATATAACTAACTTACAACATTGTGTAAGTTTAAGGTGTGTAACATGTTGATCTGACACACCTATATGTTATAATAGGATTACTACTTCATTGTTAGCTAACACCTCCCCCTATTATGTTGCAAAATTCCTATTTCATTTTTGTAGTAAGAACATTTAAGATCTACTCTACTGGCAAATTTCAAGTATATAGAACAATATTGTTAACTATAATCACTCTACTTTGTATTAGATCCCCAAACTCAATCCCCCAACTTCTAGTTGCAAGTTTGTGCTCTTTTGAACAATATCTCCCTATTTCCCACCCACCACATACTGGTAACCATCAAACTCTACTAGTCTGGCTTTTTTAGTTTCCACATAAAAGTGACATCAGACAGTATTTGTTGTTCTCTGCCTGACATATCTCATTTAGAACAGGCCCTCAAGGTCCATCTATGCTGCCACAAATGGCAGGATTTCCTTCTTTCTCATAGCAGAATATTCCAGTGTGTGTGGTGTGTGTGTGTGTGTGTGTGTGTGTGTATCCCATCTTCTTTATCCATTCATCCATTGACAGTCACTTAGGTTGTTTCCACATCTTGGCTATTGTGAACAATGCTGCAACAAACATGGAAGTGCAAATATCTCTTTGATACTCTGTTTTCACTTCCTTTGAATATATACCTAGAAATGGAATTGCTGGATCATATAATAGTTCTATTTTTAATCATATGTAGAGCCTCCTCTTTTCCATAGTGGCTGCACCAATTTAAATTCACATCAACACAACACAAGGGTTCACTCCATTTCCACTACATCCTCTCCAACACTAATTATCTCTTATCTTTTTGATATTAATCTCTTATCAGATGTATAGACAAGTAAGATTGCATCAAACTAAAAAGCTTCTGCACAGCAAAGGAAACAATCAACAGAGTAAAAAGGCAATTTATACAATGGGAGAAAATATTTGCAGACCATTATCTGATAAAGGTTAATATCTAAAATACTTACTATTAAAAAATTCCTAACACTCTAGGAAAAAAAAACTAATAATGCTATTAAAAAAATGGGCAAAGGGCTTGAACATGTATTTATCCAAAAATAGGCAAATAACTAATATATATACACAAAAAATGTTTAATATCACTAAATCAGTGAAATACAAATCAAAACCACAATGACATGTTATCTCACACCTGTTAGGACAGTTATTATCAACAACCAGGCAACAAGTATTAATGAGGATGTGGAAAAAGGGAACACTTTCACATAGCTGATGCATATGCAAAATTATACAGCTATGAAAAACAGTATGAAGCTTCCTCAAAAAATAAAATATAGAATTATCATATAATCCAGCAATCACACTTCTAGATGTTTATCTTAAAAGAACTGAAAATAGAATCTTGAAGAGATACTAGCACTCCCATGTTCACTGTAGCACTATTCATAATATCCTAAATGTGGAAATAACCTAAATGACAATCAATGGATAAATGGATTAAAAATGTATCATACACATACAATCTTTACAAAGATGGAAATCCTGTAATATGGCACAATATGAATGAGGACATTACGCTAAGTAAGCTAGTCACAGAAGGACAAATACTGTGTGATTCCACTTATATGAGGTATTTACAATAGACAGACCCATAGAATCAAAGAATAGAATACTGATAGCCAGGGCTAGGTTTGGGGGAAGAAACCTAATCATTGCATACAAGGTTTCAGTTATGACATATCAATAAACTCTAGAGATCTGCCGTACAACACTGAGCCTATAGATAACAATACTGTATTCTATCTATACTTAACAAATCTGTGAATATGGAATATCTCATGTTAAGTGTTCTTATCACACACAGATGCCTTAAAATTTTTTAAGGCACAGGGGTGCCTGGGTGGCTCAGTCAGTTAAGTGTCTGACTTTGGCTCAGGTCATCATCTCATGGTATGTGAGTTCAAGCCCTGTTCAGAGCCTGGAGCCTACTTTGGATTCTATGTCTCCTTTTTCCTCTGCCCCTTCCCTACTTGTGCTCTGTCTCTCTCCCTCTCAAAAATAAACATTAAAAATTAAAAAAAAAATTAAGACACATTACATAAAAATAAAAGGAATATTTAACAACTGTGCATATCAAATATTGTATCAAAATATTTAAAGTAAGAATCTACAGAACTAAAAGTAGATATTGACCAACAGTTAAAGTGGAAGATTTTAACACATTCCCCCTCTAGTAATTGAAATAAGCAAACAAAAATAGTAAATATCTACAAACTTTGAATAGCAAAAGTAACAAACTTATGTAGAACTATATACCTAACAAATATAAGATACCCAATCTTTTAAAATGCATCAAAAATTGAAAATACCTGGGAATAAATCTAATGAAAGATCTGTAAACTCTCTAAAAATCTCTGTAACATTATTAAGGAAAATTAAACAAGGACTAATTAAGTGGCTATATATCATGTTCAGTGGTCAGAAAATACAAAATTTTAAAGATTTAAAATTTTTTTTACTAACATGAATCTTTTTTTTTTCAAAATGAAAAGGAAAGGAATAGTTATGGAACCTCCTGAAATTTCATCTAAATCTGGGGGAGAAACAAGTCTGGAACATAGGTTTTGAGTGGCATCAGGAAAAAAAAATGCAGTTGCTTTCTGCTTGTCTCTTGTTGAGTCCAGCTCATTTAATATGATACAGTTGTTAAAAGGAAGTTTATAAATTCACTTGTGAGGAAAATTAATCTTGACACTAATTATGAAAAATGTGTCATATAGGTACTTATATAGAAAAGCAATTAGATAATAGAGTACACTCAATTAATTATAGTTTCACAAAAGATACAGACATGTTCTTTAAATGCACATTTCTTTTATTAATGCTGCATGAAAGCCGGAAGTAAGATAATACAGCCAAGTGTGCAGCTGTCAAAAGTAAAGAGTTCAAAGGCCTTAGATATGCAACAATAATAAACTGGAAAATGCTGGAGTTTTGTGGTTGGATAGACTTGATTTTAATTTAATCTTTGGCCTGTTTTTATCTGTAATACCCATCTGACTGGACTCCTTGAGGATTAAATAAAATAAACTCTAAATAAACTCTAAAACTGAAGTCTGGCATATGTTAGTTTCCCTTTCTTTCCTCTCAGAGACCAATATTATTAGGATATGCAAGCCTGGACCACACTTATTAAGTATCACAAATAAGCTTTGGGTAAGAGAAACTCTGAACGGGTGAAAATTCTGCTCAGTCGCTGAAATGTTGCTATTTGAATTGCTGGTTCAAAAGAGAGCCCTCTCATTTAGATACAAGCAGCAGAGTCGACATTCTGTTGTAAAACTGTAGAAAACGAACTTCTTTTCTGAAAGCCCCCAGATGAAGGTTTCATCATGATTCTGCAGACACTAGCCTCAAGGTGAGTAGGTGTCAACACATTGTACACTTTAGCTTATAAAATATTACTTGTCAGGGGCACCTGGGTGGCTCAGTCGGTTAAGCGCCCGACTTCGGCTCAGGTCGTGATCTCATGGTTTGTGGCTTCAAGCCCCACGTTGGGCTCTGTGCTGACAACCAACTCAGAGCCTGGAGCCTGTTTCAGATTCTGTGTCTCCCTCTCTCTCTGACCCTCCTCTGCTCATGCTGTCTCTCTCTCTCTCTCTCTCTCAGAAATAAATAAAGACAGTAAAAGAAATATTAGTTGTCAATTATATCTTAATAATGAAAGAAGAAAAAAAAGAAAGAAAAGCCTATCACATCTTTTGAATGGACCGAAAATCATTAAAGCAATATCAAAATTACTCAAACAGTTACCTAAGCAGTCTCCTCAGCACCAGTGGATTAATAAATGTGCTTGCAAGGAAGCGAGGCACATTAGAAATCTATGTTGGCACATGCATATAATGGAAGCCAGACTCTCTGTGTTACAACCTGAAAGGGCCAACTCTAAGAAGTAAAGCAGAGAGAATACTTTAAACATGTGGCACCAATTAAGCTGAGATTATAATTTCATTCCTTGTAGATAACGGGCAGCACAGTCTTCTTGGTACAATTTCTTATCAGCAATAGAGAACATTATTATTATCAGTGCTGGTTAGTTAGGTAGAAAGGAGCTCTAATGGAAAATTCGGGTATCATGAAATTTGAAATTTCATCAAAATTGACCTTTTACTTTCTGCTTTCCCAGCTCAGTGTCTTGCCATTAGTTACTTAATGGCAGGATATGGCCTCAAATTCACTCAAATAATACCATGATTGAAGCTGAGAAATGGCGTCCGGTAAGATTCTGCTCTTTAGGACTTAACAGCCAACAGTAAACTAGATTAGAAGCAGATACCCCCTACCATGAAGAGTAGGACTGGCCCTTACCATGTTGTGTAGCTTGGCATCCAAAATGATTCCTAAGATAAAAGGAAAATCTACAGGCAAATTTATAGAGATCTCAAAAATAAACAAGAAAAATTGTGAATTAAAGTGACAGTAAAAGGCCTTTTGCATGCTGATCATTAATATCTGCCTGACTAACCCAACACATTTATAGAAGGTAGAACTATAATTATTCCACATTTAAAAAATCTATTAAAGCAGTATCATAATGATATTTTAAAACTTCTGTAAAAGTAACCAAGTACATCTTGCATTCAACTTAAATTAGTTTAAAATCATCTTACCTGTGTAAAAAGTATAAACTGAGCAAACTGCCAGGGAAGCAGAAAAGCAACATTGGAAAGACAAAGTGCAATAAAATGCCTTCTACTATTGTTCGAGGTCCTTAATAGAAAAAATTGATATCAATAAGTTTTACCATTAAAGTTAAGCCTATCACCAAACAGAAAAGCTAACTGCAAAATGATGAAATCTAATGACTCCTTACCTTTGATATAAGGCAACAAAATATAGATAAACTTAAAAACTCATTAAAAAGAACTTAAAATACCTGTGTTATAAAAATGCTTAGGACAAAACAATCTAAGTTAGAGGTTTAAATATTGTATCCAGTTTACCAGTAAATAAAATACTTTTAACATAAAAGTTTATTTTCCTTTCACTGTCATTGGCATTAGAAATTTAAATATTTAATATTCCCTGCATAGCTCAAGATAAACAAAACAAAAACCTGACCCTGCATAGCTCAAGCCAAATAAAATAAAAATGACTTTTAGCTAAAGTACAGAGTACATAATACAAGCACTCAAGGATTTAATCCTAAATGTTGTAGTTAACACATTTCATTCCATGAAACCCTGAGTGGTCAGACTAAAAACATTTCAAAAAAATAAAAAATAAACCATGTCTCTAGGAATTTAGATCACGTAAAATCTGTAGTCTAGACTCAAGTGGAAAGCAATTGTTTGTGTAGTAATTTTAGATTATTCTCTCAACTGGATACTCAATTTAATTTTAAAGTAGAAATAAAAGGAAAACTAAACTGGACAATTATAACTTAATAAGTTATAAAATTATATATTATATAAAAATTACCTGAGAATCAAAGTTAAAATGCACATCTGAAGTACAAGAAATGGATATGAGAAACTTTCCCGGAGAGGTGGTGTCCACATTACACGGGTAGCCTGAAATCAGTAAAATGCTTACTTTATGTTCCATTACAATAAACATTATTAATCTAAAAATCACGGGTAGGTTGGTTTTAATAATTTTAATACCAGGCTCATTGATTTCTGAATAGCTGGGATAGCTTCTCAGTTTTTGGAGCTCGCTTAATGGGCATACAGGCATTAGGTAGGGAGCCATTACAAGTCCAGAAGCAAGTGAATGTTGTATCATGCCAAACATAAGAAAACCTGAAGGACAAACAAGATAGATGATAGGCATAGGAGCAGTGAGGATTCTGGGACAACCAGCTCTGCATTAATGATCCTGGCATCCCAGGGCTGTGGCCCAGAAAAATATCTAACCAAATGTCACCTAGGGCATTCACAAGCACCAAGAGAGTTTACATGTAACAAGTTTAATGAGTACAGACACACATACAAGTAATTAAGATGGTCTCTGAATTTGTGAAATATACCTTTAAAAGGGTTAACTGTAAATTTCTAAAAACAACTGGAAGTATTTGGAAATCACTAATGTGATGCATAAATGAAAGTATTAACATTTTTATAGGCTTTAAAACTAATCATTTCTAAGACATGAGTGAGGTATTATAAAAGTTTTATAACAAGAAGTCTAAAATGCTAGAGAAAATCAAAACTCTTATAAACTTTTAGTACTCCTCTTCTAAGAAACCAAAACTGTAAACTTTGGAAGCTGGATTATGGTATAAGAAAGTCTGGCATACTCAAAGAAACGTTCTTGCCTTTATATTAACACATTGGTATTTGTTTTAAGTTTATATATTTAAGATATTTATCTATAATTTTTATGATTCCCTTGTCTAACTGGTTTTCTAAAAATCACCAAGTATTTACCTTTCTCAGTAACAAAAACTTCAGCCCTATGTAACCCATGCCGAAACATATATATTTTGCTTCCCAAAGCCAGCAGTCATATTCTCTCACTTTTCCCTGCCACAGTCTCAGCATCAAACAGAATCTGGCATAGGTCATATACTCAGTATTTTGTTGAATGAATCTATCATATTCTAAATAAGTTTCTATGAGCTTTTTGTAGGTAGACTACATCCCATTGGACTGAGTTAGTAAATTTCTAATTTGAATTCAGCATTTTGTGTAACTGAAAAAGGGAGCATGATGTAATAATAGAAAGAAGCAAGGTTTTAGAGCAAGACAGATGGAGAATGGGAAACCTAGCTTCATCAGGTACTGAAAGTGGAATCTTGTGTAAGTAACTTAACCACCCTAAATTTCAATTTCATATCTTCTACTCTGAGGATAACAACCACCTCCCAAAACACTGTGGTATGAGTAAATGAGATAATGTTTATAAAATGCCTGAACTCAACAAGTACAGTATTTGCTTTTTCAACAAAACAGAGTATTTGCTTTTTCTACAAAATACAGGTACACTAAAAATCAGGCAAGATAGTTCACATCATAAATTCAAATTAAGTAAAAATGTGAATTAACATGATTAAAATATCAACTGACAACACAAAGTTCTTTAAAATATTGCGAGGTCCTAAGTAACATGAAATTACATATTGTTTTGATGAATATATTTCCTTGTTCCTATACAGCCCCTTCTATTTCTTAAAAATTATTTTCTAGAAAACAAACCTCTCCATGGTTGAAAAAGTAGCATAATACTGTAATTAGACCTCCAAGTTGAGTCCCACTGTTAAAAAAAAAAAGAGTATACATTCATAATTCATGCAAAACATAGTGAGTTTTTCATAAAATTATCTCTTACAATTTAAAGTCATATTTAAGATACCACAGTACCAAACCATATAATAGTACAAATTTCAAAAGTAACCATGTAGTTAATACTTTAATCTTGATGTATAAGTATCCATATAAAGAAATCAGAATTTTTAATTTATTGTATTTAAAATATTTTCTAAATAAAATACACGTGAACATAAAATTTTTTTTACCAGGCCAGCATTTCAAAGTCTATATTGCATTGTTTGAATTGTCTGAATGGAGGCCAGTTTTTGTTTTTTGAAATTGGATTTCAGTGACTGAGAGATGAAGACAAGAGATCAACAGTTTTGCTTAGCAGTAACTCTGAACTGTCTAAACTACTGCAAACATTCTTTTGCTGAGTCCCAAAGAAACAACAATGCAAAATGCAAAACTTAGATCCCGATGGCTGATAACCATCAAAGATTAAGAACAGTTTCTTAAAGTTGCCTTTTCTTTGTATGTTGTCATCACTGTAGCCACAGCTTCACACTTGGAAGACAATAAATATCACAGGAATGACTGAAGACAGAAATGAACTAAAAACAATAAGCAGAGGAAAATTAAAGGGAAGTGATTTACCATCAATAGATTTCCATCAAGAAAAATTCAAAGAATACCTTTGAAAAAAAAGAAATTTCGAGGAGGAAGGTGTGAGATGCAGAATGACTGCAGCATACAGAAAGTAGGACCCTGGGGATATAAATCTAAGCAAGATTTGACCACATAAACAGCAATAATATTGACCATTATGGAGGGGAAATAGAAGCGCTAAACTATGGTAATAATTATAAGGTATGAGGAGCTGTTTTGAAGCAAAGTGTCCTCAAATTCCTTGTATTGATCAGAAGAAGGAGAAATATCTGAATTAATTTTAGACTTGATAAAGTCAGATATGCGTGTTAACATTTTATTATTAACCACCAAAAGAATAGAAATGGAATAGCTGCCTTCCAAGTTACCACCAACAGGGGAGGGTAGCCAGGGTAAGAAATATAAAATTTACCCCCACTTCCTATTTATTTTGTTTCTCATATGCCATTGTTTCCAAACTCCTCACAGTATTGGTGACACTTTTTTCCCCTTTTTATTTATTTATCTACTTATCTATAATTTATTGTCAAGTTAACTGACATACAGTGTATATACAGTGTGCTCTTGGTTTTGGAGGTGGACACTTTCATAGCCAACATTTGTAATATCTATATATCTTTCTTTTTAAAGACTGGAGCCGAATAATGTATTTGATATTCCAGAACTGTATAACCAATTCAGGGAAGACTATGACTTCTTGGGTAGTTCTCCCAGTGAAAGATATTAATCCTAAAAAGTTTTAGTCTTGTATAACATTTTCCATATAAAAAAAGAGTAATATGAAATAATTTCAAAAATAGAACATTTTGAAGCCTGCCAATGTAATCTAACGGTAATCCTTTCCCATCAAAATACTGATGAGCTTATATTTTCCTATAAAGCATATATTAAAAAGTACATAAAATTTTGTTTCTAGAACAATTATAAAGTGAACATCCTTGCAACCACTATATATCACTGAAATAGAAAATTGATCACACTCTGAGTCCCCACTTGACACCCCTTCAAAAGCCACTATCCTGATTTTTATGATTATTAATATGACCAGATCTATGCACAGATCATACTATGATTTACTTTAATCTGTTTTTAAACTTTATACAAATGGAAGTATGCAGGCTTTCTTTAATTCTATGCTTGCCTTCATTCATTCAACATTCCATTTGTAGGATTTGTCCATGTTGATGCGTGTAGCTGTAACTCATTCATTCCCAATGTTTCATAGTAGTTCACTATTAATAAACTGTAATGTATACATTTCTCTGTTTCATAGACATTTGAGTTGTTTTCAGCTTTCAGCTCTTACAAACAATACTGCTGGTGTACACGTGCAATACATACTTTCTGGTATATACATGCAAAAGTTCCTGAGGCATATGTATACACATATATCTATATATATATAGGTATAATTTGCACAAAATTATATTAGTTTCAGTTCTACAACATAATGATTCAATGTCTCTGTCCCTTATGATACGCTCACATGTGTAGCTATGATCTGACACCATACAACACTATTACAATACCATTGACTATATTCCTAATGCTGTGCCTTTTCTCCTTGTGACTTTTTCATTTCATAACTGGAAGCCTGTATCTCCCATTCTCCTTCACCTATTTTACTTATTCCCCATCCCCCTCTTTAGTGGCGACCACCAAGTTTGTTCCCTGTATTTACAGGTGAAGAGTTAGAAAGTATCTACACTTTCAACTTTACTAAATTAATGCACACTGTTTTTCCAAAAAAGTTGTACTAATTTTTATGTCCACCTGCCTTGGAAAAAATTTCCTTTTGCCAATCTAGTAGATGTGAAATATCCTTGCGGATAAAATCTGTATTTTTCTGAAAACTAATTATGGTAGCCAACTGTACATGTGTTGGAATTCTTCTGGTGTATGTCTCATCATAAGCATTTTGTGCACTTTTCTATTGAGCTATCTTCTGAGTCTTGTCTACCCTCCAGGACATAAATTCCAAGAGGACAGAGGTTGTTTTGTATTCTTGGCATCTAGAGTAGTACTTCTGGGCACAGTAGGCATTCAATAAATAGTTATCCAATTAATAATTGCAATGTCTGGGTACTATGTTGGGTATATGCTTCGCAATATCTTTTCCCAGTTTGGGGATTATTTTTTCATTCTGTAATGCCTTGAGGAATTTAATTCTTCCCATCAAATATATTAGTTTTCTTCTTCATGGCTAAACTTTTGTTCCTTGTTTAAAGAAATCTTTTCTTATCCCAAGTTACTGATATTCATTCTAAGCATTTTATAATTTTTCTTTCATGTTTTTTAATATAACTACGACTTAATTTTCATACAGTTTAACTTCTCCTTGTTCCTTATGATCTTCCAGTGATTTCAGGACCATGTGTTGAGAAGCTGACCTTATGGTCCTTACCTACTGATGGACAATATCCATTCTATCATATATCAAGTGTCTTTAAATCAGCCAAGTGTTTAAGGTCTGAGACCTACTTTACTTCACTGATCTACCTGCTTATACCCATGCCACAATCACATTGCCTTATTTACATCAGATTTATAATACAGAAATGATTACTAAAGCAAGTCCTCCTATCTTCTTCAAGAATGTCTCCACTATTTAATTTTAGGTCCTTTGCATTTCTGAATAATTTAAAAATCAGCTTACCAATGAAAACAAAATTGGGAATGCACTGAATCTATAAATCAATTGGAATAACTCTATCATTTTAATATTGTCTTCTAACCCATGATTTATCTCTAGTTATTTAGATCTTCCTAATAGCCTCCCAACAAAGTACAATCTTCCCAAAAAGGTCATATATATCTCTTGTCAGATTAATTAATGCTTTCAATGTTTTCATGCTTTCCATGCTTTCAATGATTTTCTAAATGGCATCTTTTTAAATTTTCACTTAAAAAATCAAAGTACGGGTTTACAATGTCTTTGTGTTAATTTTTGTATTCAGAAACATTGTAATTTTTTATTATTTTAATATTTTACCCATAGATTTTTTTGGATTTCTACATAAAATCATGTGATCTACATGGAAGGACAGATACTTGTTTCTTTTTTTCAAGTTTTCCAATTCCTTATACTTACTACTACCATTTCTTAGCTGGATAGGACACCCAGTATGTTGACTATGTCACAATTTTTTATTTGTACTATGCTAGTATTTTTATGCTGAAAATTTTCTAAAACACCAAGTGTGTATATATTAATCTCTACATAGACATAAACCCTAGGAAAATGCAATGCTTACTGCAAGATTAGATCTAGATTTTTAACATTATATCTTTTTTAATGTTTGTATATTTTTGGCAGAGAGAAAGACAGAACGTTAGCGGGGGAGGGACAGAGACAGAGGGAGACAAAGAATCCAAAGACTCAGCACAGAGCCTGACATGGGGACTGAACTCACAAACTGTGACACCCAACCGACTGAGCCACCCAGGTGCTCCTAGATTTTTAACTTTACACGCAAGAATCACCTTATAAAGAAAGCTGATCATCAGTTAGGAATGTATTTTGCTGTAGGAAACAAAACCTAACAAAAGTGGCTTAAACAACATGGATGCTTATGTCTTTTAACTAAAAAAAAATGAAAGAAAGGTGTGGTTCAGCAGAACAAGGATGTTAGGGCAGATTTGGTGCTATATCTATGGCCTTTCCCTCCTGGTCACAAGATGACTGCAGCAGCTCCTCACATCACACTCAAGTTTAAAAGCAGAAGATAGAGGAAAGGACGTTGAAATCTATCCTTTTGTCAGAAAGACAAATGCTTTCCTAGGTATGAACAAGAATAATTTCACCATATTTTTTCACTGAAAAAAGTAACTTATTTGCCTAACACAAGAAGCAATGGAGAGTGGGAAGCAGAAGACATAACTGTCGTAATCAACTTCAGCCTATCACCTGAGACTGGACACACTGCTACCCTAAACTAAACTGTGGTACCGTTAACGAGAAACATAGGCTGTCAAATGTAAGTGTCTGCTACAGTGATACATGTTTTCTTTTATACTTTCTTAATTTCATATGTGCAGACATTAAAATTAATCAGTCACTAATGCCAACCAAAGATTCCTCTAATGTTATAATAATTTGACATATGGCCTACTGGTATTCTCATTAAAGGCTTTAAGGAACCTTAATTTGTCTTAAAAAATGCAGAAGGATAAAAGAGAGAGCTTTAAAAGTGACAGCTGTAGTTTCTGGTTGCATGATATTAACTAAGTTTTTGGAAAAAAATGTTTAAAATTACCTATTATTAATCAATTAATCTCATAATTATCCTTTTCATTTAATCAGAAAATGTCAGCCAGTCTTTATAAGCCCACTGAAAGATCTAGTAATACAGTAATCTTCTTACCTCAGGTATGCACCATACATGAAGAACAATCCCATCATTACTCCATTTAAAATAAAAATTACAGCAACATAAAAGCAAGCAGGGTCTCCTAATCCTTTAAAAAGACACAGATTATTCAGTACTTCATGAATGAATGACTATAAAAAAATTGGGCATAACTATCTCAGTGCTTTGTAATCAAGTGTTCAGAACTTGCTGAAAACATTTGCTTTTCAGATTGCTGCTCAACTTAAGTTACGTAAGAACTTTCCCCTTTCATGAGGTATTGCTATATTTATATTTTATACTTTAATGTAGTTACATTTATACTTTCCCCTAATGAAGTTTTATTAGACACAATGATTAGTTGGTGGTGCATCATTTTGTTTAGGTGATGCTGCCATTGTTCAGTATCTAGAATTCTCTGTAAAGTCACTTGACGCATTAAAGGAGAAAACCTACTGCATTATTTTTATCCTTTGCAACTTTCTTCTTCCTATATGTATCTAGGCTGATAGGCACTTGACATCTTCACTTTAAGGTCTCCCAGGTACCTCAAACTAATATAGCAATTCAAATCTGCTACTTAAAAAATTTTTTAATGTTTATTTTTGAGAGAGAGAGACANGAGAAACTGAAGCAGGCTCCAGGCTCTGAGCTGTCAGCACAGAGCCTGATGCAGGGCTCGAACTGAAGAGCGGGGAGATCATGACCTGAGCCGAAGTCAGATGCTTAACCAACTGAGTCACCCAGGTGCCCCCAAAACCTGCTACTTTTAAAAAGTTTTTTACCAGTCTAAGAAACTCGATTACTCAGCCAGAAACCAGTGTTACAGGATTTCATTCATTTTCCCCTTCCCCAACAACAGATTACCTAATCTTGCCAATCCTACTTCCAAAATCCCCCAAATGTCTGCATTTCCCAGTTATCTTTCCTGCAATCACTTGCTGAGGGCTCAATAGTCTCCTTCTGGTCTTACTAAACCCACTTTTGTCCTTTACTAATATATTTTCCATGTAACTGTCAAAATAATGTTTTTAAAATGTTAATCTGCTAACATTCTTCAATGAATAAAATACAAAATCCTTAACAAACAAGTGGCTTTTTGTTTTCTGCTCCTTGCTTACACTCCCAGCATCATTTCACACCATTTTTTCTTCTTTCTTTCTCTGCTCCCAGAAGTCTAGCCTTCTTTCAGTTCTCTCTTGCCTCAGGACTTCTAAATATTCTGGTCCCTAATCTTGAAACACTTCTCTTTTACTCCTAACCTCAGCAGCCTTATTTTCTTATTTACAATATCTATCACAGTTGTAGCCACTAACACCCCTCTTATGTGTAAACTCTATGAGGGTAAGGTTCCNAAGAAGATGTGGTGAGGACACACACACACACACACACACACACACAAAGTTTCTCTTTTTAAGAAACATTTTCTTGATTCCTTTACTTCCTATAAGAGTAAAGTCTAATTACCCCTCATATATCTTCTATCAATGCTATTTTAGATGCTATAAAGGTCAGCTGAGAAAATTAGAAAAATGTAAGGGAAATACAGAAATACAGACTTAGTAAATATTCCAAGAATTAACTGTTATATAAACAAATCTAAAAAATATATTTATAAAATACCATAAGTAGTCATGTTGCAGAGAATGTGAATAAAAAAAACCCTGTGTAAATATTATGCGAGTAGATATATGTGACTTTGAATAAAGTTCTTAGATTGTAAAAGTGCTAAACTGCAAATATGTTAAATAGAAGTGACAGTGACAGATCTTGGGAAACAAGACTCCAAAAGGGGTTCTTTGACAAAGGTGCCAATGAAGAAAATGTATACAGAGAGTTCGGTTAGAACGATTCATGAACTGTGAGAATAGAAAACAGTATTTCTAAAGCAATCTATTAATTGTATTTTGATTTTTAAGTATGCTTGCATAACTAGATTTTTACATAAACTATTACAGGTAGATATTTGTTTTCACTCTATATTCCCGAATTTGATATATTCAAACTGCCCCCAAAATTTTTAAAAATCTTTTTATTATGAAAGGGAAGACTAACTGAAATTCAGGATTGTCTTATATTGGGGCATATTAATACTCAAATGCCAAATTGATACTCATATTAGTAGGTACACAGTCTTTCAGAAAATCACCTTAAAGGGCAAATACTCTTTTAATCAGCTCTACAGTGTTATAAAGAAAAATTATCAATCACAGTAGTTCATAATTCTTAAAATGAGTCACAAAACCATAAAACATTTTTGTAAATATGAATGACAACATGTAGCATTTAGAAAGAAACATGCCTTCACAACTTTGAACTTCATTTAAAGGTTCTATTCTGGTGACATTCCAGCAGGTCTTAGCTTCTAACCCAAATAAATTCAGTATTCCCATAAATATGCGATACCAGAAGGCTATAATCACCTACAAAGACAAAAACAAAAAGAGATGATGGGGGAAAATATCTTATCTTCATAAGAAAAATTTTTCCAAAATACTATTTCATGATGGTTTCCTTTGACATTATAAACTTTTGACAAATTTAAGTCATTTTATTTGGAAAACAATCATTTTAAAATTATATATATACACATAATAAACTAAAGCTGTATATTACTAATTAATGCACATCTACAAAAATGTATCCTATGATTAATATCTCTGTAATATGTCCGTGTAATCAATTCTACAACATAAATAACAGTAGCTGTAAAATCAAGCATAATAGTATATAATTAAAATATAGTGGTAATTAGTAGCCAAATACAATGTTTTACAGGAATATTTCATAACATTTCATTTATTGAATTTATTTTCTTCAAAGTCTACAAAATATAAAACAACTGCATATGGAATAATAGCTCCTGTGCCCATTAAAACTTTAATCAAGCAGGGGCACCTGGGTGGCTCAGTTGGTTAAGTGTCCGACTTTGGCTCAGGTCATGATCTCACAGTTTGGGAGTTTGAGCCCCACGTCAGGCTCTGTGCTGACAGTTCAGAGCTGGAAGCCTGCTTCAGATCTGTGTCTCCCTCTCTTTTTGCCTTTCCCCCACTCACACTCTGTCTCTGTCTCTGTCTCTCTCTCTAAAATAAAATAAAACAAAACAAAATAAAACAAAATAAAATAAACTTTTTTTTAATGTTTTATTTTATTTCTAGGAGAGAGAGAGAGAGACAGCGTGAGCAGGGGAGGGTAAGAGAGAGAGGGAATCACAGACTCTGAAACAGGCTCCAGGCTCTGAGCTGGCAGTCAGCACAGAGCCCGACGCGGGGCTCAAACCCAAGAACCGCGAGATCACGAGCTAAGCGAAAGTTGGACGCTTAACCGACTAAGACACCCAGGCGCCCCAAAATAAAATAAACTTTAACCAAGCAGATTTAATTAACCAATTCTTCTGAATCTGCAATCCACTTTGTGAAATTTAAAGACAAGGGAAAAGAACAACAGGAAAACAGCAAACAAAATGCTCATGCCTGGGAGATTTAAAAATAATTATTTTATAGATTTGGGAAAAATAATATAAGACCATTGGGAAAAGAAATAAAAAAATTAAGCGTTCAAAGTGAAAGTAAAAACCACTTAGCTCTATTTTTAGTATTTTGGTGATCATCCCTCCAGTCTCCTCCTTGGTGTATAAAAACAGATACATAGCTAGAGTCATTCAGTATTATAAAATATTATCTAAGATGCTAATGTAATATGCATCACCAAACATCATCAACATCTTTCCATGTACAAAAAATATATAGATTTACTATTTTATCACTTACTTTTATAAAACTGGCCTTATGCAAAAAATTATAATGTATATTCTTAGGTATTTATCATCCATGTACAAAAACTTATTACATTAAACGTATGTGCTAAATCTAAAACTATATTCCTTTCTGGAAGGTAGCTTGATATAATAGGAAAGCATTGCTTGAAAGTCAGAATTAAACTCCAATTCTGATTCTGTAAGTCATGGTTTTAATGGTTTGAAGTAACCAATCCTCCAACCTCTGAACCTCAGCTACCTTATCTCTAAAATGACGTTAATGATAAACATCTTGCAAGAGTAATGGGAAATTAGAAATTACACACTGGCATATAGTTAAGTATTAAATGATCTGCCTTAAAATTTTTTTTAATGTTTATTTATTTTTGAGAGACAGAGTGCAAGTGGGGAAAGGGCAGATTAAAAGAGAGAGGGAGGCACAGAATTTAAAAAAGGCTCCAGGCTCTGAGCTGTGCAGGGGGTCGAACTTGGGAACAGTGAGATCATGACCTGAGCCGAAGTCAGATGTTCAATTGACTGAGCCACCCAGGTGCCCCAAATGCTTTGCCTTTTTAAAACACATTGTTCCAAACTTAACACTCTCAGCTTTAGGTGAGAAATTAATCTCCTTATGAATACAAAAGTATGGAAGTCCAAGGCTGTGAGCATCTAGACCTCCACGTTGTATCTATGCAACAATGAGATTGAATGACTCCTTGTTGCCTCATCTTTTATAATGCTATCAAGTTTATGTTATTATCATGGATACTTCAAGGAAACTGAAAACTGCCAATTATTCAATAAATATCTTTGAATGAATAAAAAGAAAAAAATTAGCTAACTGGAAATATTGGAATGATATTGGAATATTAATGGAATAAGAAACAGATTTTACTATATGAGGTTCTAAATATAACCAAAAAGGTAAAAATAATTATCAAACACTGGAAGAAAGGGAGCTAGTGTAGTAAGTTAAATCCTCATCTTACATACAGAGTAAGTCAACATTAACTAAAGTGGAAGATTCAAGAAACAGGCTGTCTTTTGATTTTTGCATTTATGCTATAGTTACACAAATAACCACAGGAAATAAGAGTGTCTCTGAAGAGTAAGCTGGGAAGTAGATAAAGCTGGTACAGAAAACTGTTTCTTTCATCTTAGATCTCAGACAAGTCCACACTATACAATTTTTACTATTGCAAATTACATTGAAAAGTACTTATAGAAAACAAAAAAGAAGAAAGAAAGAAAGAAAGAAAGAAAGAAAGAAAGAAAGAAAGAAAGAAAGAAAGAAAGAAAAAAGAAGGAAGAAAGGCAAATAAATAAATAAATCTGGGAAATTCCCAAGTAATTGGAAATTAAACAATCCAATACCAAATATCCAATGGGTCAAAAAAAATATGGGAAATTAGAAAATAACTTTAACAGAACAAAAATGAAAAAACAGTACATAAATATTTAAATACTATGAATTTCTG
Source organism: Crocuta crocuta (assembly GCF_008692635.1). Classification (NCBI taxonomy): domain Eukaryota; kingdom Metazoa; phylum Chordata; class Mammalia; order Carnivora; family Hyaenidae; genus Crocuta; species Crocuta crocuta. The sequence goes on along the minus strand of NW_027532002.1, from coordinate 2,423,972 downwards.
TTTTGGGGAAGATGGAGCAGATGTACCTTTTCCTATTTCACTAAGTGAGACTAAAACTCTTGGAAATTATATAAATCAAATGTAAGAAAACTTTGAAAGGCAGAGAAAAGGCAAACTAGCCAAGGATTTTAGGGTTGATGACCTAAGGCACAAAATAGTGATGAGTTTCCAGGACTTTCTTTTTGTCTCATTTTCTCAGAATTGGTGTTAAAGATCTTGTCAACAAAAACACCAATAGGTAAAGACACAAAAAAGACAACCAAAGACTTTCTCTCTAGCTAAAATGCCAGGAAAGCAGAGGTCTAGGAATACATAAAAATTTTATAGACAATAATAACTCTCAACCAAATGCCACAGAAAACAACAATAATAAAAACATGTGGTCCCACTCCCACCAACAAAGGTCAAATTGGGAATTAGAGACTTCAACCTTCTCTAGGCTTTCTCAGGTCACCCCAACTTACCCACTGGGATGTTGTAAGAAGAAACCACGTAGGAAGTTCTCTATCTCCATGGTATCAGTATAAACCATGGTACTCTAACCAGCAATAAGTCATCCTTCCCTTTCACAGTGGGGTAATGTCAGAGGGGGACTAGTGAAGAGTCAGGGCTTTCATTACTACCCAGGCGTAACAAGGCCATCCACATTATGTTGTCTGTAGAGATCACAGAGTTAGTCAGATTCTGAACCCTTCAATGAGGAATATGCCCACCTTGGGATTAACAAAGGCCAGGGAAGGAATATGGACTTCCATACCTATCTGGCAGTAACAACATGGCTCCAATGAGAAATTATGAATGTGTTGAAACAAATAAAAATCCAGAAGGTCTTAGTAAAGAAATTGAAAGTTTAACAAAAAAGATAGAAAATATGAAAGAAACAAAAAATTTCAGAAGTGACAAATATAATAACCAAAATTAAAGCTCAATAGTTGGGCTTAACAGCAGAATGAAGGGGATAGAGGAAAACAATCAGTGAACTGGCAGATAAAACAATAGAAACTGCTCAATCTGAACAACAGAAAAAAAAAAACAGACTGAAAAAATAAGGTTCTCTACAGACCTCTTGGACTATAACAAATCTTGTTATCACTGAATCTTGAAAAGAGGAAACCAAAGCTGAGCAAACAAAAAACAGGATAAAACCCAAGAAATCCACACTAAGACACATCACACTTTTGAACACTTGTGAAAACTGAAAAAGAAAAATATTGAAAGCAACGAGAAAGAAAAAAAAAATCTTACCTAAAGGAAAAAAACAATTCAACTGACAACAGATTTCTCATCAGAAACCATGAAGGGCCAGAATGAAGTGGCACATTTACCAAATGCTGAAAGAAAAAAGCTGTCAATCTAGAATCTTAGATCTAGCAAAAAAATAGCCTTTAAGAATTAAAGGGAGCTCAATATGAAGTTGGAAAAAAAAAAAAACTAGGAAAATTGTTGCTAGCAGACTTACCCTAAAAGAAGACATCTTGGAATATCAGGAAGGAAGGAATTAAAAAAAATATTTTTTATGTTTATTTATTTTCAAGAGAGAAAGAGAGAGAGTGAGCATGGGGGAGGGGCAGAGAGAGGGAAAAACAGAATTGAATCTGATGCTGGCTGTCAGCACAGAGCCCAGTGTGGGCCTTAAACCCATGAACTGTGAGGTTATGACCTGAACCAAAGTTAGACACTTAACCAACTGAGCCACCCAGGTGCCCAAGGTGGGAATATTTTTTAGAGTAAAATAAAATAGATTTCCCTTCTGAAGTTTTTATGAAAAAATAAGTTTGAAGGTTAAAACAAACATCTAGTACGGTCTGATGTAGTTTTAAATGTACATAGAGGAATTATTTAAGATAATGATTTTATAAAGGGAGAAGGGTAAAGAGATGTAAAAGGAGGTAAGGTTTATGCACTATTTGAACTAGTAAAATGATAACAGCAATAGACTGTAATAAGTTACCTATATGTAATACAATATCTACAACAACCACTAAAAAAGCTACATAAGGAGATATATTCAAGAAGTATAGACAAATCAAAATATAATTTTTAAATCTTCAAATAACCTATAGGAAGACAAAAAAAGAAAACAGGGAAATGAAAAACCAGGGACAAACAGAAAACAAAAAATAACAGACTCAAGCTGAAACAAATTAATAATTACATTAAATGTAAGTGGTAAAATACAACAATGAAAAACCATTAGATTGACAGATTAAAAAACATAACTACAAGAAACTCACTTCAAATATGAGAAAGGCAGACTGAAAGTAGAAGTATGAAAATAGATGCTATGTACACATTTTTCAAAAGAAAAAAGTAACTATGTGTATCAGGAAAAGTAGAGTTCAGAGCAAATAATTTATAAGCAAAGGGGGTAGGGTTATTATGTAATAATAAAAATCCAACAAAAAGACATAGCAGTCCTAAATGCATATGTACTTCACACACTGCTGTAAAATATATAAAAAATAACTGATAGACTTAAAAGGAGAAATACATGAATCCACAATTACAGTTGGAGCCTTCAGCATCTCTCAGCAATGGATAGATGAACTAGACAGAGTCAGCAAGCACTTAGAAAATATCACCACCACCATCACCCAACAGCATCTAATCAATATTTATAAAATACTTCACCCAATAATAACACAATGCATGTTTTTTTCAACTGCCCACAGAATATACATCAAAAGGACCATATTCCAGGCCATAAAACAAACCTGAACAAATTTAAAAGAATCAAAATGATACAAAGTGTGTTCTCTAAACAATGACTTGAAACCACAAATCAGTAGCAGAAAGATAAAAAGGAAATCTGCCAACACTTGGAAACTAAAAAAGTCACTTCTAAAACATCCACGGATCAAACAGGAAGTCTCAAGGGAAACCAACAAACACACACACACACACACANACATACATTAAATTGAATAAAAATGAAATACAAAGTTTCCAAGTCCAGCATCTAAGAAGCTTATAAGTTGCTATTTCATCCTAACAAGTAAAAAGTTGAACAAACGGAAAAAGTCAGCAATTCTTCTTAGATGCATAAGAGAAGTTAGATCACAAGGCAAACTCTTGCTCCCCAAATTGGAGAATTGATAAATTGAGAGAATCACAACTTAGTGGAACAGAAACTCAGAGCGAAAACCTCCAAAACCAGTTGGAGAGTAGGAAAAACTAAACTGTAATTGATAAATTGCTGGAGGCACAGGGTCAACAAGTCTGAGAATCAAAAACTCGAGGGAGACCCAGTAATAGGGGTAGTGCCAGCACATTTATGAGTTTTCCTTCTAGGAGCTCAACAGTGAATATCAGAGAAAAATCTCCTCCCACCCCAGGCAGGGGGAGTGGAAAAAGGACCAGAGCACTGTGTTTTTCTTAACAAAGCCTGTCTCAGTAGAAATTATTCTACTACAGCCTAACCTGCTAGGGTTTTACCAGAGCCTAACACACAGGGAAGCAGGGAAATACCCAATTTCAGCCCCTTCTAGCCATCTCATTACACCTCAGTAGGAGGAAAAAACCTGAGAAGCACTTGAGAAGTTCACAGCCCAGGGGCACAAGTTCATAAAAGATTGACACCTAGTAATAGGATTATAGAATGTCTCTTATCACCACATGACTAAAAGCTATTTACAGCAGTTCTTATTACCCAGGGCATCAGGTCCAGGTATTAAGAAACAATTACCAGGCATACTAAAAGCCAAAAAAATAAGTTTGAAGAAACAGAACAGCATCAGAACCAGACATAGCAGGGATGTTGGAATTATCAAATTGGGAATTTAGAATGACATTTTTAATATGCTAAAGGTTCTAACGGATAAAATAAATACCATGCAAGAACAGATGGGTAATGTAATCAGAAAGAGAAATTCTAAGAAAGAACTGAAAACAATTACTAGAGATAAAAAAAGTAACAGAAATGAGAATGCCTTTGTTGGGCTTTTTAATAGACCGGACATGGCTGAGGAAAGAATCCCTGAGCTTGAGTATATTTCAATAGAAACTTTAAAAGTGAAAAGCAAAAATAAAAAAGACAAAACAAAAAAAATTTAAAAATCCACTAACATTCAAGAACCGTGAGACTACAACAAAAGGTGTCCCTATATATGATGGGAATACCAGATGGAGAAGGGAGAAAGAAAAAGAAGAAATATCTGAAATGATTCAGAATTCCCTCAAACTGATGTCATGGAGAGCCTGAGTGGCTCAGTATGCTATGTGTACGACTCTTGGCTTCAGCTCAGGTCATGATCCCAAAACCCACATCTGGCGCTCTGCTGACAGCGCAGAGCCTGTTTGAGATTCTATCCCTCGCTCACTGTCCCTCCCCCACTTTTCGGCATCCTATCTGTCTGTCTGTCTCTCAAAATAAATAAATAAACATAAAAAAAAGAATTCCCTCAAATTGATGTCACACCTCAGACCCAGGAAGCTCAGAGAACAAGCATGATAAAAGCGAAAGAAAGAAAGAAAGAAAGAAAGAAAGAAAGAAAGAAAGAAAGAAAGAAAGAAAGAAAGAAAGAAAAGAAAAGAAAAGAAAAGAAAAGAAAAGAAAAGAAAGAAACTACACCTAGGCATATGGTATTCAAACCACAAAAAAATCAAAGATAAAGAAAAAATTCCCAATGAAGCTAGAACTAAAAAACATCTTACTTATATAGAAGTACAGCTAAGAATTACATCTGACTTTTCCTCAGAAACCATTCAAACAAGAGGAAACTGGATTGATATGTTTAAAGTGCTGGGAGAAAAAGAACCCAACTTAGAATTCTGTATCATGTGAAAATATCCTTTAAAAGTGAAGGAGAAATAAAGATTTTCTTAGACAAATGAAAATTGAGAGACTTTGTAAAACAGTTCTTTAGAGGGGATAGAAGAAGATATAGATCAGAAACTTGAATCTACATAAAGAAAAAAAAGCATCAAAATAAGAAAAGTCAAGATAAAAAGTTTCCTTTTATTATTCTTAATTGATCTAACATATATGTTTTGTTCAAAATAGTAATAGCAACAATGTATTCAACTATGTATAATTATGAATGTGTGTAAGCTTATATATAGGTGACATGAATGACAGAAAGGATTCAGTGGTTGGGAGGGAGGAATTACCATTATCTTGTTATTATAAGGTACTGGAAGTGCCACGGAAGTGGTTTAATGTTATCTGAAAGTGATCTTGGATTAGTCACAAATGTATATTGTAAACTCTAGGGCAACCAAAAAAAGTATTATAACTCATATCCTTTAAAAGGAGAGAAAATGTAATAATATAAAAGCTCCATTAAAACCACAAAAGGCATAGCAAGAATGTTGGTCAAAATAGAAAAAAAAAAGGCAACAAATAGAAAACAGTAACAAAAATAGTACATTTTTGTATATACTAATTTTATATATACTAATTTCAAACAGAGCAGATTTTACCATAAAAATTTGTCAGGGGTGGAGAGTGGTATTACATTATAATAAAGGGGTCAATTCTATGGGACATAATCCTAAACGTGTGCATCTAACAAAAGAACATCAATAAAATTGAGAAGTCTTTAGCCAGGTTAACTGAGGAAAAAAAAAGGAGAGGGCACAAATTACTAATATCAGAAAGGAAAAGGAACACATCACTACAGATGCAACTGATATTAAGTGAATAATAAAGGAGCAACCCTATGCCCATAAGTTTCACAGTCTAGATTAACCAATTCCTTAAAAAGACACAACTGCCAAAACTCACACAAGAAATAGGCAATTGGAATGGGACTATATCTATTAAATAAATTTAATGATAATTAATAACCTTCCAGATCAGAATGTACCAGGCCCAGATGGGGTCACCAGTGAATTCTACCGAACATTTAAGGAAGAAAGTATACTATTTCTAGAATGTCCTCCAGAAGATATGAACTCATTTGTTGAGGCCAGCATTTCTAGTTTGGTAACCAGAAAAAGATATTACACAAAAACTACACTACAAACATCTTTCATGAACATAGATGCAAAACTCCTCAAAAAAAAAAAATCAGCTTACCAAATCCAACAATGTATAAAAAGATTTATATACCCTGACCTAGTGGGATTTACTGACAGTATGTAAAGCTGGCTCAGTATTTGAAACTGAATATAATCCATCATATCAACAGGTCAAAGAAGAAAAATTACAAGATTATATCAACAGATGCAGAAAAAGCAGTTGACCAAATTCAACAACTGTTCAAGATTTAAAAAAAAAAAAAAAACACCAAACCTCTCAATAAACTATGACTAGAGGGAACTTCCTTACCTTGATAAAGAATATCTACAAAAACCCTACAGCTAAAATTATACTTACTGATGGGAAACTTGAAGTTTCCTACTAAGATCAGGAACAAAGCAAGGATGTCCCATCTCACTACTCCTATGATGAGACAACTCAACAGGGAAAGCATGGGAACTCAAAGGAGCGCATGGGAACTTCTTGGAATTATGAAAATGTTTCAGAATTCAATCGTAGTGGTTATCCATTTTACACATTTGTCAAACATATTACTCAAAGAACTGTACTCTCGAAATGAATGTATTTTATAGCATGTAAGTTATACTTCACAAAACTGATTAAACAAAAAGCAGCCAGAGAGAAGATATGTACAGCACATATTACTAAGGATTACTCTACAACATATATAAATTTTGGCAACAAAGCAATAAGAAAACATCCATCAAGTGGTGACAGAGATTAAAACGTGTTTTTGATAGAATAAAATATCCAAACTATTAAGCATGCAAATATTCTTAGCTCCACATATAATAAGGGAAGTACAAATTAAATAGCATATCATAGCAATTAGAAGAGCAAATTCAGAAATTTTGATAAATCGAAATCTAATAAGCATAGATGAAAAGTAAATACTACTACATAGCAGTGTGAATTGCTACATTTACCCCAGAGAGCAATTTAGGAATATCTGATGAAGTTGACTACACATACTCTGTAACACAGTAATTCACTTCTAGAATGTATCTTACCAAAAAGTCTGGCACATATACACAATTATAAAACCCATACAAGAATATATACTTTGGGATGATTTAAAAATCTAGAAACAAATATCCACAAAGAGGGTAATGGATGAGTGATTTTGCAATTCATAAAATGGTTAAAATTAAAGAAAAAATATGCACATACACAGGATTCAAAAATATAATGTTGAGGAAAAAGTTGTAGAGTCCTTTATTCGGTGAGAGCATTTGTTTGGATTTACAAAAACACATGAAGCAATCCTTGAAAATCAGGAATAATGGACACACACATTACACTCATAATGTGGATACTTGTAGGAGTGGTGAAGGAGCAAATCTGACTGGGAAGCAAACTAAAGATGACTCTAACTGTATTTATGATGCTTTAACATACCTGAAGCAAAAATTACAAAAGAATAGCATTATTTATTCTAAGTGGTTGATCACACATTTGCTTATTTTCTCTAAATTCTGTAAATTTCAACATTTCAAAATCAAAGGAATAATAATTTTTAAAAACTATAAAATATGAAGTAAGGCTTAAAGAGCACTAATTTTAACAAATGTGCTGGATTCTGAGATAACTCAGAAGCAGTGGATACCATGACATCAAATTAGCATTTATCTTAAGAGTTTAAAAATTGAACTCTCGGGGCACCCGGGTGGCTCAGTCGGTTGGCCATCCGACTTCGGCTCAGGTCATGATCTCAACATTCGTGAGTTCGAGCCCCGTGTCAGGCTCTGTGCTGAACGCTTGCTCAGAGCCTGGAGGCTGCTTCAGTTTCTGTGTCTCCTTCTCTCTCTGACCCTCCCCGTTCATGCTCTGTCTCACTCTCTCAAAAAATAAATGTAAAAAATTAAAAAAAATTGAACTCTTAAGTTCAAAAATTTGAATAATTTTTGTTGCCATTTTTCCAATTTCTAGAATCTGCATACTACCATAAAATCCATACTCTTTTAGGCTAAACATTGGAAGATATTCATAGAACTCTGAATATATAACTAAATAAATCTTGTGTTATTAATGTAACTCCAAGGTCACTGTTAGTGCTCACGACTTTCAATGTCCCTTCATGAGACCAGAATTGCCCATTTGCAGGGTCTCCCAAGACAACAGACAATCTCCATTTAGAACACAATTTGACTCATTCCCATTTGGCTACTCTAATTATGCTGGTCATTACTTCCACACTAACATTCATTTCTTTGAGTTTATGTCAGCTTAGTATCTGGAGTCTTTAAAATTTAGGAGAGGAATTTTTGATTCTCTGCTTAACTATAAGGACACATACATCAGTAAGTCTTAAAGGTCCCTTCTTTTTTTATGACATCATTATGGTTACTTACTATTTTTATCTGATTTAAAAAAATCATTCTACAAATATTTTCTCCTGAATAGTACTCACCTCTGGATAAAGATGGAAGCGTTTCACTGTATTAATTACAAGGGGATATTCAGTGAGCCTATCATTCATAATCATCCACAGTCCTTCCAAAAACGAAGGTGCTTCAATAATGGTCTTGAAGTAGGAATAATAAAGTCCCTTAAAAATGTACAGATTTTTGATGTAATTAAACATGAAAGTTTTTAGAACAATTTCTTCTGAATAAAAGGGAAAGGTAAACAGTGAAACTTCTTAATTTCTCCTTGCAACTGCATTCTTGGGCTCAGAAAAGACATGCATTTTCAGGTTATCACTGTGCTATTCTTTCATATTTTCTGTATGCTTGAATAGAGGTGGAGGGTGGTTAAATGTTGTAAGGAATTTTTCAGACCATGGTTTAAGACAGGGATGCAATATATCTGAATTCCAGCAAGCCTGTTTGGCCCCCACATTATAAGATACCTAGAGGCTGAGATTTGATAGATTCTGGCATAAACAGAGATGCCTTCATCTCCTTGTACAACTTTGCATGCACTTTTTTCCACCTCTTAATAACATACAATGATCACAAGCAAAAATGAGCCATGATTTCACGCTTGCAACTCACTTCCTAGCTCCACCTAATGGCTCTGCACAAAGTGAAAGCTAACTAAATGTCAACTGACCATTGTTCATGACACAAACGCAGTCCTGAAAAGGGGATTATCTGAGTGTATTATGCTAGCACAGGAAAAAAGACTTTATTAGGCCAGCAAAAGTGCTGTTTAGTTAAAATTCAGAGATTAACAAAAGCATGTTGTTTCATATTACTTCCCTCCATCAATTTCCTGCTTTTCTTCCTTAAATCTAAAAGCAAATAAAGGGCCACACTGCTCGTAATACATGCTCCCAAAAACATTAAAAATAATTTTCAACTTTACACTCACTCCTGCCTCATAAAATTACTTTGTTATTAACAGATTAAGCAATGCTAGAGGCTACTAGATTGAAGTTCTGTTTTAGCTGACGTCTGAAAGAACACTTCCCCATAGCTTTGAATGGTAAAATAGGAGTTCATGTATGGATTGCTCCTTTCTGCTTAGAAGGAATGAAAGAATATTTAATATGCATAAGTCTATACTTAGAGACACAGAAAAATGACTTTTTGTTAATATCTGTTGTTTTTGTGCCAGGTACTGTGTTATATGCTTCATTCATTATCTCCCTTCATATTCAGTAAAATCCTGTAAAAATGGCATTATTTATAGACGACAGAGGAGATTACTGAGAATCAGAGAGGTTGAATAGCTGTCACACAATGAAGCACAGACCTGCTACCTGAATCCAGTTATTGTCACTAAAGCCCACACCCCACCACAGCTACACAATCATTTAATAATATTTTATATCCTCTCTTTGGAAACAGTATGTATAAAATATTAAAATTTAAGTGCCATACAAATGCTAATGTATCCAATTCTTCAAAGGTTTAAGGGAGCTCTTAGGATGAGATTTTAAACACATTGGGTGAGGTAAATGTATGCAGATAAATCTGCAGAGACAGAAAGTAGAACAGAGGTCATGAGGGGTTGTGGGAGAGGGGCATGAGAAGTTGGTGTTTTAATGGGTAGAGTTTCTGTTTGGAATCATTTAAAAGTTCTGGAAACGAATGGTGGTGAGGACAAGCAATTTCTGACAACATTTGGCACCCCTGTATCACTTCTTAAATGTTATCTTTGTTTCCCTTCTTCCCCAGCTCGTCTGATTGATCCTGTCTTTAAAAGAAGTGTTTAGAAGAGTAGGGTAATTATGTAAGTAAAAGAATCCTAAAACATTTCCTATTTAAACACTAAACCTAAGTTATAGCTTGAGAAACAGTGCAATTCAACAAAAATTCATTTCAGTTTCTATTTCATTTCAGTTCCTGATACATTTCTACCTTAGAATACATCTCTACCCTATCTTACGATTCTTAAACTACAAATTAATTTATTATAAGAAACTAACCATTTCAGTTCGAAAAGTCATCTCCCGTTCTAAAGATGAGAGGTGAGAAAAATGACGATCATTTTCAAAAAGTGTTACTAAATGCATCCTAGAAAAAAAAAATGATGCACCATATTCTAAGAATAAGAACATTTCAAAACAATCAGTATTAAAGTACTAAAACCATGAAAAGAAAAAATAAATTTTTGTACTAAATTATGAGATAATTTTATAAGTTGCTTAATAATTTGTATATTTTTAGGCATTTATAATTGTGTACAGAGATGAAATTCCTTAACTTCTTGGTTCTTAACCACAATTGTATATCTAAAACTCCCTCTCTGCCCCACTCCCCCCTTCCACTCCAGGTCTCTAAACCAGAACAGAGGCAAGTTTCTGTTTAAGTTTCACAAATGGTTCTAATGTGCCAGGTTTGGGAAATGCCTCCGTAACTGTCAAAAAGCGTGTGGAATATAATTTTTAAAAATTAATTTAAAGCAGTTTTCTTTTAATTTTTTAATTTAATTTTAATTTTTTTACAGTTTATTTATTTTTGAGACAGAGAGAGAGGATGAGTGGGGGAGGGCCAGAGAGAGAGGGAGACACAGAATATGAAGCAGCTCCAGGCTCTGAGCTGTCAGCACAGAGCCTGATGCAGGGCTTGAACTCACGAACTGCAAGATCATGACCTGAGCTGAAGTTGGACACTTAACCGACTGAGCTGCCCAGGCACCCCAATTTAAAGCAGTTTTAAAATAAATAGAATACTATAAAAGGGATCAACTTTCAGGTGCCGAAGACACAGAACTGTATTTTAAGATATTTTATTAGTGAGATGCAAGAAAACAGCCACAGGCAGTGCAAACAGGAGCACATGGGATAAGTAAAATTAGTCAGCAATTCTGCTATTCTTAACTTACAGAGTAGATGCTTTCCAAATACACAGAGAGCAAACTTCCATGTATCACCCCTGTCTTCCACTTACCTTGACTTACGTGTAAGACATATGTCAGGGTACCTATAGGAAATATTTCTTACCATTATAGCCTTCGTTCTAAAATCAAAATCTCCCTGCAGACTAAATGGCCAGAACAGCACTGACCCAAAAAGATGTGAGGTAGTTCCCACTCTTCTTAAGAGTAAAAATTCCTGAGCTCAGGTAGAAATGAAAATATATCAGAGGAAAAATATCAAATTACATACAGTTTTTACAGATAGATCACTTGTGTAAAATAAGGTACATGTGCATGCTCATTTAATTCTGGATTACCACAGTGGCATCTTTATTTTCATTTTTACCTGATTTCCAACTGACAAGTGTTGTTAAAACTTTATTTCCAACCTTATGTCACTAATAACACACAATTACTGTAAAATAAGGGAATTTTTTAGATGAAATAAACATGCATAATACTCTAGAAAAGCTAGATATTTAAGAAACATAGTGGTGAATCCTTTGGTAACACAAAAATACTTTAATTCATAAGTACTATTCCCTTAATGCATCTATTTTGTAAATGCTGCTTCACATATGGCTTTTTAAAAAAAATAATATGTTAAATTAGTGTACAGGTATTCTATTCACATAGCAAGCGGTTACTGTCTTATTGTTTGTATGCAAACAGCTCAATTTTGAACCCAAATGTTTTTATTTATTTAAAACTGTAACAAATCTTACCAGTGCAAAACTCCCAAAAAGGCAGCTGGAAAAACAAACAAAAAAGTCATTAAAAGCTGATTTATCATACCTTTAAAACAACTATTTCAAATGCATTCCCTTATATGCTTAAAGACAGAGCACACACTAGCAAGATGGCTAATTCTATCTATATAAAATAGGAAAAATTTACAAACAGACATAAAACAAATTGTGAACAGTTCTCACCTCCGTAAGGGAGGGCTGAGGAGCAAAGGGAGATTTGGAAGACTATGTCTCATTTACATTAATTGCAAAAGAGTGATGAAATTATTGATTTTGAGCTTCCATTTTCAGTTTATTCTCTCTTCTCCCTCTTATTCTCTATTTCTTTACAATAAAAAACTTAAAACAAGTACATATATACGCTATGCTCAGCTCAGTCCTTTCAGGAGTGAATCCAGCCTACAGGAGCCGCTCTGGACCACTTTCCCCCATGCTCATCAGAAGACTGTTAAATGCAGGAAACACCTTCCTCAGCAGCACACCTGAAAGCCCCTATTTATGGAGCTCTGATTGCCCACAGATGCCTGGCCTGGAAGACTCAACTAGAACTGCCTTGTCTGCACCCTAGGAATGAGGCTTTATCAGAGGGTGTGGAGACAGGTCAAACAGTGACACTCCTGTGGGTATGGGTTATTTTGAGGAGCTCCAAACACTGTCCATCTCTCTGGTGGCTGGAATACTGCTGGTTTTCAAGGACACAACAGAGCCTGGGAGGGGGCGTGGGAGGAGGCCTAATTAACATGCCACCAACTGCTGTTCTTACAGAATTGCAGTTTTGTTGAATACATGCTCTCTAGAGTACGGTAACTCTTTGGTTATTTTGTAAAGTTTTAAAAAGTTGATTCTGACAATTTCCCAAGTATTTTTTTTTAATTTTTTTATTTTTTTTATTTCTAGGAGAGATAGAAAGAGAGTGTGAGCAGGGGAGGGTCAGAGAGAGAGGGAGTCACAGACTGAAACAGGCTCCAGGCTCCGAGCCGGCAGTCAGCACAGAGCCCGACGCGGGGCTCAAACCCATGAACCGCGAGATCATGACCTAAGCGAAAGTCGGACGCTCAACCGACTAAGCCACCCAGGCGTCCCCCCAAGTATTTTTGTTACTAGCACAGAGGAGTGAATTTACTCAGCTATTCCTAACGTCCTGTCTCCCCTCCAAGATTTTATAATAGCATTTCTTATGGTTGTCCCAAATATGGTTGGCAAATCATTTTAGCAAACCACCAATTTGAGCCTCTTAAAAATTCAAGAAATTACTCACCTCAATTAACAAAATAAATGTAAGTCGATAAAAAACTAAATAATAGCAATAAACTGCAATTTTGAAAAAATTCCCAGCCATGGTTCTCCACGTTCCTAACCATCTGGTCCCTACCACTCTTCAATGCTTCTAAGATTTATAGCCCATGGTCTGTTTTTGTATTGTCCACAAGCTAAAACTTCTTGTTCCATTTTTAAACAGTTGTACAGATATGGAAGAAGAACAGGCAATGGAGACTATAAGTGATCTCTGAAGCCTGAAATATTTACTACCTGACTCTTTATAGAAAAAGTACATATTTACTACATGTTAGTTCTTTCTGTCTCATATGTAATCTACTCTGAACCACTTTGAAATTAAACCTATACCTTCTCTCTCAACTTAAAACAGATGCTCCTTTGACAAGCTTTCAATAGCCTTCAAATACATACACATTATCTTATTCAAACATATTTGTAATCCCTTTCTCACTCTCTTGGCAATTATGTATACTGGCAAAAACTCTTAATGATGTTGAAGGGAAGGAAGAGAAAAGATCAAATATCCTACTAAAGCCATCTAGCCTTCCAAAAATCTTCAAAATATTCTTATGCCTCTCATTCCCTCCCCTTATCCCACATTCCACACGTGATAAAATGATAAGGTGTAATGATGCCAATATTCTAAATGCATGAAATACTTATCACAGCCCCTTCCAAAGTTGCGATAAAAAGCATGTCTCCGACCCCTGTATCCTGTCAATTTCACCTCTGAAAGTGACCTAGCCTCATATTTCACTGAAACAGAGATCATCTGATGCCAGCACTCTTAACTTCTTTTATACCCACTTTAACATTTCTGTATATACTAACCCTTGCTTTTCTATTCTCTACCACCTATCTCAGCAAAGGAAGTCTCTCTTTTCCAACTAACTACTCAAATTTGTGTCTCTAATCTCACCTGTCTCAAAGATTCCAAGGCTTTGTACCATCAATTATTTCCTCTCTTGGAACCTGAATATCTCCCTTTCCCCTTGATCTTTCCCTTCAGTCTTCAATTCTCCTAAACCCTAAAATACTTCCATTTACCGAACAGCCCTTCACTTCAAACTATGACATATTCTCTCCCCAACCCATAACCCCGTCTGCTGACAAGATTCTCGGACAATTTCTTTCTTCTACATTCCTATAACTCTTTAAAAATGACCAATGGATGGGGCGCCTGGGTGGCTCAGTCGGTTAAGCGTCTGACTTTCGCTTAGGTCATGATCTCGCAGTTCGTGGGTTTGAGCCCCGCGTCGGGCTCTGTGCTGACTGCCAGCTCAGAGCCTGGAGGCTGTTTCAGAGTCTGTGACTCCCTCTCTCTCTGACCCTCGCCTGCTCACGCTGTCTCTCTCTCTCTCCTAGAAATAAATAAAAAAAAAATTTTTTTAAATAAAAAATAAAAATGACCAATGGCCTCTTTAAATTCTTATGCCTTTCAAACCTCTCTCTAGCAACTGACCAGATTCTTGGATTTCTTCATCTTTTATCACAGTGACTCTTCCATTCTTCCATGTTTCTTACCTCTGTTTATGTATGCGTATCTGGCTTTTCCTTTTCCTCTCCTCTCTGGAAACTAAGTAAAAAGGGGTTTTCTCAAGTATCTCTGCTTTGCCCACTTTTCTCTCTTTGGGAATCTCAATCCTCAAGTTTCAGCTCATTTCTACATGGATGATTCCCAGATATATAATCCTCATCGCTGAACTTTCTCTTCCCCTTGTCCTCCCGCCTGGTCTACCTCACCGCCGACCCCACAATATGCTTCCATCGAGTCTCACCTCTGTCCCGTCCCCTCCTCTCCATTCCTGCTGTTGCTACCCTCGCTGAGACCACTATTGCCTTGATTCCGGCATTCCAAGCATGTTCTTCCGCTCTTCTCTATCCATCTTGGGTCCATTTTACAAACCACTGCCAAGTTAATCATGTCACTCGATTTTAAAATAATTCAACGCTAATAACACCGTTAATGTCCTAAAAGCCATGGAATTATTCACTTTAAAACAGTTAATTTTATATGATGTGCATTTCGCCTCCTTAAAGTTGTTGTTGTTGTTGTTGTTCCTTAAAGAATCCATCAGTGCTTTTCACAGAATGAAGTTCAAATTCCTTAACCCGAGTTTTAGGTTAGACTCTCCACTGCTGGTCCCAGCTGACCTTGTGAACTTACTTCCCACTTCTGTCACTTTCCTTCTCAGTCTTACGTCACCTTTATATTTCTTACTTCCTCCACGTCAATTATGCCATTCTACGGGCCTCTAATACCTGCTGTCCTCTGCCTCACATACCCAAATGTCAACCTTCGAGTCAATTCTAACCCCAAATGTTAACCCTCGAGTCACAATTCTAATCCCACTTTTTCCTATAAGTCTTTGCTGACCGTATTTCTCACTTCCCATCTTAAATTACTTTGCTCTTCTGAACTCTCCTAGCACTTCATATATTCAGTCCTTCTTTCATCCAGCACTCAGGTAGTGCCTTCAGGGGGCCAGCCACGGGTGGTCAGGAGCTGGTGTTTGGGTTGGCGAAATAGCGTGGTATCCAAGACCATGAGGATTCTGGAGGCGGGATGTATCTGCGGTCACGATTAGACATCTGATAATATGTAAGTGTGAATTCCCTCTATTATTCCACTAGTATTTCTAACACGCCACATGTGGAGGCCCACTCCTTAACATTAGCAGTCACCTTATGATGAAAAGAAATCACAACAATTTACATTAGCGGACATTCCTCCATGTTTCCACCTATGTCAGTAGCCAGTCTGACCAAGGACTAGGCTCAAATCTGATTTTACTGAAAGAGCAACATTTAAATTAACTCTTAAACTACAGAAAATGAAGAATGTAAATAAAGAAAAAAATCAAGTGCTTAAAAAAAAAGTCCCCACTTCCAAGCAGCGAGGCTCCACAGCAGGATGGAAGTAAACGGGTACGGACGTGAGGCAACATATTGCCTAATCTGATACTAATAAAGGTTCTCAGCGAATTAAACCAACACTTTATTTTGCTTGAAGATACAAGAGGAACATGTGTGCCCCCAAGAACTAGCCTATCATTTTTAGAACCCGTGATAAATGACTGCCCTGATTAAAACGACATTTTGGGGGTGACACAGGGGGTGATACTATGCTCCGCCACCCCCACCCCCCCAACCGGGAATATGTTTTGAAACAAGAACCAGGTGGGCTGGAATTTTGGTCAGCGATCTTCCAGAGCCTGGCCCTTGTCATTAGGACTGCTAAGCTTTTTTGTTAAACTGATCATTACGACTCACGCAAACCACTTCAAACCCGAGGCTCCGAGGCCATCGGGCCTTGCCACGGGCTCTCCCGCCCGCCTCTGCTCACCTACGCCGAAGGAGGTCCTGCTGTTGATCTGACGTCTCCGAAGCTGCTGCACCTTATTTCGGAGCTGCTCCAGCAAACAGCCGAGGAACTGGAAGCGGCCGAGGAGAAGGGTCCTTGCGACCACTTCCACGTGCATGCAATTCTGCGCCTTCAGGTTTCGGGTCCTCCGCGGCGAGTAATCCCGGGAGCCCCCCGGCAGGTTCCCCCTGCCTACGGGCAGAGGCGGCTGCGGCTCCTCCGCCTCCGCCTGCAGCTCCTCGATCTCCGGCTCCCCGGCTCCGGTGGCCTGGCGCCTCCGCCTGGAATGCACTGGCTCTGAAGCCGCTTCTTTAAGCTTACTCCTCGTTTGCCGGACCATTTTCTCATAGTCTCTGTTCAGGTGGAGCTGGGTCTCTTCTCTGGCGCGGGCCCAGCCCAGCCGGGCGAGGTCCGCTGGGGCCTGGCTCGGGTCGCAGCCTCAACGACTAGTCCCCGCAGCCGTTGCGGGCCGCCCGGTCGTNCCCGCACGCAGCACAGGCTCCCGGCCCCACTCAAATCCCCGCGCGCGTCCTGGGACGCTGGTCGCCCTGCGCCCACCTTGACTCTACGGTCCTGTTGGCGCGGAAGTAGGAGGAATTCGGATTTAATGCTTTTGTTCCGGCTCAAGGTTAGCTTTGTCATTCTAACCTAAAGTAATGGGAGCAATGAAAAGGGAAAGAGAGTTGAAAGAAAGAAACCAAAGAGAGGGAGGGAAGAAAGTGGTGTACCTGGCACTTTGGGAACATCTCTCCTCCCACCTATGCACATTGGACAGTAAATGCCTCCTACAGAGGGATTGGTCGAAGGCCATCGGCGACCTGTGGGAGAGCAGGCTGGGCCAGTTGAGTCTAACCTCAAGGCCTCGGGGTGGCAGGAGTTCAGTGAAAGTGCTGCTCCCCTTGGAGGGCAGCATTTTGTGAATGCGTTCTTGAATTATGTGGACCTTGAAAATTAAAGTTATTTTATCAGCAAAAGGAAAAAAAAAAAACCCAGTGGGTTTATTTAGGGATATCAGAGAAACGCAATTCAGGACATGCAAGCTATAGGCAAAACCAGAGGAAGTACAACAGAGAGGAACTTACTAGGAGACAATTGGGAGGGGGTATTTTCAACATTAAGAGTGCAAGGTGATGAGGATCTCTCATTGGCAGACTTGCTTGCGTTCCGACGTTCTTGTGGGAGATACAATGTGCATCTTTCTCTGTTAGTACTTGTAATAGAGGATTCTTTCTTATTGATGAGGCTTCTGTCGGGGTCTGTAATTGACCTCCAGTGGTACAGCGTGGTAGCTCCCCCTTCTGGCCTTTAGACTCCGTTTGAACAAGGTTTCCCCTCATTAATTTTCACAAGTGAAAGTGTGTATCCCTAGTGATAATTGTTTCTAAGACAGAATTCCTTGGGCATAGACTCCTTGTCCTCAGTGCTCTCACCTTCCTAAACCAGACCCTACCCAGCCCCACAGTCACTGCGTAGCCAAACGCGATGCCACAGCGTCTGGCAAAGATGGACATGATTCATTCACATTTTCATGTCCTCTGGCATCTTTGGAGTCCACACATCTTCACTTCCCATCTGTTTTATGATGGATCAGATTGAACTCCCTGATCCCCACCTCCCCCATCAAATCTATGGCTCATTTTGGCCAGATTAATTTTCCTGATGCAACATCCCTCAAAAATGTTCATGGTAGAGGTACCTAGGTGGCTCAGTTCATTGAGCGTCTGATTTCTGCTCAGGTCATGATCCCAGGGTCATAGGCTGGAGCCCGAGTGGGGCTCAGCACTGAGCGTGGGGCCTGATTAAGATTCTCTCTCCCACCACAACACTCTCCTCTGCTTACATGAGTACAGATTCTCTCTCTCTCTTTCTCTCTCTCTCTCAAAAAAAAAAAAAGTGTTCATAGTTTCCATAGCCCACAAATGAAATGTAAACTTCTTGGCTTACTCATCAGTGCCGTCAATAATCTGCTGGAATCTGCCTTTTCAACTTCAATTTCCCACTTGTCTGGACACAAACCTTCCGGTAATTATGAGTGAGGTCCAGAGCATGAGACTCCATAACTATCTAACCGTTTGCTCATAACAGAAAGCCATCCCCTTGCTTTTTCATCCATTTCTCCCTGCTCATCTGAATTCTGTTACCTTCCAAGCCCCAGCCCGCATGAATTCCCCTTTCGCTGAAGATCTAAAGCCACTACTGACCATAGTGTTCCTCTTGTCACTTATTTAAATTCAATAAGTACTGTTATTAATTTGTTGTTTTGTAAGTTTTTTTTTCAAAGAGCATGTCTACATTTCTGACACTGTGTGTGGTGCCTAAAATAGTTTCTTACTTAATTCATACAATAACTTTGTACAAATTAGAAGACTGAGGATTATGAATACAGTAGTTTGTCCAAGGTTTAACACTTAGTAAATTGTCCAATACTGAGTTTAAAATGAGAGGTATTTATGGGTGGTTGATAAAAATGTTATTGAATAAATATGCAAACTCAAAATACCTTAGTTTTCTGAATTTTCATTTTTTTTGAAAACAGTAAGTGAAATGCTATGATTATTTTTTATTAGAGTTATATTAGATTTATAAAATGAACTGGGTGGATTTGTACCTTTTTGTCTATACTAGAACATCTCGTTTGGAAGTCTTTTTTTTTCTTTTATCTTTCAGTTCCCTTCATGATTATTGGTCTATTTACATTGTCTACTTCTTGAGACAATTTGGGAAATTAATTTTTTCCGATAGACATTTCAAGTTGGATGAACTTTACACCGTGTTTTACCTGAAATTAATATGGCTACGTGTGCTTTAAAAAAAATTGTGATTACTCAATGAGTCTGTTTATCCTTCGACTGTTATTTTAATAGATGTATTTCTTTTGAGCTATATGTAGTTGAATATTTTTAACATAATTTGAGGGTCCTTGTTAATAGATTATTCATTTAAGCGACTTTATATGCTTTATATTTTTGTTTTTCATGAGGGTGGGTATTTTTGTGGGAAGGAGGGAGTGGATGCTACTGGAGCGTTGACCTGATGTCATTTTCAGTGTTGTTTTCTTGGACAATTCTGAACTGAACTTTCTGATTTTTATTTCCTACCCTTCAGTTTCTTTTGCTTATTTCCTATTACCTATGTTACACTTTTTGGCCAATTTGTTCATCTGTTTCCTGGAGCTTCCAGTTGCCTTTTGGATCACTCAGTGTACTAACAGAAAAAGCATATTCTTACCCTTGGTTTAGCCCTTGAAAGTAAAATCTGGTCACTTTTACCATTTAAAAAATAATTTTTATAAGGATGTTCATTGTGTTATTCTATGAGTGAAAATTAGAAATAACCTCAATATCAAATAATAAATGATAGAATAGTCATGCAGTGAAACACTCCTAAATTGACTAAAGTCATTTGAATGAATGGTTAATAATGTAGAAAAATACTCAAGATACTAGTGTTTAAGGTATAAGAAGCAGGACATGTAAGATTTAAGCATATAGTAAATGCATACAATTATCTATATGCCAAGCTCCATTTTAATTTTTTTTTAGTGTTTTTATTTATTTGTGAGAGAGAGACAGCATGAGCAGGGGAGGGTCAGAGAGAGAGGGAGACACAGAATCTGAAGCAGGCTCTGAGCTAGCTGTCAGTACAGAGCCTGACGTGGGGCTTGAATCCACAAACCATGAGATCGTGACCTGAGCTGAAGTCAGACGCTCAACCGACTGAGCCACCCAGGCGCCCCCAAACTCCATTTTAAATCCTTTACATAGTGGGCTCATATGTGGAAGATTACTATGGTGTGACCTTGAGCTAGTAACTTAGCCACTCTAATATTTGTGTTCTCATCTGACAAATGTTAAAACACGTAAAACATAGTACATTTTTAATTTAAATATGTTTCTATATCTTGCTCTAGATTGAGCATATTAGAAGTGTCNCTTGAGCTAGTAACTTAGCCACTCTAATATTTGTGTTCTCATCTGACAAATGTTAAAACACGTAAAACATAGTACATTTTTAATTTAAATGTTTCTATATCTTGCTCTAGATTGAGCATATTACAAGTGTACTGGTAAGTATTACTTTCCATTAATATTTGCTAGTCTGGATTCTTTTTCATTAAATTATATCTCTGTATAGTCGTATTATTAAACAGTAATATGACTTCTGGGTTCATTAGCTAATGCAAAACAGTGGGAGAAAATTGCCTAAATAATTATGCATTCTCTTATTTACTAAGAAGGGGAACAGATTTGTGTATGGGAGGGAAACCATGGCACTTAGTTTTATTCAGTTGAGTAGAATCATGGCACATTTTCATCTTTCTGTAACTTCCAACAGCAATCACTTGTTTTACCTAGTTGTTTTGAACAGTTATTTGAGTTGTATTTTAGCTACATGATTATTATAATAACTTAAACCAGTATGCCTGATATTTATTCTATGATGAACTGACAATTGAAATAGCACATTATAATTTGATACAATGCAATATATTCTTACATTATTGTATCCTATTAATACGAAGATGCCTCATATTGTAGCAAATTATGTCTTTTACTTAGAGATTTCTAATTAGTCTATATCTAAAACTCCTCTGTTTTCTCTTAGTATAGTAAAGCAATTGGTAATTTTTACCCCAAAAATGCAATGAATCAGAATAACCAGCAGATGGCAATAATGACTTGTAAATCAGAATTTTAAAAATTTAGGTATTTTTAAAAATTTATTTTAAAAAAATTACTGTTTTTATAATAAATCCATTTACTAATATGAAATGTAGGGAAGTTCCAAATGTAATGCCACATAAAAATGATTATGTTTCATATTTCATATTTCAGATAATTAAGATACTCATCATGGCCAACATTTGTTTTTCCAAATAATAATGACTTTACTTAAATTGATTCAAGTAACTTTTATATCAAATTTAAATGTTTTATGTTTGTTTGTTTTTTATTTGGGAGAGAGAGACACACAAAGAGAGTTAACGAATGGAGTAGAGGAGAAAGAGAGAGAGAGAGCAAGAGAGAGAGAGCGCATTCATCCTAAGCAGGCTCCACACTCAGAGCAGAACAAAACAGTAGGAGCACCAACTCATGACTTTGGTCTCATGACCGGAGCCAAAATCAAGAGTCGGATGATCAACAGACTGAGCCACCCAGGCACCCCACCAACTGAAATGCTTTAACTTTGCACAAATACATAGATATAAATTGGCATGGATAGCTTAGTGCACATCTTGGTTTTATGGACCAGGAAGGACAGAGGTAGAGGTAGTTCTGAGAACATCATTTTGAAAAGGTTAAATTTTCCACTATAATTTGATAATTTACATACTAATATCACTTTAATTGAAGCTCTTCTGCATAAAAGATGTTTTTTTTTTATCAGTGTTGTTTCAGTTTCTTACACATTAAAGTACTTTTTTCCCCTCTGCTGGCATGAGGAGTTGGAATAGGCATCAAAGTGTGTATCTCTAGTTTATCACCATTAGTTAGTCCCAAAGATGGTAGCAAAGTTTTTAGGATCTCATAATGATGTCAACTATAATTGAACCACATATCCAAGATTCTTTTGGGATCTTTCAAATTTGTAATTGTATTCATTTCAATTAAGAAGTTTTAAAAAGGTGACCCAAATGGAATTCATTTTTTATATTTTTTGCAGGACTTCCTATAAATTTACAAAGATGAAAACAAATGTTGTTTAATCACATATCTCTATATTTGTCTCCAAAAAATAGGCTAACCATAGGTATGTGCTTCTTGGTGGCTATGTATTTTCTAATTGGTCTGTTTTTATATGTTGAAAGATCTATTCAAATTCTTCTTCAGCAAGCTGCCTCTAATAAATTAAAGAAATGCTTTTGCACATATGTATTTTATAAAACAACTACTTCCAAAACCATTACGTATCTTGGATCGATTCATTTTTAAATACTATATTTGCTGCTACTGAATTACTTTATAGAGCCTGCTTAAATTCTAGTTGGCTGCAGGTGCTTCTTCATAGGAGAAAGTGGAAAGTCGCCAGGTGTCAGTGAAGCATGCAGCTTGAATGTAAATACATCTGTATGTAATGCTTTGCATACTGCTGCCTTTTCATCCAAATGAGAAAGGTACCTGTGATAAGTTGGAATTTCTAGGAGTTCTAGTCTATTTTCTGTGTCCATGAGGGGCCTATTCTTCTTTTAAAACTGGGGCTCCTGGGTGTGCCTGGGTGGCTCAAATGGTTGAGTGACTTTTGACTTCAGCTCAGGTCATGATCCCAGGGTTGTAGAATCTAACCCTGTGTTGGGCTCCATGCGGAAGATTCTTTCTCTCTCTCTCCCTCTGCCTCTCTCCCAGCTTCACACACTGTCTCTTTCTCTAAAATAAAATAATAATAATAATAAAACAAAGACAAAACTGGAGCTCCTTCCAACACCCATACTCTGGTCGGTTGTTACCCAGGCCTATAGTAGATGAAATGAGATCTCTTTGATCTTGAATAGCCTTATATAGGCATATTTCATTCAAAAGAAGGGGGGAAATCCATGAATTCCTTCACCCACCCCCCATGCCACATGAAGACACTGCCTAATGGCATAGTATATACACACTGATTTGAGCAGAAAGGTACTCAGTAATCATTGATAAATGGCTTAAACTATATATATGTGTATACATATATACACATATATACACACATATATACATATACCACACTGCCCAAAAATCTATTTTTCCATGAACCCAGTGATGGTAGTTCCATGTACAAACTCCAGTATACTGAGATTATTTTTATTTACCACCAAAGTAACTATTACAAGAATTACTACATTCAATATATAACCAAAAGTCTTAGAATATATTAAAGAGTGAATTGTAGAATACATGTGGGCAGATTAAATGCAAAACATAGCAAAACAGCAATGCTACATAAGGCATGTGTGTGCTATGTTTTATATTACATAATATTTTAGATATTAAGATTTAACTTTGATTATGACATAGTGGTCTAGAAATATCACTGTACTGGGGCCAGTATGTTTTGGACAATTAATTTTACTTCTCTCACTTTTATTTTCCCAACTATGGAATAAAGACTTTAGACTACATGGCCTTAGTACAGTCTTTTATTTGATTCTGGCTAGTATTTGTACATATACTTAAGAAGCTGGAAAAATATACCTGTTGAGTCATTTAGTGTCTTGTACCCAAGTCCCTTCTTACCAATGCTTCCCTTCTCTCATTTGTGTCCAGCTATGTTTGGATTCCACCCCGAGGGTCTTCCTCTCTGCAGTCTACCCCGCAGTGTATCCCCATCCTGTACTCCAGGTGCTACACTTCACCGCCAACCCAAATGAGCTAAGCCTATCTCTCTCTAACCTGTTCAGCTCAGCCCCAACCTGGTCCCTGCTCCATCATCCCTGGTCTTTCCTTCTGATTCCTCTCTGACCCCACTTGCTGTCTAGTCGTTTAGTGCAGTGGGCTTCATTGTTTCTATTTTCTAATTACTTCTATGCTCTAGCAGAACTAACTTGGAACCAGAGTTTAAGGGAGAAGGAAAAGTGTCCCTAAATGAGTACTAAGTGTTGACATCAAGACCACCAGACTCTTGTTTTGGGCAGCAGAGACTGGCTTTCACAGGTATTGACCCATCCCCAAAAGATAAATGTGGACCTCTAAACTTCCCTCCTGTTCTTTGCCATAATTTCAAACTCTTCTTGAGACACTTAACCAGTGACAATTATATAACCCACTGCGAGAAAACTTACGGGGTCATGCAGCTTTTATGTTTCTTGATTAAGGTTCTGTATATGGGTTTAGTAAAGGCAATGTGTAGGCTTTAAAATTTTTTTCTTTAAATTTAGAATCATTTGTGGGGTTATCACAGTGTCTCAGTTATGAGTACAGACAGGAACTGAATCCTGCCTATCTCACTGAGGTAGGTTCTGAACACTTAATTTCTCTCCCCCCTCAGCTTTTTCATACCTCAAATGGAAATAATACTATCTCCTACCCCAGAGAGCTGTTGCAAAGATTAAGTCAGATAATATGTATAAAGTGCATAGATATAGCAAATGTTCTATAAAAGGTAGCAGTTATTACCATATCAAGGCTTAGGTTGGATAGGGAATTATTCATATCATCTTTTCCCCCCAGGGAGTCCAAAGAACTAGCTATGATTCTTTCTAGGAAAATAAAACAACAAGGGGGAGGTAAAAATAATATAAATGGAGAGCCTAAGGCCACACAATGCTATCAAATAGGCAATATTACCTTCTTTCTACAGATTAAAAAAAATGAGGTAGGGAGAAGATTCTAGACAGCCCACTCAACTCACAAGTACATAAGATTTACTCCCCTGGAAGTCCTCAAAGTTGACAAGTTGGGCACTAAAGACTGGAAATAAAAGATTTGCTGCATAGCTTTTTATTTCATGTTTTAAAATAACAGGGAGCTACAATTCAAACACCATAAAAGACATTATTTTAAAGGGTAGAATTCAGTGACTTTAGTATATTCAAGAGATGTGCAACCATGACCACTAATTCTGTTTTTACTACCCACAAAAGAGACTCCCATATCCATTGGCATTAATTCTCATTCCTCCTACCTTCCAGACCTGACAACCACTGATCTGCTTTCTATCTCTATGAATATCCCTATGCTGGGTATTTTATATAAATGGAATCATACAATACATGGTTCTTTGTGTCTGGCTCTCTTACCATGTTTTCAAGGGTCATCCATGTTGTAGCATTTATCAGTACTCCATTTCTTTCCATAGGTAAATATTCCATTGTATAGATATGCCAAATTGCATCCATTCACTGGTGGAAAAACAATTGGGTGGTTCCCACTTTTTGGCTATTATGAAAAATGCTGCTATGAAGATTCATGCACAAGTTTTGTGTGGACATATGTTTTGTTTTCATTTCTTCTAGGTGAATGCCCAGGAGTCGAATTCCTAGGCCATATGGTAACTCTGTGTTTAACCTGTTGATGAACTGCCAGACTCTTTTCCAAACCAGTGCACCACTTTCCCAACACCAAAGTACAAGGTTTATTTTGTAGACTATTGTTTTGTTAATCCACTTGTCTACTATTTCACCATACTGTCTTGATTACTTCAGCTTTATAGTAAGTTTTGAAGGCAGCCTCCAACTTTGTTCTTCTTCAGTATTTTGTTGACTTTTCTGGGTCTCTTGCCTTTCCATATAAACTTTAGAATCAGTTTGTTGAGAGCCATAAGACTTGCTGGGATTTTGATTGGGACTGTGTCGACTTTATAGATTAAGTGGAAGAGAACTGACATCTTGGCAGTATCGAGTCTACCTATCCTCAAGCAAGGAATCTCTCTATATTTGTTGAGATCTTTGATGTCTTTCATAAGAGTTTTCGTTTTCCTCATAGATCTTGTACGTATTATATTTATACCTAAATATTTACCCCTTTTTGGGTGCTGATACAAATGGCATTGTATTTTTAATTTCAAATTTAGATTGTTCATTGGTGATATATGGGAAAGCAATATGCTAATTAACCTTGCATTCCACAACCTAGATAGAATTTATTAGTTCTATGAGGTTTTTGTGGAAGAACGTTAATGTGGTATGTTTTATTCTTTTTAATTAGTAAGAATGAGAAGGGGAAAAAAATCCTTCCTTAAAATTAAAAGCAACTGGCTGGCTTAGTCAGTAGAATATGCAACTCTTCATCTCAGGTTTGTGAATTTAAGCCCCATGTTAGGTGTAGAGCATCTTACTTTAAAAAATAAACTAAATAAATAAGTTTATCATTAAAAAAAAACCCACCAAAAAAACCTGTAAGCAACTAAACAAGTGAACCCAGTTGTATTGTGAATGAATAATATAACCACATGGGAGGATGAAGAAGAAAATGATCTAACAGCTAAACATGCGATTTGACTGTGTTCCCTTAGTAAAGGAGGGGGTAGAAGGGGACCAACTGCCAACAAATTCTGAACTCTTTTTAAAAGGTTTGTTTATTGCCATTTTATGAATGAAGCAAGATGAAATTATTTGGGGTATATGGTTGAATTGATTAATTAAGTATGTTGATGCTGGGAGCCAGGGAGGAGGTACGTGCAGATATGGAACGGGGCTAAGGAAAGGGAAAAGGCCCCTGTGGGAGTGTACTGCAACTGGAGATAGCAGCATAGACTCATGATTTCTAGTACATACTGTACACACACACACACACACACACACACACACACACACACGTGCTTATATATGCATTCCCAATTCTGCTGGCTGAGAGGGCCTAGAAACAAACATATCCTATATGGTTCATAGCTGGTACCCAGATCTTGGTTTCTAATATATTCCCCAACTAAAAGGAATCTGGGCTCCTTAAAGAAGTGGTTGGTTCCAAAAAAGGTATGAGATGAACCCTGGACAATGTGTTAGAAACTGAAGTGCTATAAAAAAGGAAAAAAAATCAAGCAGGGCATGTCAAAAGGACACAGGAGCCAGTTTAAGGGGCTCCTGATGACCAAATCTGGGGTGATTTGAGCATCAAGATAACTAAGAATAGTAATAAACTCTAAAACATTGCAAGATAGGAATTCTTTTGCCATGAAAGGCACAGAAAGGCTGAGGAACTGTATCACCTTAAAGGAGACTGCAGAAACAGGGTAACTCCATGCAATACATAATCCTGAATAGGATCTGTACTGAAGGAAGGAATATGCTACAAAGGACATCACTGGGGCATCTGACAAAACTGGAGTCCAGAAGGTAAATCACAGTATTTTATCACCATTAAATTTCCCCGAATTGCTACTTCTCCTGTAGATATTTAATGGAATCTTCTTGGTTTTAGGATGTACACTTTGAATTACATAGGGATAACAGGGTATGATGTGTGAAGCTTACTCTCAAATGGAAGAAAACAAATTGTATATATATTGGGTGTGTGTGTGNTTTGAATTACATAGGGATAACAGGGTATGATGTGTGAAGCTTACTCTCAAATGGAAGAAAACAAATTGTATATATTGGGTGTGTGTGTGTGTGTGTGTGTGTGTCTGTGTCTGTGTGGGCGCTGGGAGGGGGACTACACTACTCAGTGTGCATGTTAATTGTAAGTCAAATGGGGCAAAACATTAACAATGGGTGAATCTGGGTAAAGAACATACAGCGTCTCTTTATACTATCCTTGCAACTGTTTGGTAAACTTGGAATTATTCCAAAGAAAAGATTTTGAAAAGGTTGGTGTTCAGCATGCACAAAAAATTAAGTGTAATAGAGCAGACTTCTGAAAGCACAAGATATGATAAAGTCAAATATTCAAAAGGACTGTCATGTGGAAGGATTAAGACTTTGAATTTGGCTAATCTTATTTTGTATCAGCCTGCTTTGTGTAATATCATTACAGCACATGCAAGAGTTTATGGCTAGAATGAGAGGTAGATCTTTAAGCTTTATGGAGTCTTTGGTATCATTCTGTACAGAGAGGTGTAAATCCCATGATTTTAAGATTTCATCAGGTGGAATAAATGAATGAAGGGGACTAGGTGTAGGAAAATGGGAACCAGTGGGGACTTGAGAGCAGTGTTTTCTATAAAGGCTTCCAAATACAATTAAAGACAAAACCCAAACCCTGTACAGTAATCCAGTTGGCTGTGTCTGGCCTGGGAATGGCCAGCTATGACCCCTAATCTTACATAATCCTCCTTTTTTTTTTTTTCAAGGTGAGGAAACAGGTACCAAAAGTCACAAAGCAAAGTGTGTAAGATAATGAAAGTGTAAATGTGTGCATATATATCAAAACACACCATTTTTAATGAAAGAAATTAATATCCACACCATTTGTACTTCTGTACAATTTTGGGTAATATATAATTTTAAGCTGTTTACAAATAACATGTAATGCTTCAAATATTACATAATGTTGATAATACATTTCTAGCAGAAATAAATATATTGCACTTAAAAAGAACTTCGTTAGGTGTTACTTCATAGTATTAGGCTTATAACTTCTTTTTTCATAAAACATTTCCCATGCCCTTCCCCCCACCCCCAACACACACACTTCATTACAGTGACTGTTCTCACGCAATTCATTAAGCAAATGGACACAGCAAACGATATAACTGTGATAGAGTCTACTAAAGAGGCTATATCCAATTTTATCCTCTAGGAAATAAAATAATTTTTAAGGTTTCTGAAAATAAGAAAAAAAAAACCTAAATACATATTTTAATGTATTAGAAGTAAAATACAACAAACTGTATTTTTTGTCAAGATGTATTATTTTATCAATGTTTTTATTTTCTTATTATCAGGGAAGGGCATTGGAATTGAAGGATAGAGAAAGAAGAGTGAGAAAATACTTACAGATTATTTGCCTATCAAATATTTATAAATGAAACTTTGCATATTTAAGCATGCCAAAGAAAGAGAAGTATTAGAGTATTTTATAACTGGCATGGAATAGTAGTGAAGAAATTATTTTATGGTGTTCTAAACGTTTAAGAATTTGTAACTTTCCCTTTGCCTGTTTACATAAAATCTTTGCATCCTGAAATAATATAAAAACATGTAAAATCCATCCTCCATAAGTCTGTCTAAAGTAGCCAACTGAAAATCTTTTCTGTCCAGTGCTTTGTTTCTTTCCAGCCTAGATTTAGGGTGTAATATTGTTTTGTTTCAAATAATTATCAATGCTATACACGTTTTAATAATGAAAACAATTTCCTTACTTAGTCAATGGAAGATTGAGTAAAAATATTGTTTTCCTTGCAGTATGTGACCCTGGCACATTACGTAACAAAATTTTTCTAACTTTAACTGCTGAGTCATGGCTAAGCTTGACTGCATATTTAATGGGGTGATAAAGTCATTCTTGAAGCTTATTTTTCTCAATACAATTCAGCTCATATAAGCAAGACAGCCTGAAGAGCTAACATGAAATTCAGATGTGGGTTAAATATCCCAACATCTCTCTGAAAAATTCATAGGTATGGGAATGGTGATCCTTTTCTTCTAAAAATACTTTTTTCTTGGGCTTTTGGAGGGTGTCTTTTTTTTTTTTTTATGGGGGCAGGGGATGCTGTGGCTAGAGAAATGCAATGAAAGAGATGTGGATGAGAGCGAGGGAGGGGAGATCTTAGAATACCCCAGAAGTTAATGTAACTCCTATACCATAGCCCTACATAGGGTTTTTCTCAATATCTTCTTAATATCTCCCATTCTGTGCCTACCTACTAGGAATAACAATGAACCTTCATTATAAACTCAAAAGGACAGCAGTGCAACCTAAAATCATTAATGCAGACCTTATAACCTAATAATTTGTGATATGATAGACCCAAGATGGATATACTTTACTTACATTCTGCTAAGGGTCGATGAAGGAGGGGGGAAGACTTGGTAAGTAAAAGAAGTAACTGAACTTACTCAGCGTTATTGATAAGTGTTTTAAAAACAAATCGCATATGCAGAAGCTACAAAGTTATAAATTAATTCCTTCAGCTTAGATAAAGCAATTCTGGAAGGACCTCTTTGTAACAGCATTGCATGTTAGCCATGCTTTTTGATACAGTAATATACCCAGGGGTGGGGGATGTGGCTGCATTTATTCCAAACATACTGTAACTCCTGCTCTTAACTATTCAATAGGCTTTCCCAATAACTGTCTAGTTTGTGCATTTACTTTTGGTAGAATAGACCTTAGACTTTAACATCTTAAATACTGAGGAGAGTTAAGTAAGAATCAGCAACCATAATAGTTTAGAAAGACCCGGGGGTTGGGGTAAATTTGTTCCCTTGGTTCTCATGGCTATGGTGACTTTGGTCACGTTAAGTTCCATGTCACTTGTGCTTTTTCTTTCTCATTCAAATAATGCCAAATACTTAAAAAAAAAACATATCCAATTTAGAACTTCAGGTGTTATTTTCCAAGAGCATGCTTTGGTATCTTAGTCTTTCCTTTTCTCTAAGCACTCTCCTTATTTTCAGTCTTCTATTGCCTAATTACAAAATAAATTTATGAAGTCAGGAAATACTGGTGTAAAGCCATATTACAAAAACAAACCTACTTTTAAGATATGTCAGTTGGGGAAAATGTCTAAATGGTATTAAAATGACCTTTCATTCTCACTGAAAAGAAAACTCAGATACAGATTCACTCTAGTAGACCAGTAATTTACCAGAATATTGAGTAGCATCATGTTAAATAGCATCTAGTTTTGTTATTCCTGCTTTAAGCAGTACTGTGTATTAAACAGAGCACTGGCAACAGGCCAACTATTAAGTATCAAATCCCTATCCTAAGCTCTATGGATACTTAAACATTACTCATAGCTGCTTTTTTTATTTTTTATTTTTTAAATAAATGCACATCTGTGCTGTGTTTGAAAACAAACTACCTGTGGATACTATAGCAGAGCATGCAAGAAGTTAGAAATTAGCCTACAGTATCTGCCATAGGACTTTGAGATGCTGGGGTAGCATAGTCCATGCTTCTCCATAAGTCAACTTTGGGACACAGTGGAGAAAAACAATTGCAAAGTCCAGCAACAATGGCATCACATAGACAGGCTATGCCATTATGCCTTGTTCCATAGACTAGAAATGCCCAAGAAAGGCATCTGATATGGAAAAGCATAACAAAATAACTAAATAAAACCCCATGCACTCTGATAAGTATATTGCATTTACTCCCACCTCTACTCTCGGCAGTGATATTTACCATCTCTTTTAACAGATTCAAGACTTTTGCAGTCAGACCAAAGTAGATACAAAATTTAATTAGGATACAGTAGAGTTGTGGGGAGTTTTGTCAAGAAGACAGGTTATATCTTACAGCTAGAATATATTATAAAGTTGAAGGACTATAAACTTTATTAAAGCTGCAAAATGCCAAATACTACCCCGACTGCAAATGCTTAGATATGTTATGTGTTGCCCCCTAAATATAGAGATTATATATAACTAAAATATAGTTAATTATTAAACATTAAAGAAAGGCTTAAGAAGACAGTAAGAACTCAAAGTGGATAAGTACCTTGGATTGACTTATAAACACTGCCAGGATTTCAGCCAGGGAGTCACTGAGTTGACATACAATTTCATATAATGGACTAGGAAAATGATAAAGGAGTCACTGAACGGAAAAGTAAGAAAGAAGGACAAACCAGATATATGGACACATAACTCCTCGGGAACATAGGTTAAGTGGTGGCTATATGGGCATTCAGAATGGTCATTCATAAATCTTTGTCAATTAGTGGTAATAGCTAATCTAATAATAAAGCAGATTTACCAAAAATGAGAATGTGGCCCAGTGCATCTTACCATCCATAAGGTCTCCTGAAGCTGGAGTAAAAATAAAGGACCTCTGGTACCCATGGCAGAGAAATCCCTTTCAGGACAGGGCAACCATCTTGTTATTGCAGATTGAGAAAAAGCCTCACGTGTCATCATTTAGAGTCTTTAGAAGTGTTCCTCAGTGAAGGAGTCAGTAGTGCACTTAGAATGCAGCCCAGAAAAATACAACCTCAGTTTTATAATGTAACACATACAGCCTCTCGCTTCAAAATTGTGTATAGGCTCTTCCTACATAAATGGCGAGTAATTGCAAGAAAGAGAATTAAGAAGACAAGACTGAGAAAAGGAGCTTGTCAGGTACTGGCCCTTCAGTATTATAAAAAGAGCTTTGTAAGATCATTACCATCTATTCATCCACAAAATAGGATGCATTAGCATTATCTCAGCCCTTTCCCCCAGCAAACTAATACAAAGGAAAACTAAACATGCTTAAGCTACAGCACTACAAATATTTCTCTGTTGGCTCTCATTTTCTATAGAGAGAAACGGACTTAAGTTAGTCATTATGCATTATGGTCGGTATATTATATATATTGCCTCTTTGAAGATTCTTTAAACCTGTGGAAAGCAGAAAGATAACCTCTACACATTGATTTTATACATTACTGCACTGACACAGCAATTTTAACCGCTAGGTATAATGCACCTTAAGATTCATCTGCCTTGTGTTCTTTTCTGGGTAAGTTAGTATCCTTAGGCTGGCTAAGAACTTGAAACTGATTCTCTCTTGAACCCAAGAGCTATCCCCGATCTATACATGAGTCCTGGTCTGGTGCTTTCCCTCAGCGGTAGGCTTTACTGTGAGTCCAGCTCTCCTCTTTAATAGGTCCCAGGTCTCCTGGAGAGCCCCTGCTCCACACCCTACATCCCACCCACCCTACCCCACCCCGTCCCACATTTCCATACCCATTTGCACATTCTGGATCTGGATTCTCCTAGGTTTAGGAGAGTCATACAAATGGTGTCATCACCGCAGAGGAATGGCGCAGTCCTTGGATAGCAGCATAGGGCCCCTGCTGAAAGTAGTGATGGTACCGGGGCATGTGGAAGGAGGGGAATGTCGGGCCGCTCCCCTGCATGGAGCCGGCAATGGCCGATGGGGTCAGAGGCACCCCAAGTCGGCTGTATGGCGGCAAAGAACCCTGTATAGGGTGAGGAATGGGTGTTGCTATGGATGCTGTACTGGTGCCGAGAGCAGCGAGGGACTGGGGGTGCTGAAATCCAGGAAAAGTGGAGGAAGAAGAGACCCAGGAGCTGAGGGACAAATTATCAGATGTCGTAAAGGCTGACCCTGAAACAAAAAACAACTCATTAGACTAGAAACTCTATTTCAGTGTGCAAATCAAGAATTACATTATCTGTATGGATTTATTTTTTTAAAAAAATATATAATAGATCTGCAATTTAAAAAGATGTGCACATCATATGAGTCAGAACTACCTTTCCAGATAAAAGCATATCATTTATACCATAAGAAAGAGAGAATTTACTAAATAGAAAAAGACTTAGCTCATTAGATGGCCTGTATGCTCCTGGAGAATGGTTAAAACACAAGTATCCTGCCTGAAAGGAATAAATGGATTCCCTTTAAAGGAGCTTCAGGGGTACCTGGGTGGCTCAGGTGGTTAAGTGTCCAACTCTTGATTTAGGCTCAGGTCACAATCTCATGGTTTGTGAGATCAAACCCGACATTGGGCTCTCTGCACTAACAGCATGGAACTTGCTTGGGATTCTCTCCCTCCTTCTCTCTTTGACACCCCCCCTCCCCTTCCACCTAAAAATAAATGAAAAAGAAACATTAAAAAAAAAAAAAAAGAAGCTCCAAATAGCTGGTATCTGCTATTTGGATAGCACCCCTGTAAGGGAGACGGACATATGAGCCTCAACAAAGCTAGTTGGTTTTCTAAAACGAAAACCCACAGAGTGTTTTTCTTTTTCTAGTTTCCACAATTCTTCAATAAATATTTGACAAGTTGCAAGAATGAGTTTTCCCTCATCACAGCATCCACAGATTTAAACAAAACTTGACACTGGATTTGCCAGCTATATAATTTACCAGTAGTTCACTTGGATTTATTTATAAATCCTATAAGACGTCCTATGTTTTGACAGATTATGCTGTTCCATAAAAAATATGGCGAGGGCTCTCTCCCCACACGAACATCCCTATGCCCAGCATCAGGCACCATCTGGTTTCTTTTCTCTGGACTCCCAGGTGCAGAGGGCTCCTCAATGAGCCTTTGGGACAGAGGGACTTTTCAGTCCTCCCCTACTGTCACTGCTGAGGCCTCTACATAATGCCCTTCAATAGCAAAAGTTTCTTTTTAAAAGAGTTTTCCATTTTAGTCATTGATCCTAATGAAGTATTCCTGGAACCTCTTCTAAGTGGAACAGATATACTCCCTGATTTGCACTTGATAAAACTGAGGTTCAGTAAGACTAAAGGATGGCCCCCAAGTCCAATAGCTCTTTGGTGGTAGATCACAGACAAGTGACTCCTGAGCCCTGACGCAGAGGCTTGCTGTCCTTTCACTAGAAAACAAACCACAGGAAACCATCAAGCAGAACAATCACTTAAGACTTAGAGGCAAGGGCACCTGGATGGCTCAGTCGATTAAGCATCTGACTTCAGCTCAGGTCACGATCTTGCAGTTCTAGAGTTTGAGCCCCACATCAGGAGCTCTGTGCTGACAGCTGAGGGCCTGGATCCTGCTTCAGATTCTGTGTCTCCCTGTCTCTCTACCCCTCCCCTGCTCTCGCTCTGTTTGTCTGTCTCTCTCTCTCTCTCTCTCCCTCTCTCTCAAAAATAAACAAACGCTAAAAATTAAAAAAAAAAAAAAAAAAAAGACTCAGAGCCAAAATAATGATCTGTATGAAAATCAGGCTCGGCGGCTGCCCCTTCCTCAGGAGACTCCTGTCATACTTTGGGGGCAGACTGCATGCTGACGACTAGGACTCCCATCCTGCCTTTTCCTCATCCTGCGCGCTCTTGCTCCCAGCAGCTACATAGCCCAGAAGCGGCCTTACCTCTATTCTGTGTTGTCTGAACCTCGTCCCCCAGCACATCATCTTCTCCTCCATAGGTACGGATGGGTGAGCGGGCATAGGAATGCTTCTGGATCAGACTCTCCACACTTTCCCTAGGTCAGAGAATGACACAGCCTGAATAAACTAAAAAGTACTCAGAGATGGAGATGAGTCTTAAAGATGGTTTACTAGTCAGTAAAATCATTTTTTCAGACAAAAGACCCCACTTCAGGAAAGACGACATTCAAAACATGTATATTTCTGCCACTGTAGACTCCCTGGAAACTTCAGGCATATGAATACAAGCAACCACTGGATAAGATAGGGTCAATTCCCTGAAATCCTACAAGATGAAGGACAAAGAGGTGAACAAGGAACTATGACACCAGACTATAGGAATGTAGAGAGTAATGAATG
This sequence comes from Crocuta crocuta, assembly GCF_008692635.1. Lineage (NCBI taxonomy): Eukaryota > Metazoa > Chordata > Mammalia > Carnivora > Hyaenidae > Crocuta > Crocuta crocuta. The sequence goes on along the minus strand of NW_027532002.1, from coordinate 2,388,504 downwards.
AAAAATGAGTGAGTGAATTTCCTATGAGGAGTTGCAATAAATCTCTGACTTCATCAGCTAATGAGTATAACACAAATACTCAACTGATATGAACTACACTTATTCTTTTTTTTAATGTTTTCTATTTATTTCTGAGAGAGAGAGAAAGAGAGACAGACAACGTGAGCAGGGGAGTGTAGAGAGAGAGGGAGATACAGAATCTGAAGCAGGCTCCAGGCTCTGAGCTAGCTGTCAGCACAGAGCCCGATGTGGGGCTCGAATGCACTAACTGTGAGATCATGACCTGAGCCGAGTTGGACGCTTACCTGACTGAGCCACCCAGGTGCCCCGAACTGCACTTATTCAACATCTGATGAAATGCAGGCCAGAAGTTCAGAATATCATTAGTCATGAAAAGATTCAATACTCACTAATAAACCTAGGAAGTACACAGACGATATGATAGTATGGGTAGTTGGGATAATGGACTCCTTGAGATTCCTGTTGCTTTAAGATGGAAAATTATAGAAAACTGCTGAAGGACACATAAAACATTAGGAAATTGAGGCCCCCCCCAAGTAAATTGATCTATTGATGTTGAAAGTGGTCTTCCCATCCAGATGGCCAACAGACACATGAAAAGATGCTCAACGTCACTCATCATCAGGTAAATACAAATCAAAGCCACACTGAGATACCACCTCACACTAGTCAGAGTGGCTAAAATGAACAAATCAGGAAACCACAGATGCTGGCAAGGATGTGGAGAAACAGGAACTGTTAGTGGGAATGCAAACTACTGTAGCCGCTCTGGAAAACAGTGTGGAGGTTCATCAAAAAATTAAAAACAAAAATACCCTATCACCCCGTAATAGTACTACTAGGAATTTACCCAAGGGATACAGGAGTGCTGATGCATAGGGATACATGTACCCCAATGTTCACAGCAGCACTTTCAACAATAACCAAATTATAGAGAGAGCCTAAATGTCAATCAACTGATGAATGGATAAAGAAGATGTGGTTTNATCTATACCATGGAATACTACATGGCAATGAGAAACAATGAAATCTGGCCATGTGTAGCAACATGGATGGAACTTGAGGGTGTTATGCTGAGCAAAATAAGTCAGGCAGAGAAGGACAGATACCATATGTTTGCATGTATAGGTGGATTAGGAGGAACTTAATGGAGGACCATGGGGAAGAAGGGGAAAAATAGTTAGAGGGAGGGAGCGAGGCAAATCATGAGAGACTCTTGAATGCTGAGAACAAACTGAGGGCTGATGGGGGTGGGGGAAGAGGAGAATGGGGGAGATGGGCATGGAGGAGGGCACTTGTTGGGAGGAGCACTGGGTGTTATATAGAAACCAATTTGACAATAAACTAAGAAAAAAAAGAAAGAGAAAGAAAGAAAGAAAAAGAAAAGAAAGACGTGGTTTATATATACAATAGAATACTACTTGGCAATGAGAAAGAATGAGATCCTGTCATTTGCAGCAACATGGATGGAACTGGAAGGTATTAGGCTGAGTGAAATAAGTCAGTCAGAGAAGGACAGACACCATCTTTTTTCACTCATATGTGGATTTTAAGAAACTTAACAGGAGACCATGGGGGAAGGAAAGGGGGAAAAAGTTCCAAACAGAGAGGGAGGGAGGTAAACCACAAGAGACTCCTAAATACAGAAAACAAACTGAGGGTAGATGAGGGGGTGGGGGAGAGGGGAAAATGAGTGATGGGCATTGAGGAGGGCACTTATTGGGATGAGCACTGGGTGTTGCATGTAAACCAATTTGACAATAAATTATATTTTAAAAAAAAGTGGTCTTCCTGTGAAACATAGTCTATCAACTAAAGAATGCAATTAACTTTAAAAACAAGAATTATTTTGGCATTGACCCTTTTGACTTGCTGTACTTGTTGCTGTTAAAAAAATATATATATATCAGCAAGAATTTAGCCAAAGAGGGGCATGTGGGTGGCTCAGTTGAGTGTCCGACTTCGGCTCAGGTCATGATCTCACAGTTCACAGGTTCGAGCCCCACATTGGAATCTGTGCTGACAGCTCAGAGTCTGAAGCCTGTTTCAGATTCTGGGTCTCCTTCGCTTATTGTCCATCCCCCACTCAAGTTCTATATCTCTCTCAAAAATAAATAAACATTAAAAAATAAGAATTAAAAAAGAATTTAGCCAAAGAATTTTTTTGCCAAAAATGAAAGTTCATAACAGGTTAGTTTACATAATATACATCTTCAGAATAGCTGTGGCCTAAAGATCAACACTGAATTATCCAGCAAAGAACAAAAAAAAAATTAGAAAATTGAAAGACTTGTGTTGAATTAAGAACAAATCAAACACCAAATTTCACACTGAGGCGACAAGGGAAGCAAATAAAACACCATAATAACTTTTCAAAGTGTAATACTTGTCAACATTTCACATAGATATACAGACTTGTAAAAAAAAAAATACTTATAGTGAATTTGGCCTTCTATACTCACAGAGTTTCATGAAAGCATTTTGTTATATTATTTAGCTTGCAAATGAGGACTTAAAGGTATGCCTAAAAGAAAAATTAATTCTAGCAACTATCAAGTAACATCTTTGTTACCAAAAAGTTTTAAAATAAGCATACAGTACCAACCTCACGTAGTCACAATGATTGGGATCTGTACCCAGTAGATTCACATATAGCTATTTTAAAAAGTGAAACCATTCCATATTTATTGTAATGGAATGAACTCGAAGATATAGTAAGTGAAAAAAGTTAACTACAGAAAAATGTATAAAGTATGCTACCATTTGTGAATTTAATTGTTTTAAGTTTATTTATTTATTTCTAGAGAGAATCAGTGAAAGAGATCATGCATGAGCGGGGGAGGGACAAAGAGAGAGTGACAGAGAATCCCAAGCAGGCTCCACACTGCCAGCACGGACCCCAATGTGGGGCTCAAACCCACAAACTGTGAGATCATGACCTGTGCCTAAATTAAGAGTTGGATGTGTGGAAACTAATTTGACAATAAACTATTTGTAAAAAAAAAATTAAGAGTTGGATGCTTCACTGACTGAGCCACCCAGGCCCCTTACTACATTTGTTAATTTAGAACAAGGAATATATATGTTTGTATATGCCTGTGTATGCATAATATTTCCAAATTGCTCCAGTTTCAGAAGAGGAAACTGGCTAGAAGAGGTCATCTCTGCAGGGTGGAACCTGTGACCTGAAGGAATGGAGCAGTGAATCCCAACTTTGTCTTGATTCTCAAATTGTCAGAAATCCATTTGAGTCACTTGGCGCTCTTCAAAAAGAAAAATTACATTAAGGTATAATTAATATACAATAAGTGGCACATATTTAAAGTGTACAATTTGACCAGTTTGGGCTTATGTGACCTGTGACCAGTGACACCACCACCACAAGTAAGATAAACTACCTAACACCCACAAAAGTTTCCTCATGCCTCTCATGTTCCCTGGTCCCCATGCCAACAAGATTTGCCAAGGAAACTACTAATATGATTTGTCACTATAGATAAGTTTGCATTTTCTAAAATCATATAAAAATGAAATCATGTCTTCTGTTTTCTTTTTGCATTTGGCTTCTTTCCACTCAGCATAATTACTTTGAGAGTCATCATTTTGGAGCATATATCAATAGTTAGTTTTTATTCTGAGTAGCATCCTATTCTCCAAACTAGTGTATACTACAGTTTACCTATTCATCTTTTGATCTACATTTGCCTTATTTCTAAACTCTGACAGTTACACATGAAGCTGCCACCCATATTAATGTATACTTTTTTTTTCCAAAAGGACATATGCTTTCACATCTCTCTCTCTCTCGTTTTTTTGTTTTGTTTTGTTTTTTAGTTATAAATTCAAAACTACCAGATCATCTGTTTCTTCTTGAATGAGTTTTGGTAGTTTATGTCTTCAAAGAATTTGTCCATTTCATCTAAATTGTTGAACTTCTAAGTGTTCATAATATTGCTTTTTTTAATGCCTCCTTCTGGTATCTGTAGAATCCATAGTGATGTTACTCCTCCTATTCCTGACAATGGTAATTTGTGTTTTCTCCCTTTTTTTCCTAATCAGTTTGGCTACAGGATCGCCAGTTTTACTCATCTTCTTTGCTTTTGGTCCCAATGATTTTCTGTATTGTTTTCCTATTTTCTATTGCACTTATTTTCACTCTGATATTTATTATTTCCTGTCTTCCACTTACTTTCTTGCTCTTCTTTTCCTACTTCCTTGAGATGGAAGCTGAAGTCACTGACTTGAGATTTGTTCACTTCTAAAGTGGGAATGTAGCCCATAAATTTCCCATTTTAGTGGCATCCTACAAGTTTTTGTGGGCTGTATTTCATTTTCATTCAGTTCAAGACATTTTCTTTTTTAAAAAAAATTTTTTTAATGTTTATTTATTTTAGAGAGTGAGAGAGAAAGCCTGAGCAGGGATGGGGGAGGGTGGGCAGAGAAAGAGAAGATGACACAGAATCTGAAGCAGGCTCCAAGCTGTCAGCATAGAGCATGATGTGGGGCTCAAACTCCCAAACGGTGAGATCATGACCTAAGCCCACATCAGACATTTAACCAACTGAGCCACCCAGGCACCCCAGTTCAAGATATTTTCTAATTTCCTTTTTGATATCTCTCATGACCCTTGGGTTTTTTAGACATATGTTATTTAATTTCCAAATGTTTGGGAACTTTCCAGTTATCTTTCTGCTATTGCTTTCTAATAAAATTCCATTGTGGTCAGAAAACATATTTTGTATGACTTGAACTGCCTTTAAATTTATTGGGACCTGTTTTTTGGCACAGAGTATGGTCTATCTTAGTAAATATTCTGTGTGCACTTGGAAAGAAAGTATATTCTGCTAATGTAGGATGGAGCATTTTATAAATGTCAATTGGGTCAAGCTGGTTAACAGAATTGCTCAAATCTTCTGTATCTTTACTCATTTTCTGTCTACTTGTTCTACCAGTTTTTGAGAGAGGGAGAGTAAAATATCCAACTATAGTTGTGTATTGTTCTATTTTTCCTTACAATTCTATCAGTTCTGCTTCATGTACCATACCCTGAAGGTCTATTAGGTGCATAAATATGTAGGATTGTATGTTTTCCCCATGAATTAAACCCTTCATGGGTATATCTCAGAGACATGGTGGATTCAGTTCCAGAACACCCACAAGAAGGCAGATATTGCAATAAAGTCAAATGAATTTTTTTGGATTCCTAGGGCATATAAAAGTTTTATTTACACTACACTGTAGTCTATCAAGCATACAATAGCATTATGTCTGAAGAAAATAATACATATACCTTAACTAAAACAAGATTTCATTTTTTAAAAATGCAAACCCAACATCTGAGCTTTCAGCAAGTCAATCTGTTTTGCTGCTGACTGATCAGGGTGGTGGTTGCTGAAGGCTGGGATGATAGTGACAATTTCTTAAAATAAGGCAACAATGAAGTTTGCCACATAGATTGACTCCTCCTTTCACAAATGATTTCTCTGTAGCATGTGATGCTATTTGATAGCATTTTACACACAGTAGAACATATTTCAAAATTGGAATCAATGCTTTCAAATCCTTACTGATGCTTTATCAACTAAGTTTATAATACTCTGAATCCTTTGTTGTCATTTCAACAATCTTCACAGCATCTTCTCCAGAAGTAGATTCCATCTCAAGAAATCACTTTCTCTTATCATCCATGAGAAGTACCTCTCATCCGTTAAAGAGATCACAGCAATTCAGTCACATCCTCAGGCTCCACTTCTAATTTTTAGTCCTCTTGCTATTTCCACCACATTAGCAATTACTTCCTCCACTGAAGTCTTGAATCTTCAACTTGTAAAATAGGCAGTATCCACAAATCACAATAAAGTGACATGCAATAAAATGTGGTATGCCTGTATCAATATGAAAGGATCTAATTTATCAACAGTAAATTCTTTGCTCTAAAATCTGTGATACTGATGTAGTCACCCCAGTTTTCTTTTGATTAGTGTTAATATGGGTATATTTTTTCCATTGCCTTACTTTCAACTTACATCTTTATATATAAAACTCATTTTTTATAAGTCAGCATATATTTGGAGTTTGCTTTTTAATCCAAACTGACAATCTCTCCCTTTTGAGGTATTTAGTGCATTTATATATAATGTGATTATTAATATGGTTAGGTTGAAATTTATCATCTTTATCATCTATTTGCTTCTACCTTCTTATCTGCTATTTACCTTTTCCTTTTATTTTTTTTTTGGCTTCTTTTAGAATGTTTCTTATTATTTCATTTCATCCCCTTTGTTGGTTTATTAACTATAGCTTTTGTTATTTTAGTGGTTGATTTAGTATTTGTGGCAAATATATTTTTACTACAATCTACTAGGCATTCAAGTACACTGTAAGACTTAACAATAATATATCTCCATTTCTCCATCCTTTGTGCCATTCTTGTCAAACATTTTACTTTTACATAAATCCTAGATTACATTATTATGGTCAATTTAAACAGTTATTTCCTAAAAGATGTAAATAATATGAAAAAAATGTGATCTACTTATTCTTCTGGTTACCATTTCCACTGCTCTTTACTATTCTGTGTAGATCCAGATTGACACCTAACTTCCTTCTACCTGAAAAACATCTTTTAACATATCTATAGTACAGTTTGATGATGGTGAATTATTTCAAGTTTTGTGTATCTGAAAAATGTCTTGATTTTATTCTTGTTTTTTTAAAGTTATTTTTGCTGAGTATAAAATTCTAGGTGGACATTTTTTTCTTTCTGTACTTCAAAAATGGTGCTCTACTGTCTCATTACTTTGTTCCTGACAATAAATATACTCTCACCTTATCTTTAATGTAATATGTCTTTAATTCCCTGGTTGCTTTCAATCTTTTTTCTTTATCACATTTTTGAACAACGTGATTATGATGTGCCTTGGCGTTATTTCTTCAACCTTTTTGAGCTTGAGTCTGTTGGGCCTCTTTGGATTGTGTTTTCAGTTGTCATTAAATTTGGAAAAATTCTGGCTATTTTTTCTTAAATATAATTCTTCTCCTATACCCCACGTCCCATCTACCTTTCAGGAATTCCAATTATGCATATATTAGACTGCTTAAAGTTTTCCCATATCTCACTGATACTCTTCATTTTTAAAAATTTCTCTTTGCTCTCTACATTTAATTTTCGGTCGTTTCTATTGCTGTGTCTTCAAGCGTACCAATCTTTTCATCTGCAATATCTACTTTACCATTAATCCCATCCAGTGGGATTAATATATTTTATACATTGTATACATTATAGTTTTCATCTTTAGAATTTTGATTTGAGTCTTTTGGACATCCTCCATGTCTCTATTTAATTTTTTGAATATATAAAATAGTTATAATAATTGTTTTATTGTCTTTGTGTAGTAATTATAATATTTGTATCAGTTTTATTTTCAATTGATAACCATGTTATTGTTTATATTTTCCTTGCATATTTCTTTGCATTTCTGATAATTTTTTATTGGATGCCAGACTATAAATTTTAATCTTGTTGGGTGTTAGATGTTTTTGTATTCCTATAAATATTATTGATGTTTGTTCTGGAATATAATTAAACTACTTAGAAATAATTTGATCCTTTTGGGCCTTGCTTTCAAGATATCTGAGGGAAGACTGGAACACCATTTAGTCTAGGATTAAATTTTCCTCACTACTGAAGTGAAACCCTTCTGAGAATTCTATCAAATGCCCTGCAAATCACAAGGTTTTCCAGTTCCTCCATTAGATGCTAGAACAGGCACTATTCCCACTCTTGTATAAATACTAGACACTGTTTCCTCTAATCTTTTCAGGTGTTTTCTACTCCCAGACTCTGGTCGTTTCCTTGGATGCATGTGCTAATCAGATCTCGGCTGACCACTCAAGAGGGATCCCCTGAAGATCTTTGGAGTTCTCCTATCCGATAGTCTGTCCTATGGATTCTCAGTGTTTTAGTCTTATCAGACTCTAAGCTCTAGTTGCTAAACTCAGGAAATCTGCCAAGCTCTGCCTGTATTCTCCATCCTTGCGCCATGACCTAGATACTCTCTTAGACTATAAAGCTGGTGCCATCGTAGGGCTTACCTCATTTGTTTCCTGTCCCTTGGGGATTACTGTCTTTTGTTGCCTAATGTCTAATGTCATAAAAGAATGTTTCATATATTTAATGTGTTTCTTAGTTATTTAAGACAAGAGAGTATACTTGGTCCTTGTTACTTTACCTGAAGCAAAGTCCCTCCTGGCAATCTTCTGAAAATTCCAACACCCAGGCCACACACACAGACCAGGTAAACTAAACCACACTCTCTTGGGATGAGACAGAGGCTTCAGTAATTGTCAAAGCTCCCCCAAGTGACTCCAATGGGCGTGCAAGTTTAGGAACAGAAGAGAGATATATGATGGATGCTTTTCACCATATATGCCTCTGTACCATTTGAACTTTGGACATATATATTGTTTATTCAAAATTAATTAGAGGGGCACCTGGATGGCTTAGTCGGTTAAGTGTCCGACTTTCACTTAGGTCATGATCTCGCGGTTCGTGGGTTCGAGCCCCGCGTCAAGCTCTGTGCTGACTGCCAGCTCAGAGCCTGGAGCCTGTTTCAGAGTCTGTGACTCCCTCTCTCTCTCTGACCCTCCCCTGCTCATGCTGTCTCTCTCTCTCTCTCCTAGAAATAAATAAAACATTAAAAAAAATTAAAAAAAAACAAAAAAAACAAAATTAATTAGAAATTATAAAAATATCACGAAAATAATACCTTACCAAGGAACAAAAAGAACTGAACATCAATACTTGTAAATTTACTATAATGAATTGATAAAAATTGTCATTAACATGCCGATTTTTTATAGAGTAAATGCATCGAAGGTAGAGAGTGGGATACTGGAAATATCACAGGCTTTAAAACCATTTATCAAATGGATGAACAGAGAGAGGAGTAGGTGGACCACCTAGAACCATTTTCACATTCTAGTTTCATTACTTCCTTAACTTCTCTTCATCTATAAATTGAGGCACATAATACTACTCTCACAGGGCCATTAATTCAGCCAAAAAATATTTATCGAGTACCTATTATGAACAAGGTACTGTTCTATAGCAGCAAACAAAAATAAAAATCCCAAACAGGGAAGGAGGCTTGAGAGGAGAGAGAGAGAGAGAGAGACATTAAGAAAAATATGAAGCATATTAGATGATGATAATAGTGTTATGGAAAAATAAAGCAGGGACTAAGGCTAAGAACAATAACTATGAGGATTAAAAAAGATAAGGCATCTGAACTGGCCCAAACAGTGTCTGACACACAGAGGTACTTAGTAACCTATGCAAGTATACCTAAGGCAGGTAAAATATTTTATTTTCTTTGAGTATATTTTTCTCCAATTTATCTACCCATATGAATCATCCTAATTCAGAGCAATGAGATACAAATTAGAGGATTTTTCTTGTTGACAGAATATTAAAGTCAGCAGAGAACTTGACTAGAGTATTATTTGTAGTTTAAAAACTTTTTTAAAAATATTTTATTTATTTTTGAGAGACAGAGAGTGCAAGCAAGGGAAGAAGAGAGGGAAAAGGAGACACAGAATCCAAAGCAGGCTTCAGGCTCTGAGCTATCAGCACAGAGCCTAACGCAGGGCTCAAACCCACAAACCGCGGGATCATGACCTGAGCCTAAGTGGGACGCTTAACCCACTGAGCCACCCAGGCACCCCCATCTGCAGTTCTTCTATAAAATTATACCTATCACAAAAGATTAAATGTTGAGCTTGAGTCCACATCACTTGTTTAAAAGTATGACCTATTTTTAAAAATCTCTTGTACATACTTATTTAATCCTCTGAGTTAGACTTGTTGAAATGAAAATAGTTTATCATTTACTAAGAGGCATCAGTAAATATATTAAATGCAAGAGTTAATGCAAAAGGATAATTTGGCCTGACATGGACCCTAATGAATCAATTTGCCAACTGCCATATATTTTAACCTTTAAATGCCCACATTCTGGTAATGTTGGACCCCCACAGCCTTAACAGCAGATATCACTTACTCAAGGACTTATTTCACTATAATATTAGAGAGTTACTATCTTTGGGGTAGCGTGGGTAATTAAGAAAATAGTCAGGTAAGCTTAGTAACCCTTAATAAAATTAAAACTATAACATACATTCAAGCTGATGTCCTTTTAGTTTGAGCCATGTGTCATGAAGTTAATATTTAAAATGAACTTAGGTGGCTATTTTCACCAAGGAACTTGCTTCAGATATCCTAGAAAATATTTGCTCTTTGTATAGTTAAAAGGAATGGCCATCATAGGCCCATTATGGATGGTATATTTGAGGTATATTCCTCTGCCCATCCTATGCACATAAACTATTCAATCCAAGCATTTAAGTTCAAGAACAAAATGTAGTATTTGCTTCTCTAAAAGAGTCCTTATATAAAGTCACTTAAACATCTTTCACATATACACCCTGAGAAATCATTTCCCAAATAACATAATGGGTCACTGCCTTGTGAAACACCTTGCTTTTCTATAAGAAGAACATTATATTTATTCTGTCCTTGATAGATCACTAGTATCATTACTTATTCTCGTCTCTAAGAGGGAGAGAAAAAAAAAGGATTTTATCAAAGTGATTTACTTGTGTCAGGCCTGGAAGTGAACTGAAAGCAATGTCAGTTCTTATATAAAGGCTGGCGTAATTGAATTATTGCCTTTTAAGTGATTGGAAACAGTGGTGCAATAGCAGGGCCATCTCTTCGAAGATGTTACAAAGACTAGACAGCCGCATTGTTTACTTTATGTCTAATCCCTGTTTCTAAAGAATGAAAAGTGCAAAGAATCTGTTTAGCCTAGAAACCCTATCACAAGGACTTCTAAAATACTGTACCCTGAAAAGCAAGGGATGACTCACCCAGTGGGTTAAGTGACTTAGGTATCACAAGCCATGACAATGTCTTGTAGTGCTCAGTTCTCTTCCATCCTAAAGCATGAGACTGTAACTTTAGTAGGCTTCCTTTGGATTTAGTGAATAAATAAAATGGGTACCTTTACTTAAGTACCATTATCGGCCTTTCTAAAAACCTAACACTAAATTATTTTTCTAGGCAAAAGAAGTACATTATTACCTTAGGTATCTGTAAAAGATCTCTTTTGATTATTAGGTAACCATCAACTCCAAGAATAATACACATGTATGAGGCACTATGATAGCCAGAGGTGGGCAAGATAAAGGGGAGCTACAATGATTATGTTGATATCCTGCCAAAATGTTTGGACCTGTTTGAAGTCACTGTTTGTTCAAACTCCAAATAAACAAAATCAAAACACTCTTATTAGCATTGGAACTGATGGCCCATCATCTGCCTCTGAAACTAGAGTGGAGTTCCTCGAAGTTCAAAATGCAAAACCTTCCTTTTTCCCTCACAGTCTCCTTTGCACCCCCACCGCACCTAATATGTTCTTCTTTTATTGTACTTACTGATCACAATCATGTGCTTGTGTGACCATCTCTACTGCTGTACTGTTGGCTCTTGAGCAAAGAGAGAACAATACTTAATCTAGGCAGTGGGTCTCAAGTTTTAGTGTGTATTATGAACTGAATGTCTGTGTCCCCCTGAAAATTCATCTGTTGACATCTTAACTCCCAATTTGATGGAATTAGGAGGTAGAGCTTTCAGTAGCCAATTAGGTCTTAAGGATAGAGCCCTAATGAATTGGATTTGTGCCCTTGCAAGAAGAGCTTGCTGTGTCTTCTGCTTTTTAGTCATGTGAGGATACACTGAGAAGACGGCTGCTGACCCAACACTACACCTGGAGAGCTATTGCCCTAATGTAGGGCTTGCTGGAACCTGCTTAGCTTGAATCCTAGCTCTGCCACTTGTTAGTTTGGTGCTTGTGGGCAAATGACTTCACTTCTCCACACCTCGGTTTCCTCATCTGTAAAATGAGAATATTAATATGGTCTAGCTTTTGAGGTTATTATTCAGATTCAATGATTTAATACACATAGAGAGCTTATATTGGAACCTGGGATATAATAAGCATTCAATAAATGTTTACAGATAAAAATAAATTCTTGGGTTATTATTGAGTATTGAGATTGTGTGCTCCTAAAGCTGGCTACGGAGTCATAATCATTTTAGATGAAATTAGGACTTCCAGGGGCTTTAACTTGCCATGCTTCATTGAAGCCTTCCTACGCTATATATGTCGGAGAGAAAATTAAATATTATTGCAATTTATATTCTAACTTTCTCTCCTAAGTATAGTCCCGGAAAAAAAACTATGTTTAGGGAGAAAATGTCAAATCCATTAAAATCAATTCTAATTTCTAAGAGACAAAATATTTAACGTTGTTCTTGCTCCTCAATTTGTTCAAGTTTATATCGTCTTCCTGAGCCTTAGTAAATAACTCCTTGTCACAAAGATTTTCCCAAAGATTTATGCAGATAATGGTATAAGTTGTGGGAAGATAATATATCAATATCTGTAGCTTCCACAAAGTGCTTAATAAATGAGAACTTTACATAATACAATATGAGATGTATTATAAATCATTAATTTTAATTTGAGAACTGAAATGTATAATACAATCCATTTTGGAAAAACAAAATAACTCTAATTTTTTAAAAAGCTTTTAGACTCCAGTTTATTATTATTTATTTTACTTAATCCTACTGGTTTTTCTTTTCAGTGGTAATATGTATAACTGTTTTTATGTTATCATTAGCAACTTTACTTATAAACTGGACCACTGAAAAAAACCCAAAAGCTATTATGTTTTGTTTCTAAGTCTTATAGCTGTGACAACTAGAAGAAAGTGCTCAAGCAAAGTACAGATCACTCAAACTCTAAATAATCATTGGTAAATTGTGAGGCAGGGAAAAATAACCTTCATACACAGTTCAAAAACACAAGCAGGAAAAAAACGAGGACAATTCACAACTAAATGCCAATCATGAATAACTCTGCCACTCTAACTACCTGACTCACCGGTTTGTTCGACACTACTTTATAAAATAAATGCTTTCTCATAGAAGCTGTGGACAAATGAGTTAACATTTTAAGGACAGAAACACAGCTTGCTAGCTAAAGGAATTCTGTGGTAACTGTAAGTTGAAAAAAATTAATTCTGTTAAAAGCTACCCTTCCTTTTTGAGGTTGTTGTCAACAGATTATTTTACCTCATTCAACTAGTAGATTTTATTTAAAAGCAGACTTTAATCAAGTAACCAAAGAAAATCGCTTTCCTTTTATGCATACAGGCTCTTATACTAAGTCTCCTCATTAGAGATGCCCTTTTTTTGTTTTTTAATTCAAGTTAGTTAAATTACAGTGCAGTCTTGGCTTCAGGAGTAGAACCCAGTGATTCATCTCTTTCATATGACACCCAGTGCTCATCCCAACAAGTGCTCTCCTCCAGGCCCATGGAAAATTTAGCCCATCCCCCAACCCGCCTTCCCTCCAGAAACCCTGTTTGTTCTCCATATTTAAGATTCTCTTAAGGTTTGCCTCCTTCTCTGTTTTTTTTCCTCCTTCCCTTCCCCTAAAGTCATCTGTTGTGTTTCTTAAATTCCACATATAAGTGAAATCATGATATCTGTTCCTTTCCTATGAAGCTGTGTGATTGGATTCCTCATCTGTATCTGGGCTTTGATTTCTTCTACAAAGTGAGGGGGTGGTACAGGAGTGGCGAGCTAGATTAGATGATCTCTAAGATTCACATGGCTCTAACTATTTATGACCCTTAAACATATAAAGAGGAAAAAATAAAAATAGCCATTTTGAAAAAGTCCACTGGTTCTAACCCCCAGATCTTCTACTAACTAACTGTGTGACCTGAGCAAATCACTTGCAGGCTCTGGGCCCTCGTCACTTCATTGGTGTAATGACAGATTAATTGGATGGCTCCCCAAATCATTCCAGCCCCAAAATACATACTTCATAGAAAGCTAGGTTTAAGAGGATTTTTGGAAGTTCAACTGCAAAATGTCAGGGCACACTTAGAGGTATGAATATAATTTAAAATATTTTTCTTATGTTTTAATCTGTGTTTAAGAAAGAAATATATATATATATCTCTCAATAATTAAAAATAAAGTCATTTTCATTTATACAAGATTGGAGTATCATATGTTGCTCAATAGTCTCAGAGATAAAATTCAATTTTTGACTCTTTGATTTCTGTCTCTTCATTCTGAGCAGCATCATATTCCTGGGACCTGTCCCTCTAAGCAGAGGTGACACAGAGGTCCTCTGTCCTCTCCTTTCGCAGAAGCCCTGGCCTGCTCTGTGGCTCCTATGACAGAAAGTGGGTGGCAGAGGAACACTGCGGGTCCCTGGGAGCAGGGGCAGATCTGAAGGGCAGAGACTACTGTTATTAGCTTTTGCCATTTGCTATTTTTAGCAGGTTTATTTGCAAGTAGCTTGATATGTCGCTGCCTTCAATATCCAAAGAGGGTTTTTTGGTTTTGTTTTGTTTTAGCAGACTTCATGAAAATTCTATTTCAGTTCTACTTCATCCCAGATACTGCAGAGTGTGCCTTGGAAGAGTGTCCATAACACTCAGGGATAGTTGTATTCATGAAAGATTAGGGAATTAACAAACTTTATGAGCCATAAGCATTTCTCTATTCACTCAGCCAAAGTTTAATCTATGTATTTTCTTAGCCAGTATAGTCCCCTCCTCCCAATATACACATTTCTCTCCTTTGCCTAAATCTATTCTGCTGGTCTTCTCTAAGGATAAGATATAAAAGTGATATGAGAACTTACGTTGTTGGCCATCTGGGTAACAACTAATGGCTGAACTAATCACATCACAAAATGCACGATTGCAGGAGCCCTGTCAGAGTTTTCTTTTTTCCAAAGCTAGCCCAAATGCTTAGAAGAAAGCCCACACACTAGCAGAAATCCCAAGTGGGGGAAAGTGAAAACAGAGAGGAAAGATGAGCTAAGTGCACAGAAGTACACTGCAGAAGTCTTGTTCTACCTCAAACCTCAAGAGAAAGATAACTATTATATCCAAAATTCAAAGGTAGAGGAGGATATTTAAAGAAATACTTCTACTATAGGACCTCTAAAGAGAGTACTGAGCATGACATCCATTCCGCTCTTCCACTGAGTCCATCAAAATGGTGTGAGCGCCAGCTGTCTAGAGGGGACCCAGGATATAGACAGGGGGAACCCACACAGTCCTCACATTTCACTTTACCCACAAATTGCCACCTCTCTGACTCTAAAGTTACTGGCAGTGCTTTTAACAATTCAAAAATAATTCTACTGGGAAGCTTACAAGATTTAGTGTAGGGAGAATCGTGGATTGGACACCAACAACGACTCCCTCTAAAGAAGCATGAAGTACAAGAGAAGCAAATGAGTAACGGTTCAAAGGACTGATACCACCTTCTTTCTGTCCCTCAACACCATCTATGAGTGAAGGAAATAGGGACACAACAAGTCCAGATACCCCTCTTCTGGGAACTAGGGATGCCCCTCTATCTTTTAATCAAGGACAATAAGAACAAAGGAAAAAGAAGGAAATCTTTTGGTCATTCCAGAAAAAAAGACTAAGTCAGTAAATGGACAAGAATATTAGATTGTCATCAGAGCATGACAATGACACTTTATATCAGGAGACAGTAAGAGCATAATTAAGATATGGCACGAAAGAAAATGTGTGGCAAGGATTGTCTATCAAGTCAAAATGACTTTCACAAATATAGGTCACACACTGTCATGTGCATGCAAAAAACAAGGAATATTGGCCCCATGAGCCTTTCCTGAGGAATCTAGTAGAAAAAAAAAAGAGATTCAGACAATTAAAATGACTGGGAGACACTGATATAAGATATGTCAGTGGGCATTAAATCTATATTTACTTGAAGAACTAAGATTAAGCCATGGTGATAGAAAAGAATACAGGGGTGACTGGGTAGCTCAGTTGGTTAAGCATCTGACTTCAGCTCAGGTCACGATATCACAGTTTGTGGGTTCAAGCCCCACATCGTGCTCTGTGTTGACAGCTCAGAGCCTGGAGCCTGCTTCAGATTCTCTGTCTCGCTTTCTATGCTCCTCCCCCACTGGCACTTGCTCACTAGCTCTCTCTCTCTCTTTCTCTTAAAAAATATACAAACTTAAAAAAAATCTTTAAGGGACACCTGAGTGGCTCAGTTGGTTGAGCATCTGACCTCAGCTCAGGTCATGATCTCATGACTCATGAGTTCAAGCCCTGCAATGCACTTTCTGCTGTCAGTGCAGAGGCCACTTTAGATCCTGTCCTCCTCTCTCTCTGCCCACCCCTCCCCCCGCTTTGTTCTCTCTCAAAAATAAATAAAATTTAAAAAAATAAAAATAAATTTAAAAAATCTTTAATAAATGTGGCGCCTGGGTGGCTTAGTCGGTTGAGCGTCTGACNCAGTGGATAATGCGTACATACTCTGACAAGGTACATCAAGTACAATTCTCAAGAATGGCAGGAGAATGGGGAGGGAGGATGATAAGTAGAATAGGGTGCTGATTATTTATTAACTGAGATTAAAGGAATATTACTTCCAGTGCTTGAAAACAGAGAAAATGAGAGGGAAAAAAAGTTACTAGTTAATTTCAATACTGCTGATAGTAGGGGACCTGGAGAAAATTAGATAGGGGGGGACAAGGAATTTTTTAAAAAAACATTAGTGTAAAGGAAGACAGAATAAGAGTACAAGCCTTGCTAGTTATCAAAAAATTATAGTAAAAAAAGAGGTTAATAAAATAGACCACAATCTTTTAATAGTAAAAGATTATTTACATAAAAGACTTATTTATCTATCTATTTAAATATAACAAACTACAAGTAAACTGAACCCCAACATATTAATCTGTACATTACATATATATTTTGTACTCACATAGTATAGAGGTAGAAAATGTGTACAGTATGTTAACATTTAAGAAAAGGAGGAAGTCAGAGCACCTGGGTGGTTCAGTCAGCTAAGTGTCCAACTCTTATTTTCGGCTCAGGTCACGATCTCACCATTCCTGAGATCGAGCCCTGTGTCGGGTTCTGAGCTGACAGCACAGAGCCTACTTGGGATTCTGTCTCTCCCTCT
Organism: Crocuta crocuta; assembly: GCF_008692635.1. Taxonomy (NCBI): domain Eukaryota; kingdom Metazoa; phylum Chordata; class Mammalia; order Carnivora; family Hyaenidae; genus Crocuta; species Crocuta crocuta. The sequence goes on along the minus strand of NW_027532002.1, from coordinate 2,371,373 downwards.
CTCTCTGCCCCTCCCTTTCTCTCTCTCTCTCAAAATAAATATATAAACTTTCAACAAAAAAAGAAAAAGAGGAAAAAATATAAATGTGTATCTTCTTATGGTACAAAACACAAAAATCAGTTCTTTTTTTTTTTTTAATGGTTACTTATAGGAGAAGGAAGAAACAGGGTGGAAGGGATAGGGATAGAACCTTGACACCTCTGAATAAGCCACATTCTGTGGATCTGTCTTGAAACCATGCAAATCATTTACTAAATAATCATGTAAGAAAATTACATTTTTAATTTAAAAAAAAAGAAAATGCAATAAAACATATGAACCTAAATGTGTATCACTGGATAGTAAGCATAACTACATAGAGGAATGATTCCAGCTGACTTCAAGCTACTCTAGTAGTAAAATAAGGAAAAAAAACCTAAACAAACAAGCTAACACCAAACACCCTAATAGAATCTACACTAAGGACACAAAGAACCACAAGAATTTTAGTTATTTTTAGGTGCCATGTTGTTAGAGGTATGTGATATGTATATTGTGAGATCACTGTGTATCTACACACTGTGAGATAAAGCACATGAGTAATGATAGAACAGTCTATCATTTCCCTCATGGGAGAACTGGATTCTCAGCATGAGAGAAGAGACACAGGTGTAAGGTCAAAGAGGTTAAGTAAAAGCCTTATCACCCTGAATTTAAGTGGAAAGTATTAGTTTGAACTCATGTTGGATTTTAGCTTTTTTAAAATGTTTATTCATTTTCGAGAGACAAAGAGAGACAGAGTACAAGTGAGGGAGGGGCAGAGAGAGAGGGAGACACAGAATCTGAAGCAAGCTCCAGGCTCTGAACTGTCAGCACAGAATCTGATGCAGGGCTCAAACCCATGAACTGTGAGATCATGACCTGAGCCTAAGGCCAGAAGTCGATGCTTAAACAACGGAGCCACCCAGGCGCCCTATTATTTTATCTTTAATGTCCACATGTGTGTACTCACACCCTTCAAACTGAAAGCAGAGGTGGAAAGGTGGAGGTTTACATTTCACTTATTTAAAGTTTGAGTACCTGATTCTTACACATTTCAAGTACATTATTTTGCCATTTTAAAATGCGAATCTGAGAAATACTAGAAAATATATTTTATAATTCCCTAACAATAAACCAGATGTGTTAGGAGTCTAAAACCTGCTTTCCCAAAAGCTTTTTATTCTGTCCTCTAAAGGCCCTGAAAATTTATAGTGCTTGGAGAGAAAAAAAAAGATTACAGCCTATTTTCCAATTCTTCACAATCTAAATTAGAAAGTGGATAACAATAACACAAATGATTGAAATCTGCAGAAAGTCTTAGGAAGCATGCATGTCCAGGTTGTTCTTTTGTCATCCTGCTCTGTCATCTTTCTTCTGGCTTGAACTACACCTGCTAAAATGACCCTGTGAGCCTGTCCAACCACGACCGCAAAGGCAGGAAGGATAAGACATTGGCAGAGATCAGATCTCGCCAGTTTTGTCAGCAAGATCAAAACAAAATTCTGAGTTTCTTCATTTTAACCCAGAAAGAGGAAAAATCATCCAATGGATGTAAAATTGCCGGGGAGGAGTTTTCCCTGCTGCCATATTTCCATGGTCTTTTAAAGCTCTAAGATGCAAATCAGCAGACTTTTTCTTAAGAAGCCAGATGGAAAATGTTTAAAGTGTCACATGCTTAATGGTCTCTGTCAGATATACTCAGCTCGGTCAGTTTAGCATGAAAGCGGCCACATGCAATACATGAACTGAAAAATGTGATTGTCCTCCAATAAAGCTTTATTTATAGACAATAAGGATTAATTTTGTATTATTTTTGCATGTCACAGAGTATTATTTTTCTAATTTTTTCAACCATTGTACAATGTAAAGATTACTCTTACATTATGGCCTCTAGCAAGCAGGTGGCAGACGGCAGTTTGCTAACCCCTGCTATCTGCCACTTACCTGATTAGAGATGGGCCCCACTGACCCTGCACCGCTCCTAATGAACACCTTACTGCCTCAGAAACTCTACAAGCAGGCTGAGAGCTGCGTCAGGACTGAGCATTGCTTTCTTTTTAGCACTGTAAGGCGTCACAAAACACACAGAAATTATCCACGAAATATGAACCTCTTTAGCAAAGCTGCCAAAACACTGGCTGCTCCATGGCCTGATGCAGATAAAACTTCTATCAATTCCCAGAATATTAGATTTGCAACTTTCCTGAAGTTTCCCTCCTCGTCTAAATTAATACAGTGGCTTTGAGCTCTGAGTGGAAAGGCCTGATTCCTACTGGGCTTGTGTCCAAATTTCATGTGTTTGAACGTTGTATTCGATGCCAGGGAATTTTAAACTTATTTCATAGAGACTTTCAGTATGAATCCTGAATGAATAAGGTGAGATAAGCCTATGTATTTAATTCTCTGCCCCACTGACACGACTGAGGGAACAGGAAATCAGGTGGAATGCCAACTGCATGCGTGGATGTTTTAGCCACAAACAGGAGAGCAGTGAGGGGAGCACCAAGCAACGTGCCCATCATCACTGTCAAGGGGGCAAGCTAGCAGGGGAGGGAATAAATGAAAAGTCCTCTGTTGGAGCTTCATCTGAACCCCATCTTGGAGCAGCAGAGATAAATGATAAAGGAAGGTCTTTGAACAGCTGATAAGGAGCGGATTCTCCCACCCTGGAGGCCAGGACTAAGGACGCTCTCAGCTGACCCAGGGTGGTTAGGGTACACTGAATGCCATGGGTCCGTGACCGTGGCTGGCTCTGGCTCTGGTACTGGAGGAGGGCTACAGGGCTGCTCTGCTGGGCTGGGTGGGCGAGGTGCAGCTAACTTCTAGCTAACATGAGGCAGACTGAGAAGGGAGCTCAGTCACTGCACAGTGAAAACTCCCTTTCAAGGCTATGCCCCCTCCCCCACCTGCCACAATGCCTTACCTCAAACAGAATAATTATACTTCCACAGTGGCATAATTATAATAAATTTAAATTATCACCCTATTCTTGGGTCTGGACCTGAAAGATTTAACGAAGATCCACATGCTTTTGTTCAAAATTAATGTCAACTCCTAACACTAGGCAATCAGACATCCCATTCTGTAGATGAGCTAGGGAAAAGTAATTGGACATTAACAAAACATTCTGCAATTCAAAAGAAGAAAACTAATTTTAAAAAAGCAGGACAAGGGGTCCCTGGGTGGCTCAGTCAGTTATGCATCTGACTCTTGATTTCAGCTCAGCTCATGATTTCAGGGTGTGTGGGATCGAGCCCTGCGTTGGGCTCCATGCTGATGGCACAGAGCCTGCTTGGGATTATTTCTCTCTCTCACCCCCTCTCTCTGACCTCCCCTACTCATGCTAACATTCTCTCTCTCAAAATAAATAAATATGCTTAGAAAAACCCAAATGAATAAAAAATAAAAAGCAGAACAAGTGCTCTCTTTTGAAACAGACTTGTTTCAAGAAACAGGAAGAAATATTTTAGTCTCTAATAGATATTTTCAAATTTTCAGGAAGAGTTAAGACCCTGCATTAATAAAACAGGCACTAACAGACAGGAAAAGGAAACCATCAGGATGCGAAAGTAAACTCAGAACGCCAAAGTAACAATACCACATCCTAAAAGAACTCAGGACACAGAACACTGGATGTTGCAGGAAATAAAATCAAACAAATGAGAAATCTTATATGAGAAATTCTCCCAACATCAGAGTAAAAAGTTAAGGAAATGAAATTTATTAAACAATAAGAGAAACAATGAACAAATTTGGGAGATGTAACGTACATATAATAGGAGCCTTGGATGGTCTGAATAGAGCAGACCACTTAGAAGCAAAAAGCAGAGGAGATAAAGAAGAACGAAAAGACAGTCTGCCTGGGCTGAAAAATAACTTGAGTTTCCAATTTAAAGGGTTTATTTATAGAGTAAATACTAATTTTTACAAATCTACAATCAGACAAATACTGGCCAGTTTCTGAGTTGCAAAGAAAATATTCTAAAAGCATTTTATCCAGACAGAGAGAAAAAAGGTAAACTTCCAGAAAAGGGGAGGCACTGGCACCAACTTTTATTACACAGGACTTAAAAGCCAGACAGCAAAGGACAGTTGAAAGAGACTGAGGGAAAAGACTGCTACTATAATGGTGGCAGATCCTCTCAGATAAAGAAGAACTCAAAGAAAAGGACCCATACATCCTTCCCCAACCAATTACTCAATGTTTACCAACAACTGAGAATAAAGTCAGAACACAATTCCAAAAATTGGAAAGACTACAGAAATGAGCAGTAAACAGTAAAATGACTAGAATTCAATTTAAATGACTATAGTTAATGTACTGTGATCCTTAACAAAAAAAAAGCTTTGAAAAGGATAAAGAAGATACATGAATAAAAACTGGATTTACAATCCCAGATCAGGGGCGCCTGGATGGTTCAGTTGGTTGAGCATCCAAGTTTGGCTTAGGTCATGATCTTGCAGTTTGAGAGTTTGACCCCTGCATCGGGCTTGCTGCTCTCAGAGCATAGCTTGACTCAGATCTTCTGCCTCCTCTTTCTGTCCCTCCCCAACTTGCGCTCGCTCATGCACTCTCTCTCTCTCCCGCAAAAATAAATAAAACATTTAAAAAAATCCCAGATCATGTAAACCAAAATTATGGATGGAGGGGAATGGGTAGTACAAAGAAGAATCATATACTAAATATCTCCTATTTTACAAGAAAAGAAAGTGTGTAGCTTCTGACAATAACAGAAATATCAAGTTTTCAGTTATGTCTTTTAGAATTTGAAAGCATAATTGTTAAAAAAAGAAATATAACACTAGAGCAAAGACTTTGGTTTCAGAAAAACTACAGTGGGTGTGAAGCTCAACTCACAAATTGTGTGAATAAAGTATCAATCTCTCTAAACTTCTGCTATCTCATCTACCAAATAGGGATGATAATGGTTCTTTACTATAGGATTATTTTGACGAGCAACTAAAATCGAGTGTGTAAAGTATACAGCCCACTGCCTGACTGTGGGATATCAAGGGGTGGGGCAGGGGTAAGTTGATGAATATAACAAAGGACAAGAAGAGAAAATAAAGTATAAAGCAAAGAGCTGAATTAAACAGAGAGCAGAAATATCAAACATATCACTTATTACAATACTGGAGAGGGATTACATTTTTCTATTAAAACACAAAGACCTTCAGACAAAATTTTTTAAAAATACAGATATTCTTGTTATTTTTAATCATAATTTACTCAACATATATGTGAGTGTTTACTATGCACTGGCCACTATTCTAGGATCTAGGGATATTGTAGGAAACAAAAGACAAAGCCTCAAGACCCATTCAGATTTGGGGGCAACACATTCCAGGAAGAGGACTGGGCAGGCTCAGAGAAAGGTGACCAAGAGAAACGTACATGAGTTCAGAGAGAGAACTGAGAGGGTTGGGGTCAGGTTCCATAAGACCTCTCAAGCCATGTCTGGACTGGGGTTTTACTATCGATAAGAAAGTGAGTCACTGGAGAGCTCTGAGCAAGAGTGATGTGGTCCAATTCCCTTTACTTGACAGGGAAAGTACACCATTCTGACTGGTGTACTAGAAATGGACCTGAGGGCACTAAGAGTAGCAGTAGAAAGATCAATGAGGAAATTCATGTAATAATCTAGGAAAGAGATGATAGTGTCCTAGATAAGGATGGTAGCAGTGGAGATGGTAAGGAAGTAGTTGGAATCCTCTGGACATAGTTTGCAAGATTAGCTAACTGTTTGGATGTGCGAAGTGAAAGAAAAAGGGGAGCCAAGGATGACTGCCAGCCTTCTGGCCAAAGCCATGGGAAGGATGTGGTTGCCCATAGCTGAGATGGGAAGAGTAAGGGAAGAGCAGGTATGGGAGAGGATGACAGGGCATCCTGTTTCAGATGTGTGGAATCGGAGATGCCCTTTATGGGGAGAGGGCAGTAAAAGAAATAGCCAGTCAGATCTCTGAATCTGAGAGGCCAGAACCAGAGATGTACATGTAATAGTGATCAGCATATAATAGCATGAAACCAGGTCGAGTTACCCAGGAAGTACAGATTGAGAAGGAGACGTCCCAGGATCAAGGCCTGGAACACACCGCTGTCTAAAGATGGAGGACAAGAGGAAGAACCAACCAGGGGAGTGGAGAAGGAATGGTTAATGGAGTAGAATCAAAACCACAAGAGTGAGAGGTCTTGGAAGCCAGAAGGAAGTAGGAGAGAATGAACAAGTGTCAAGCCTGACTGACAGGCCAATGGAGACTGTCCATTGGATTTAGCAATGAAGAGGTCACTGGTGACCTGGACAAGGGTGGGCCGTGGAGAAGAGGGGGGAAGTCTGAAGGGTAGGAAAGACCAAGGCAAGAGAATAGACACACTCTTAAGGTGCTTTACTATAAGAAGGAGCAGGAAACTAAGAAAGTCAGTAATTCAAGAGACAAAGAGGATCTAGAGACAGTTGTCAAATGTCAGGATATTGGATGATGCAAGAGAGAGGGAGTATACTGCTATAGTGACAAAGATTTTTAAAAATTAAAAGGCAAATAAAAGAAAGCAAAATCTTAAAAAGTGTAGCAATATAAGACTAGGCAAAGCAAATTCCAAGACAAAAAGTATTAAATGGGATAGAAATTAATATATATTTCTGATAAACTATGGAACTTAACTAGTTAAATAAGTCTTCCCCATAAGAGTATGCACCCAGATGAATTTAAGGGCAAAACTGTATAATGACTTCCTTACATTTTTAAACTGATCCAGATGATCAAAAGGAACATATTTCAATTCATTTGAACAAACTAGCAGAAACCTGATGCCAAAAATGGACAGAAAAGGGAAGAAGAAACAAAGTTAAATTTCTGTTACAAAAACTGATAAAATGTCTTAAATAAAATAGGAGTAAATTAAATCCAGTATGGTTACAAGAAAACCAGATAAAACCCAGACAGGATTTATTCCAGGAATAAATGGATAGTTCCACATAGACAATAGGACTATAATTATTCATATTATTACTTAAAAATAGAAAAATAATTGAAATTGTTTCAGATGTTAGAAGATTATTAAATATAAATTCATCTAATATTCAGGATAACAGAAAATTCTTTATTTAGACATAGAAGGGTACTGCCAATGAAGACTGTATATAATGACCAAACATTTGAGGCATTGCTAAACAAATCAAGAACAAGAGAATAATGCCAATGATGATCATTACTTTTCAATAGGGTCTTGGAAATTTTAGTCAGTGCAATAAAGCAAGGAAAAGACATTTTAAAAAGCATAGCTAATAGAAAGAAAAAATTATCATTTTTTGCAAATTATACAGCAATCTGAGTAGAAAACTCAAGAGACTAAAAGGAAAAATTATTAAAACTCTTTTTTTTTAAGTTCCGTCAAAATGGCAGTATGCCAAAGATTATAGGAATTGATAGCTTTTTACAGACTATACTAAGTAGATTCTAATGAAAAATTCTACTTTCAAAAGCAAGCTCTCTCTTCCCAAAAAGCTCTCTGGTACAGTGCTATCCAATACAAAGGTAGTGTGAGCTATATATGTAATTTTAAATAGTCTAGTTGTCACCTTTAAAAAAAAATAGGGTGAAATTAATTTTAATATATTTAGCCCAACATATGTCCAAAATGTCATTTTTTTAAACATTTTATTTTATTTTTTGAGAGACAGAGACAGAGCATGAGCACAGAATCTGAAGGAGGTTCCAGGCTCTGAGCTATCAGCACAGAGCCCAACACGGGGCTCAAACCCACAACAGTGAGATCATGACTTGAGGAGCCAAAGTCGGATGCTCAACCGACCGAGCCACCCAGGCGCCCCCAAAAATGTCATTTTTTTAAGTTTGAAAGAGGGGTGGGGAAGGAGAGAGTGTGTGAGCAAGCACAAGCAGGGGAGGGACAGAAAGAGAGGGAGAGACAATGGATTCAAGCTATCAGTGTGGAGCCTGAGGCAAGGCTTGAACTCATGAACTATGAGAGCACAACCTGAGCCAAAATCAAAAGTTGGATGCTTAAATGACCGAGCCACCCAAGCACCCCCAAAATATTATTTTAACATCTAACAACATTTTAAAACTACTTTTGAGATATTTTCATTCTTTTTTCAAGGAACCTTCAAAATCATGGGGTTTGTGTGTTTGTACTTACAGCACATCTCACATTTAAGTCCTCACTAGCCATGTATAGTCAGTGACCATTGATTAAATTGGACAGTTTAGCTCTAGTAGACTTAGTTATGTGCCCAAGAAAATATGGGGCCTAAGAAAATATGGTGAGGACTTACAAACTTGAAAATACCAAAACTTCTAAAGAACATAAAAAGACATTTCAGTAAAAGGACAAACATGTGACATATTCCCAGAAGGAAGTCCCAATACTGTAAAGATACCAATTTTCTCCCCCAAATTATATATAGAAATTGAATATGAGCCCAGTCAAAATTCCAATGACATTTTTTTGGGAAGATCTGACAAAATGATTCCAAAGACTGGAAGCATAAGTGTCAACAAATATCAAGAAAATTTGAAAATAACCAGTAATAAGACTTGGAGTTTGGCCATATCAGATATGTAAGTATCAGTTTTTATATATTTCATCAATTTACAAAAATTAAAATGATACTGGAAGATTAATAAAGAGACTATAAAAACCACTACAGGTAAGAATTTAGGGGGAATTATAAATAAGTGGGAAAGGAATATGTTAGTAAACACATGTATTGGAACCACTTATAAAAAATGTACAGTGACCAGTCTATTTTACATCTTACACTAAAATAAATACTGTATGACTTTTTAAGTGAAAAACTAGAAAGCAGTAAAGTGACAGAAGTCTGTAGTTGAATATTTACATACTTCTATACTTTTGGGGTAGGGAATGTCTTAGTAGAAATCATAAAGTAAAAGAAAAACAGATTTGGTGATAAAATATTTGATTCATCAAAAACAAAAAGCTAATTTCAAACTGGCAAAATGCTTCCAATATACATAAACAATAAAAATATGAATATATAAGTAGCTTGTATAGATCAATAAGAGAAAAAATGAACAATACATAAGAAAAAAAGATAGGGCTAATGACAAACAGGCCAATTTACAAAAGAAAGGACAAATTTTCACCTATCAAATTGTCAGAGATGAAAAGACAGTGATTATGTTTGACAATGGTACAAGAAATGGACACTCTTGACCATGACATGCACAATTACTCTTGAGGGAAACTTGGCAGTATGTATGAAAAGCCTTAAAAACATGTGTATCTTTCCCTTTCTATGAGGTACCTAAACTAGGCAAATTCATAGAGATAGAAAGTAGAACAGACATTACCAGAGGCAAAGGGAGGAGGAATGGGAGTTACTATTGAACGAGTACAGATTTTCTGTTTGGGATGATGGAAACATTCAGGAAATGAATAATAGTGAGGATTGTACAACACTGTGAATATAACTTAATGCCACTGAATTCTATATTTAAAAATGATTAAAATGGCAAACTTTGTTACATATGTTACCACAATTTTNTCTGTTTGGGATGATGGAAACATTCAGGAAATGAATAATAGTGAGGATTGTACAACACTGTGAATATAACTTAATGCCACTGAATTCTATATTTAAAAATGATTAAAATGGCAAACTTTATGTTACATATGTTACCACAATTTAAAAAATGTTTTCCATTGCGTAACTATAAACATTTATTAAACCATTTTTCTATTATTGAATATTTAGTTTTGCCCAAATTTTTAACAATTAAAAAAATATGATTAAAAAGTATATCCTTAGACCCAGTATTTTTGTTAGTATTTGTCCTATGATAATAATGAAGAATGTGGGTAAAGATATGTATTTTCCTCCTGGCACTGTTTATAATAATAAAGAGTGGGAAATGTAAATAACAATTATATAGCATCGCTCAAATAAATGATTGTACACAGTAGAAAATTAGGCAGCCATTAAAAAATATACTATAGACAAACATCTATTGATAATAAGGGAAAATAATTAAAAATAGTATGTATGTAAACATTAAAGGAAGTAAACGTTTGTTCACGCATAGGAAAGTACCTGGAAAAAATATATGAAGTGTTGCCTGCAGTATTACCACTGAGTAAATGGGATTTGTGACTTACTTAATGCTCTTTTTCTTACTTGTTAGTATTTTTCTGCAATAAGCATGAACTCTTTGGGAAAAAAAACTAATGAAAGAAACTTAGTTTTGAAGAAATCATTTAAAAACGCTCCTAGTTATTTTTCCCTTCTCAGAGGTAACACTGTGCTTTCACTTACTGTATAAAGCGCAACCCCCCCCACCAAGAAAACACCAACCTGACAGATTGTTTATTATTATCGGACAGACCAGCAGGTATTTCTTTCCTTGAAGCAAATAATTATAAATTCGGTTATATTAAGAAATCCCTGGGGCACCTAGGTGGCTCAGCTGGTTAACTATCATGGCTTAAGAGTTCGAGTGCCACATCAGGCTCTCTGCTGACTGCTCAGAGGCTCTAGGCTTCGGGTTCCGTGTCTCCCTCTCTCTCTGCTCCTCCCCTGCTCATGCTCTGTCTGTTTGTCTGTCTGTCTCTCTCTCTCAAAAATAAATACACATTTAAAAAAATTAAAAAATTAAAAAAAATCAATTTGGGCTTTGGTTTGCTTCTAACCTGTCCATTATAGGTATACGTGCAAAGTCTCTACTGAAAATACTTTCTACTTTTGCTAACGAGGTGGGTTTCCTATTACAAATGAGGGAGATGCTGTCACAGAGGAGTAAGGCTACATGTGAAGCATGTCAGACATTCAAGCGTCTGAACGGAACCTAGTAAAATGAGAGCAAGAAAGCTGTCATGTCTTATATAGTATCCGAAACGCATATGCAGCCCTAGAAGAAATAACACTATGAGTGCAGAGGTATATGGCAAACAGATCCAGGCCCAAAGGCATTTTTGTTTGGGTGTCCCGTACAGTAGTTGTAAATCTGGAACAGGAAACTTGAAATCATTAAGATCACATATTTATAATATCATGTTCAATTAGGTTAGAAAAGTGCAATTTCTGTCATCATGTCATAAAAAGATGTGTTTTTCTCTCAGATCTCTTATAAAGAAAAGTCCTCTCTATTGTTACAGATAGGGCTGTTTTCAATCAGTTACAAGGAGCAATTCAATTACTAGATGGTTTAGTGCAGTAACTGACTCCAGACTAATTTAATTTGTTTAGGTCTCTAAAGATCAATTGATCTGATTTGACCCATCCCCAAAGGCTGTTTAGGGAAAATTCAGCCTTAAATACCTGGAAATGAAATCCAAAACCTTGGCCAATTTCACACTAGTTAGGTCATCTTGCAAACTTTCAGCTGGTCACAGAAAAGGCTCTTTTCACCTTCAGACCATTGAAAGCTACTCAGCTTCACATTCATGGGAGTGTTCCCTACATCAGGATGCTTATTCAATAAGTGGGAAATGTGCTGCATGTATTATTAAATCTGCTGTTCTAAAGGGCAGTCAGTCTCGGGACTCCCATCTCGTGAGTGCACGTGCAACTAGAAGCTATTTTTACTCTAGGAGTGGTTTATTAAGACTAGTAAAGTACACTTGGATGGGGCCAAAAAATAATAATTATAATTATTTCCTATTGGTAGACTTATAAAGTATTTCATAAATGTTATCTTCCTTGGTTCTCATAATACACCTTTGAAGTGGGCAGGGTTATTGTTCCCACAGGAAACAGACTCAGAGGCTAGACTTCCCCAGGATCGCTGAGCCAGTAAGGCAGAACTAGGACTCTGATATCAGAGTTTGTTACCCCGTGTATCATACCCACCCCTTGATTCGAGACAGAAGATAGGGCACACACTACAAAAACACACCACTACCGCCTCACTGGGCCACTGTCTTCATTCTTACCTGCTACCTGACTGAAACAGACAAGTTGACTTATAATCCCACCTGTACATATTTAGTTGGCATTGGTGCATCTGGCTCTCCATAAACAGATGAAAAAGGTCAAGCTTGAATGAGAGCAGCCCTTGTAAATGGACTCCTTTGTCACCCACACTGCTGATGCTACATCCTCACTGACTTTGGTCTCAAGGCCTGGCTGCCTGCCTTTGTCCCACCTAATTGGAGAGCTACCCACTTGGAGTCTCTCTGCAGTTTGCAATGGATTTTCAACCCCAAGCTCAAGTTTCTTTCCCTGATCTCAGCACCCCAACCACTTGTCAAGCTCCCCAACCACTTAATTTCTCCTTTTACTCAAATCCCACAGCACCTGCCCCACTTTCAGCCTCTTCTGCTGGCTTCTNCCCAAGCTCTGCCACTTGGGAAGGCTGAGGGAAGGATCACATAGATGTGGCTAAAACATGTAGTTATCTGTTGTAAAAATCAGCAATTGCCAGGACAAGTTGGAAAGAAGTGCGGGGGTCAGGAGATGTGACCGTGTGGTAGGGAACACAGAGCATGACAGAAATGTGTAGCAGTTAGTAGGGAAATCACACAAAGATTTGGAGGTAAAATAAACCTGAGGACTGGTGCCAGGGTACACCAGCTGTCAAATAAAGACTTTGGGCCACATAAAAGAATAAGTTCAGAAGATAAATAAAGTCTAAAGATCTAATGTGTAACATGGTGACTATTTATTGTAGAATTGAAATCTGCAAAGAGAGAACTTAAATGTCCTCACACGCACACAAAAAGTACAGAAAGTTACATAGTAGGTGTAAGAGATATAAATAATCAGGTTGAAAAATCTTCTCCCTAAAAAAAAATACATTTTTTGACATTCCTACGGGTGAGCTATGGATCTCATTATAGTCACTGCTCGTGACAGAGATGGTCTCGCGAAGTGTGAACCATTTCAATTAAGTAAAAAGTGAAGTTACAGACACATGGTTGTCCCTAATCTTCTTAAAGGTCCTGAGCCTGATGTTTCCTACAACATATAAGCAGTCTACACCACAGGTAAAATACGTGCCTTGAATTAGATTAGATCTCCTTGCCTCAACATTCTGAACTATGCATATTCTTCATGCTAGCAAATATGTCCACTTCAGAAGGCAAAGGCTATCCAGATTGCATTTCTCTGCAGATTGCCACTGGAGACACGAAGCTTAATATCATCAAAAGGATTGGGTCTTTGATAATGAAGAAACCCTATTTTTTACAGTTGAGTAAATGTCCCAACCATAAAAACCGCCTCCTTGGAAATAGCACAGAACAGATGCAGATACAGACGCGGTCAAAGCTTAAGCAGCTGCATAGCTAAGGGAAAGTGGAGTGGGGAATCGGAGACTATCTACAGTAAGGTTATGGTTCTTTGGCGTTGAAAGGAGTGTGTCCTTACAAACTGGCTCTTTGCTTTATCTTATCCGGACAAAAAAGTAAACAGAAAATTCTCATTACCTCTCAATGTCAGTGAGCCTGGAGGAGTCCCGGAATCCTTTGGCAAAAGGGTTGCTATCTATTTTCAGCTTGGTTATCTGGAAAGGAATGAATGGGCAACAAGACAATATCATTTCCGAGGTCAAGGAAGTAAAATCAGAAATAAAGAGTTTGTTCATTTTCCCTGCCACCCCAGGAATGCTTAACGTCTCTCTGGATTGTGAGAAGGGTGGAAAGTGACAGAGAAGTTCACGGGAGGGATGGGTCACAGCCAAATGGGACAGCTGATCAGGGAAGTCCTCAGAGAGGTGGGATTTGAAGACCAGCTGGCCCTAGAGAACCTAGAGATCAGGCTGATGGTCAATGTCTAGAGACAAACCGTGGGGTGGTGCTTTGTGAACGTTGTGACTGCTCTGCAAAGTATTTAAGAGGGCAGTGAGGGACGGACTTGCACTCAATGCTGTCTAGGCCAGCATTGGTGGGTAATGGGGAAAAAACACAAAAATGTGGCCTCAGGCTGACTTGGCACCATCATTTGTGAGTCCTATCGGCACATACATATACTATAGTGGGTAAAAAGATAAAATGGCCAATAATAGCTTCATGTTCAATACCATGTTGAAATCCATGACATAAATACAGGCTATAAAGCTTTCAGAGTATAATTTACCCCTGCTCCCCTTTCCATCTGACTAAATGAGAATAAGTCTTTTGTTAGCCTCCCATACAGTACTATTTATAGACTCTGTGCTTATACAGAAAAAAAAATTCCCTAATAAGAATCATAGTCTGAAGTATTGAGTATCTACAATGTGCTAGTCACAATTCCCACAGAATTAATATTAATGTAAAAAAATCCATTAAGTCATATGCACTGTCCATCCAAAGAAACAGACTACCAGGTTCTGAAGAAAAACAATTAAGGAAACACTGAGTAAAGATACATGACTTCATGATTAGAGCCGAAAAGAACCCAGGAGGACCGAGACACAGTTAATCGGTATCTGAATTAGAACCAGACACCTTTAAACAGAGTCATGGGTCATTAGTATCAAAACAAGAGCCCACCTTAATCTTTATTTATTTTTTTAAAAATTTTTAATGTTTTTTATTTATTTCTGAATGAGAGAGACAGAGTGAGCAGGGAAGGGTCAGAGAGAGAGAGGGCGATACAGAATCTGAAGTGGGCTCCAGACTCTGAGTTGTCAGCACAGAGCCTGATGCGGGGCTCAAACCCACAAACCGTGAGATCATGACCTGAGCCGAAGTCGGCCGTTTAACCACCTGAGCCACCCAGGCACCCCCCACATGAATCTTTAGAGAGAGACGCACAAAACAGTCTTAACTTGGAGAAAAAGTTTTGACTGAGGTACATCCTCTTCGTAAGCACTAAACAATCAAACTAGATAGCCTGAAATATACTTTCACCGAAATGCAACTTTTCCTCTGATCAGAAGGTATCTGCTGTTCATTTTAAATAACACCTAAAGAATTGCTTTTTTTCATTACAAAAGGGAGGCATTTTTTTTTCCATTTTGAGTTTTCTAAATATGAACTAACCAATGTACAAGCTGCAAAGAAGTTGTTTGCCTCCTGTAAGCTAGAACTTCCCGTGCTATCCTATCCAGACACTGCACTTCTCTTCCATGAACACTGGCAAGATGTAAGATTATTAAGCCTTCAGAGTACTTCACAGTATCTCACAGCCCCCCCAAAATTTACTAATTTCCTTTTCAGCTTAGTTAATGGACATGATAAACAAGGAAGGAAATAAGTCAGAAAACTGTTCTTAGTGAATCACAGCAGCTAATTTAAGTTTGCATATAAAGAAATACCCAAAAACCTCTAAGGTTGCCTGTAAATTGGGGCCACTCAGGGTTCACAGAGAACTTTCTCTGACTCTCTGCCACCACTTCCATAGCCATGGATTTCTAAAGGGTCAAGTCTATTTCAGCCATTCTTTCGGATCAGGTTTTAGGTTTTGGGTTTTTGTTTTTTGTTTTTGAGAAAGAGATAGAGATTGTACAAGCGAGTGAGAGGAAGAGAGAGAGAACCCCAAAAGGGGCAGAGAGAGAGAGGAAGAGAGAAAGGGAGTTGTGGGGATCACCCTGAAGCAGGGCTCCTGTTCACCTACCCGATGCGAGGCTGGAATTCATGAACCATGAGATCATGACCTGAGCCGAAGTCAGATGCTTAACCAACTGAACCACCCAGGCGCCCCAGGATTCAATTTTCAAGGTCAATTTTCAGGATGAAGGAGAAAGTTTTTATTTGTTTGAAATAAACTGTAAACATCTCTAAAGCACAAGCAAGTCCCATGTTCTAAAAACACCAACAAGATTTTTAAATCCTCAGACAGGACCGGTGTCTCTTTCTACTGAATAACGGTAAGTTAAAGTGCTTTCTATTTCTGAAGTGCCTTACAGTTCATGAAAATGCTTTCAAAATAGTTCATCAACAAATATTTAACGAGGACCGATTACCTCTTCTGCACTATGCTAAATGTCGGATAGTGCAAAGATGAACACGTGGTCCCTACCCTAATGGAGCTTAAAATTCCAAGGCACAAAGCAGAGGGATACATAGCTTCCCAGAACTGACGGCGACTGATAGGCCACTGAAGATGATGGCACTGCAGCCACTGCAATGCCAGTGATGTTAAGGGTGAACCAAACCCAGATGAAAATTTCAAATGGAAGCTGTAGGAGGACAGTAAAGGCTTCCTTCAAACTCAACTCTTATAAGTTAATGAATAAAATTTAAAAGTGAACAGATTTGACAGAAAAACTAATTTTCAAAGGAGTCCTTTAACAGCCATTCAAATGGGAATAGCAAGCTTTGTTTGAGTCTTTACAAACTACCATAAAGTATGATCTATCTGGTATAATGATTAAAGGGCTGTTGATCTGCTTTGTCACTGTAAAGGATTTTGAAAATTGCATTTGCTGCTCTTCATTATTTTCAAAAGGTAAAGAATACTGGCTCAGAATGTGTTGACTGTGGTAGAGAGTAAATACTTGCAGCATGTGTGTATTGTTCAACCGATATGTCACCACTCTAATATTACTGCCATAACTCTGAAGAAGTGAATTACATTCAACAGGTTTTCAGATTTCTTTGGGATTTTCTTTCATTATTATAATTTTATTTTGTTTTGTTTTATTTTTATTTTTTAATGTTTTTATTTCTTTCTCTTTTTTTAAATAGACTGTCACAAATAATGTCAACTATCTTATTTTCTTAATGTTTTATTTATTTTTGAGAGAGAGAGATAGAGACAGCGTTGAGCAGGGGAGGGTCAGAGAGAGAAGGAGTCACAGAATCCGAAGACAGGCTCCAGGCTCTGAGCTAGCTGCCAGCGCAGAGGCTGACGTGGGGCTTGAACCCACGAACCGCGAGACCATGACCTGAGCCAAAGTCAGACGGTTAACTGACTGAGCCACCCAGGCGCCCCTTAATGTTTATTTATTTTTGAGAAAGAGAGAGAGAAAGAGAACATGAGCAGGTAAGGGGGAGAGAGTGAAGGGGACAGAGGATCTGAAGTGGGCTCTGTGAGGACAGCCTGATGCAGGGCTCAAACTCACAAACCATGAGATCGTGACCTGAGTTGAAGTCGTAGGCTTAACCAACTGAGCCACTCAGGCACCCCAGAATTTTCTAGTTCCAATATCTTTTCACTCTCTCTTTCATAATCCCCAAGCAGATCAATGGTAGCTTTTTTTCTTCACAGTTTCAAAACTACAGGAAAGGTTCAAGAATAGTACAAGGTACTCCCATACACCTAGATGTACCAGTTGGTTATAGCAATGGTTTGACTTTAGAGTGCTGATTAGAAAAGGTGCTCAAGACAAAAAACAGCTATTTACTTTCTCTATAGACCATTTTATCGAATTTCAGGGAAAATAATTGCTTTTGGAAGTCAGAGGGAAAAAAGCTGAATGGATGTCTAATTACTAAACTTGAATGGGGGCCCTGGATTACCACTACAATCCTGAACAGGTTTTATGGAGTACTAATTAACAGCACAACAACAAGGAGTTAAATTTCTTAACGCCCCCACCCGCGCTCACAGTGGATATCACTGGTCTCAGAGTTTGCTGTGGTGTCAACGATAAGACCCCAGAAATGCTTGTTGAAGTTTGCTTCAAGAACAAGCAATCAGAAATATGACTTCATCTTTTTACCAGTGATGGACTAGCAAAACTCTTCTTGGACTGACATAAAAAGCATTTCATTTTGTTTTCTAATTTTAAAATAAAATAATTTCTAAATAGCAAGATTTTAATATCCTAGGGAATCATGCATTTTTAAAAGGTCAGGCATTGGTTTTATTCCATGGATATTCCAAAAACTAGTAGTTACATAGAAAGACGTTCATTTCTGAAGACAGAGTTGTATACCCCTTCGTGAAATTTGGGATAACTGAAAAAGTTATACATTTGAGAACTGATGAAAGAAAGGACTTGAGTTCTGGATGGTGAGCTCAGCTGGACACCATTTAATTTGTTCCCTAACTCAGAATCCCCACCCCTAGGTGTAACGCTGTTGAACAATATCATTCACATCAAGGGTGATGTATCCTTGGGGCGGCTGGGTGGCTTAGTCGGTTAAGCGTCCGACTTTCGCTTAGGTCATGATCTCGTGGTTCGTGGGTTCGAGCCCCGCGTCGGGCTCTGTGCTGACTGCCAGCTCCGAGCCTGGAGCCTGCTTCAGATTCTGTGTCTCCCTCTCTCTCTGACCCTCCCCTGCTCACGCTGTCTCTCTCTCTCCTAGAAATAAATAAAAATATTTAAAAAAAAAAAAAAAAGGGTGATGTATCCTTGAGGACTCCCAAGGAGCCCCAAATAGTGAACTACCAAACATAATATGTTAGAAATAAAATGAAACTACAGGTATAGCTTATAATTCAAAAACAAAATTTAAAAGCAGCAACATTTTTCATTTTGTGAGGAAAAGCATTAAGGGGCAGGTTTCCTGCAATCTGGTAGGTGCCTGCATTTGTGCAAATCACTGATGACTTCAGGCCAGAATACCCTCCTGTTTCTTCACCTGTTATCTTAATCGAATACATTTCTTTTTTTTAAGTAGGCTTCTCACACAGTGCAGAGCCCAACACAGGGCTTGCAGTCATGACTCTGAGATCAAGACCTGAGCTGAGATCAAGAGTCAACCACTTAACCAATGAAGCCACCCAGGGGCCCCAAACATAATGCATTTCTTAGGCAAAAAAAGTTTCACTCTTTTAACATCTCCTTTATCTATAGATAATAAATGTATGTATAACTGAAGGGCAGATTTTGGTTTAGTTTTTTATTTTTTTTATTTCTGAGAGAGAGAGAGAGACAGCGTAAGCAGGGGAGGGTCAGAGAGAGAGGGAGACACAGAATCTGAAGCAGGCTCCAGGCTCTGAGCTAGCTGTCAGCACAGAGCCCAATGCAGGGCTTGAGCCCACGAACCCTGAAATCATGACCTGAGCTGAAGTCGGCTGCCCAACTGACTGAGCCACCCAGGCGCTCCTGAAGGGCAGATTTTGACGCAGTCACTACACCAAGAAGGGGGCCATTCCCTGTGGCTATTACTCCGTGTGGGATCACCGGACTCTACATCCAGCTAGAGTTCCCAGCCATAAGGAGAAATTGGCCCTCAGAGACCATTTCTCCAAGTAGCAAGAAAAGATCTGTCCAAAGGCATTTAAAAATGAAACCTGACCTGCACTTCAACTCTACAGCAATGGTCTGCCTGCTCAAAAACAATGTATGACCTTTAAATCTTAAATTATAAAATAGTTTGTTGAAAATGTAATGTATTTAAGTTTTATCTAATAATGTAAAGAAATGCAATCATTTCCTCACAAAAACTAGAAGAAAAAAAAACAGCAAAAATGTCCCATTTTCATTAGTTGCAAATAAAACTACCAGCCACAATACAGGAGAAGCTTTTTCACAAATTCTGTTGAAAACTGACTTCACTTTTAACAAATATGAAAATAACAGTCCTATCTAAAGTTTAAGAGATACAACGTGAACTTTTAAGTCTCCCTGTCTTTTCTTTCTATTCTTTGTGCACAAAAAATTCTAATATTTATGCTAAGTGCATGTTTATTTCCTATGTATTTATTTTATTGTATATCTACTATAGGGAAATAGTACACAAGCATGGCATAGCTGTGAAAATGCAGTGGATATGGGGAGGCTTGAAAAGAATCAAAAATAAATTTAGAAAATTGCCTATGACTAAGGAAAATATTAACCCCCAAACTGATTTATTCACCCCAAATGTTTATTGAATATGAATTTTGACTGGTCTTATAAGGTTTATAAGCCATTTACAAAACTGGCTTTATTAGTATACCATATCAAACAAATCATTGACTATTACCCAAACTTCAAATATATACATATACATATATGATATATATATATCTATCATATATATATATCACATGGGAATTATGGCTTAAAAGTAGATGTAAAGAAATAAACTCAGACACAGCAGGGACTATTGAAAACATTAGTTCTGGATTTAATCACTTCTATTAAAGGTTATTTAGCAATGAAGTGATATACTAGTCATACTACTCTTTATACTTGCTGATGCAGTTAACAATAGCTAGGACCCGGTAAATGGATCTAAAGCCCACTTATAATCTCAATTAGAAATAAACATTTGCAAGAGGAAAAACTAGTGTTAGGATGTGTGTTTATTAGTATCTTAGTCTTTAGTGCATTTTTCAAATTCATTTTTCAAACCTTGACACTGTCAATGGTCAATTCCTTAGGTCTGCAATCTAGCATGATACCAACAAAAAGGAAAACCTTAGTTTTTTTCATCTACAAAATGGGTCTCATGGGGTCTCCTTTAGAAGACTAGTGTCAGAATTAAATGAGATACTAAGAAAAACAGAGATTTTTCTAAATTAAAAGTAATAAATCAGGAACTGTAGTTGGATCCTACTTCAGAGCGGGTAAATGAAAGATTATAAAAAACATTTGTTGGTCTATCCTGAAAATTTTGGTATGAAATGAATTTTAGAAGATATTAAGGCATAATTCTTATTAATTTTCTTAGCTGTGATAAAGATACTGTGCTTACAAAAATAATATTCTTATTGTCCATATATACTTGTAGAAGTATTTGCAGGTAAAGTATCATGATGTGTGCAACTTAGTTTCAAATGATTGAGGGGAGGAGAAAAGCACATATAGAGAAATAGGGCAGGTGAGGTCCAGCAAATTTGGCAAAATGTTAATTGTTGAATCTGGGTGCAGAGTACATGGGGTTCATTTTACTATTTATTTAACTTTTGGATATTTGGTTTTTTTTAAGCTTTTTTTTTAAGTAACATACAGTGTAAGATTAGTTTCAAGTGTATAATATAGTAATTCAATACTTCCATACAATACCCGGGGCTCATCACAGTAAGTGCTCTCCTTAATCCCCATCACCTATTTAACTCAGATCCCCACCCACCTCCCCTCTAGTAACCATCCAGTTTCTTCTCTATAATTAAGAATCTGTTTCTTGGTTTGTCTCTCTTTTTTTCCCTTTGCTTTTTTTGTTGTTTCTTAAATTCCATATATAAGCGAAATAGTAAGGTATTTGTCTTTGACTGACTTATTTCACTTAGGAGAGTACTCTCTAGCTCCATCCATGTCATTACAAATGGCAAGAGTTCATTCTTTTTTATGGCTAAGTAATATTTCATTATATATATAATGATATATATGTATATACACATATATATAATGGTATAGACACATACATATATGTATGTATATTCATGGACTGATGAATGGATAAAGAAAATGTGGTAACGTACTATGTATATGTGTGTGTGTATATGTGTGTGTGGCATCTTCTTTATGCATTCATCAGTCGATGGACACTTGGGCTGTTGCCATTAATTTGGCTATTGTAGGTAATGCTGCTATAAACAATGGGGTGCTTGTATACCTTTGAATTAGTATTTTTGTATTCTTTAGGTAAATGTCACTCTTGAGTATTTGAGATTTTTTCCAAATCGAATGTTCAGTCGAAAAAATTAAATGAGAGAGTGTCATTAAAGTGTCTGACTCCTATTAGCTGCTAGTTTAGGATGATTACTATCTCACCGCAGAGTGAACGGTGTCCTGCACACAGCAGGTAAGTAGGGAGAACTTTCTAAAAAGAAATTTCAAAATGAACATAAAGAATTGAAATCCTCTAAAAAGGATGTCTCCGTGTCCATCGGGGTCACAAGCTGAGGAGAAAGTAAAGTTCTGCTTTCTTGGGGACACTGGGCACCTAAAGCTTAAAGGTTAAGAACACTGACCTGTAAGTCTAACCCCTTGGAGTCAAATCTGTGATGGGTGCAGTAAGGTCACCTTGGACGCATTATTTAACCTCATGTCTCAACTTTCCCAGCTATAAATGTGACATAAAAATAGGTTGTTCCTATTTCGTAATATCCTTGTGAAGATTCACTAAGACAATGTGCTTTAAATGGTGCCCTGCACATAGTAAGTACCCAAATATTAGTTATTATTATAATTATGTAGGTAAAACCTCCCATTCCACTGAACCATGATCTGAGAGGTGCTACCAGCATTTACTTAGGATTGCTCCTTTTACTAAACTAAATTTAAGGTTAGTTATTCTTAGAAACTTTCCTTCAATTTTCTTCAGTTTGTAATTTTCACTAAAAACCCACAATTTACCTATTCTTGCTTTTGTTTCCTTTACAGAGAATTCTCATAAAAGCAATGAAGTTTTCATGTGACAAGTTTCTATCTGATTCTCAAACATCAATGGGTTTGTTGTAGTAGTAAAAATCTAACGTTTTATAGTACAAACGCTACAAATTTAATGCCTGTAAAATGAATGTTTCAGGAATGTTTTCTGTATCTATGATGTCTGTATTACATGTGCCCTCAAATAAAACTTAGGATTGTTGGTGTCAGTGTTTCAGATTCTCAGAAAAGCAGTATTAGTGTTTTAGACCTCCATAGGGGTCAGTCTATACCCAACTTTGTAGCTTGGGCATTCTCTGGAAGTATCTATTCTTGGGTTGTTACCTTAAGAGATAACAGAAAAATTTTAAGACTTTGCTCTTACTTTAAGGTGATTAGTATGATGGGGCCTCTGGGTGGCTGAGTTAAGTGTCTGACTTTGGCTCACGTCATGATCTCATGGTTTGTGAGTTCAAGACCCACATCGGACTCTGCACTGACACTGCAGAGCCTGCCTGGAATTCTCTCTCTCTTCCTCTCTCTCTGCCCCTCCCCCACTCACACACACTCTCTCTCTAAATATATAAACCAACTTTAAAAAGAAAAAAAATGATTAGTATGATAACATTTGTGCCTTCATTTATCTTATTACAAATACGTGCCACTGACACGTTACAATCCAAAAGGAGACGGACCCTCTTTGGACACTCCAGAGACAGGCCAATAGTAGCCACATGCCTTATTTATAGAGTGCCTTACAATTTCCAAAGGCATGTTTACACCCAGCACCTCATTTTATTCTCACAGCAATTCTCAAGATGTTCTGGGCTGTTCTTATCCCCAGTTTACAGGTAAGTCACAATGGTGAAGTGGAATCTACTCCAAGTCACAGAGAAATTATAGGTGCTTATGTCTTCCAGATACACATCCACTCCTGCCTTTTGCTCACATCCCTTCTCTGGGCACCCATTTCCTCATCTGTGTAGGGCTCCCCGGGGTCCCAGGTCCACCCTCTTGCTTTTCCTGAGAGACTCAACACCATATCTCCTCTGGCTGACCATCCCACTCTGAACTCCGAGCCATCTACCAGGCACACCTTACAAATATTCATTCACTCAGAACCCAAAATATAACAATATCAAAACAAGAGGAGAGGAATAGTCCTGGCTATTTTAAAGCTAATGAAATAAAAGCAAGAAACAAAGACCTAGAGAGGCCCTAATTTGTCAAACCAAATGTCTCAAGTACACTGAATGAGTTCCTTTTACTGAAGTAGATCAAAAGGAATTCTACTTTTGGTCCCTCCTGACTGTGGAAAAGTTTCTTATCCTCTCTTAGGTTCAGCTTCCTCACTAGAGAATGTTCCTATTACCTCCCAGCCTTCAAAGTGAGGCTGACCAAAAAAGAAGAAAGTATATGGGGTCATATCTAACAGCACCTAGCCCTCAGTTAAGACTTTGATAGTTACTTATTGAGTTGGACTAAACCCTATAGATGAAGAAATGCATAAGCTTGAAATGTGATATATAACAAAGAGTAGAAAGTATAAAACTCAATATTATAAATTAGATATCTTGATGTTAATTTAGTATATACTCCTTATATGCTCCAGTTTATTATCTAAAAAGACATTTAAAATCATTCTACAAGAATAACCTTAAATTACACTGAATAAGCTTCACAAAAATATCCAGGATATCAGTAGTTTGGGTAGTTGGCTGGGGTATGTGTGTTAGTTTAGCAGAAAAACTGAACCTCTAAATTTTATGAAGAAATGGGTGTGTGGTTATATGTATCATGAGGCTTTAGCAAAAGGAGAAAAAGGAAGCAGTTGACTCAAGAGCAAAATTTGAGAAGGCAGATAGGGCAGGTTTAGGGGGGATAGTGGGCAGTAAACAACTTAAGAGTATAAAGATTCTAGAAAAGATGACATAATACAGACCTTCCTAACCTTAGGCCATGGTCCCTCAACATGCTTAGAGGCTCTGGGGCTGATACTCAATAGCACTCACCAAAGTGAACTTCGATGTTGAGTTCTGGGATCGCCCTTCTCTCCCAGAAAATGAAAGCAGCTCTTAAATCTTTACCTTATTTCAGAAATAAATGGTGAATGTTGAACTCACCAGTTGATTCTGGTAGGCAGTGACTGCTGTGAA
The DNA here is from genome assembly GCF_008692635.1 of Crocuta crocuta. Classification (NCBI taxonomy): domain Eukaryota; kingdom Metazoa; phylum Chordata; class Mammalia; order Carnivora; family Hyaenidae; genus Crocuta; species Crocuta crocuta. Next base: position 2,347,104 of record NW_027532002.1, on the reverse strand, counting down.
AACAGTCTCTGGAAAGATGAATGTTCTGAATTCTTCAGACTTCAGATTGAGCAGCGAGGCTGTGTGGTCTTTCTTCTTAATGATGTGCACCCGCGGCTGGTACTTGTGCATGGAGTTCAAAATTATCTACGACAAAGAGATGAGAAGTACTGAATATTAAGCATTTGTATTGCAAAATAGGCCAAATTATAATGATGCAAAGAAAGAACCATAAAATCTATAGTTTTGAATTTAAGTTTTAAGATTAGGATCCACCCTTTTTTTTTTTTAATGTTTATTTACTTTTGACAGACAAAGACAGAACATGAGCAGGGGAGGGGCAGAGAGAGAGGGAGACACAGAATCCAAAGCAGACTCCAGGCTCTGAGCTGTCAGCACAGAGGCTGACACAGGACTCAGACCCATGAACCCTGAGATCATGACCTGAGCCAAAGTCAGACACTTAACTGACTAAGCCACCCAGACATACCCTTTCCATTCTTAAGGCAAATCATTTTCACAGGGTGCTGCAGAGACATAGTTGTGAAATCACATTTTACCAAAACAACTGTAAACAATACAGGCTGTTTCAAGGGTCCTTTCTAAAGGATGATGGGGGGAAATTCATCTGAAGGATAAGTTCATTTGCTTTTTTTTTTTTTAATCAATTCTTTAAAATATTTTTTGTTAGTCTGGTTAGATTGAAGGATATATGTCTACATTTTCTAAAGTAAGAACTTACCTATTCTCAGAGGACAGATTATTATTTATGGTAGTAGAGGGGAATAAAAAGAATTAAGAAAGGCTATGTGTTGTTAGACTTTAGAGTGCAGAATCTGTTACTTTCTAGCTCCTTGCGCCAAGTGATCTCACCTCTCAACTCTGTTTTCTCAAATGCAAAAACTTACTAATCTCACAGGGTTGTGGTGAGGAGAAGATGACGTTAAAACACTCATAAATTACATAGCAAATAGGAAGTGCTCAGTAAACCTTAGTAGTGGTAGTACTAGTATTTCTGACAGTTCTGTTGATTCCTGACTCACAGTTATAAACCAAGCATGAATGACAGTGATGACCATCTTCTGTTTTATAGCTTGTAAAAGTTGCCAATACTTGGAAACCATAAGCCTACCTTGATTAACAAGGCAGTATTTCTGATGAGTGTTTTAAATAAAATATAATGATTTGCCATTATGAAATTCGAGCAATAAAATTCACTTTCATATATAAAAGTTTTCTCCATCTTCCCCCCTGCTACTCAGACAGCTACCTAAATTTGCAAAATTGGGTATGTCCTTCCTGGGATTAAGAGCGCTCACATTGTATGCCCTTAACCCCAACGGCCTAGCAGAGATCCTGGCTCTCTGGGGAGGCATGTGATAAATAGTCCAGCAAGAGCGTGGTCAATGGCGGTGTCAATGCATGTAATGGCTCCCCCATCTTCTATAGTAAGAAGGGTGGGTGTGGTGAATGAGTATTTTTGCTGGCTTACGTTAGCAGAGTTCAACACTAGTCACTGTGGGATAATTAATATAGAATCAACCTTTCTGTATGCTAAGATGTAAGCCAACTTAAAGTTACAGGGCATTAATTAACCGGCATTGAATTTAGAACATGCCATCCATTTATGATCCCAAACCTGAATAGGAATAACTAAAACAAATGAGAGCTTCAAATGAATTGAAACAGACTTTTAAAAAGTCATCTCTTTATATAATGCACTTATTCCAAGGAGTTTAAGATGTTTATGCTCACTCATAAAACTGGAATAAACTCAAATCCAAACAAAACAAAAAAACTGGAGTAAACTCAAAGTGACAAAAGTAAACTCCTAACACTGATATAAGAAAATACCTGGGTGTTCATTATATATTGTAATAAGAAGTTAGAAATAAAAAGCACACACATTCTCCCTCTCTCTCCCTCTCTCCCTCTCCCCCCCCTTTCTCTCTCACACACACATACACACACACACACAATGGAAAAAGCGCTAAGCTTTAAATAGTGTCCCCTCTCCCCTACTTATACCATCCCAAGGTCAATTTCCTTTGGGAAAGGGTGCTGGAGAGGGTCCAACCTCAGACCGAATCTCAGACCCCAAGGCTCCTTGACTCTCTGCTCAAGATCTCATTGGGTTAAAGAACACGAATAGAAATGTGAACTTTGTTTCACTGAAGAAGAAAATGTCCTGAAGTAAAAAATTTTCCTGTTATAAAACTAAAAATGCATCTATAAGAAGGACTTCTTCAGGACTAATTCAAATAACTCGGCTAAACTGCACAGGATCTAAAAATCTTTCCTTGTAGTTTTCAGAACACACTCTTTATGGTGACAAGGGGTCACATTAAACAATAAAAACTTAAAGCTAAAATGGATATTAACAATCCTCTAAGACTAAACAATTTGTCAAGATCTAATCTTGGCCTAATCAGACTAGAACCCAGAGCTCCTGAAATATAACTTGGTGCTACTCCCACCCATGAAGTTGATATTAAAAAGAAAACATTAATTCTGGACAGCTGATCTCAAAATGAATTCTCAAGTCTTTCTGGAAAGACTCAAACAGTGCTTCTCAAAGCTTCATGTATAGAAAATACCGGAACCATAAAAAATGTCTTTTGTCCCTGCAACGATTTCAGTGGAGTCCAAGAAATTTTAATATGAATGACATTAAGAATGATCTGGCCTACGGAAAATGTCTCTCAGACACTCATCATTTTTAACCTGAAAAAAGAATCCATCAATGAAAACATCTTTTTTAAGAAAATAGAAAAGGACACTTATCCCAACATTAAAGATAAAAAAAGTCAATTATCTTTTCCAATACATAAAATAACAGAGACCCATTAACCTATCTGCAGCATCCCCACAGTGCCACCGGCAGTCATGAGTTAACCTGGTTACTCTGATTTGGTCATGTAAACAAGGCTTCTTGGGGGCAAACGGATGGTGGAAATGCCTTAAGTGATTTATTTGCTTCCAATTTCAATCCAACTATTTGAAACCATGTCTAAAACTCTTTAATATGTATCTACTTATAACCATCCTTTCTGAGAAAAGTTCTGAAACTTCTAAAGTGCACAGATCCAGTGAAAACTAAAACCTTAAACGAGCGTCTTAATAAAGGGGTAAGAGAGAGAATAATTATATCAGAATATGTAAGCCAAGGAAAGCAACCGATGAAGTACCAATGTGCTTTCTGGCAATTGAGGCAAAAAACAAACAAACAAACAAACAAACAATATTCTTATCAAAAAGAAGGATGCAAGTATAAAGTTCTCTTAGCATAAAATCTAAAACGATTTTTATGTAAATCTTTACTTAAGAGCATGGACTAACCTCACAATTCCTTACAAAGTAGGCTTATCAAATGAGTAAAGGCCTGCATCAATGGCTATTTGTGCTATTAATTACTGATATGAGCTCAGAATTCCAATTTCTCTTTTTCCATATTTTGATGAACTCCTTAGGACACAAAATCAAATGTTTTGTTTTTCATTTCAAGACCTCCCTGTGCTTTAATATTCGTAAGACTCTCTACAGCAGGAGTATATAATGAGTAAAGGGCACTTCCCCAAATTTATTTGGGCATAAAACCCTTTTGTTCATCTCCCATGAACGTGTTCTCTAAAAACAGCTTGGGAAACCCCCAAAGGAGAGGTCAGTCCCATTCCCTCTATGCTGTGTGATCTAATATACCACTGACAGCAGCTGGATGTTTAACTCGAGAATGGGCTACAGTCGCATCCAACAGGCTCATTCCCTTTGTCTGGTTGGCACAAGTAGTAAAGTAGTTGCAGTCTTAGGAAATTCATAATGCCGAAGGTCCCTGACTCTCTTGCGTAGAAATGGCACACAGCATCCTGTAAGTGATCTCTTAAGAGCAATCAAAGTTCCCTGAAGAACAAATGGATATTATCAATGAATGACTCATTGGTGGAGGACAGGATGGGGCGAGGGAAGAGAGGAAGAGATTTAAGGGAGGAAGCTTTGAGCCACTCTTCCATTCCATCCTAGGGAATCCACGTAATCCAAGGCACTATACTTACATGGCCATGCTGATCCAGTTCATTGTTGGTGAGTTTCACCTTTTCAAAAGACACCATCTGCTTGAGTAGCTGCTCGCCAGTGAAAGGAGAGTCTGGGTGTACATACAGCCTAAGAAAATTATGAGAGATTTTTATTTAGACATTTAAAAAAAATCTGTTCTCTGTGGGCTATAAAATAATCTGATTCTAAAGGAACACAAAAACTTCATATTAATGGTGAATTTGATTTGCCCCACATAACCTCAAATTTAATAATATAACTATCAAAATAAACCTAAAACATCCAAACATGTTTCTTTATGTAACACTGATCTAAAAGGGGTTTTACCTAATAAATTTTCTACTGTCTGTTTAGCAAGCCATTTTTAAAAGGTGAGTATTTTTCCATCTATCTTACCAACTACTGGTCTGTTTCTGTAAAATATAAAATCTTAGTGTTGTTGGTATTTTCAAAAGAAAGACCAGCTTATATTAATTGTGTAATGAGTTCCTAGTGTAAATACTGCTTAAAAAAAAAAAAAAGGTATAAAGAACATAAAAGATGAAACAATTCTAGATAATCCATTCATTTAAACTTGAAGATGACTCAGAAGTTTATAAATACAAGACAAACTAATTTTTAATACAGCAGACTGGCTAACCTTTAATAGTTCACAGATCACAATCTGTTGTTTCTTCTAGGACCTTAAATACTGTGACTTTTATCTAGTTAGACGCCCACTAAATGAGACAGAAAATAAGCTGGGTAAATGTCACATTATTCAATGTATTTATTCGCATACAACTTACAGGGGGGGAAAAGCTTTGATGGGAAAAAAATGTATACATCATGTATTTGTCATTTATCAGCTGCTATGTGCGAGTCAATCTTTTACTCACTTACAGTTAGATGCAGGCCATTTGTCCTATCTGCAAAGTACTACACAAAGTACAACTCCTCATGAATTCCAATCCTGATATTCACTGACTATAAGCTTGTCTGAAGTCAGGGGAGATACAGAACTCGAGAAAGAAAAGGAAGTATCCCTGATTTAATAGGACAAATCCCATTATCCATTTAACAGGCTATTTATATCTCAATTTTATATAGGATCCTTATATCTTTAATTAAACATAAATATTATGATTGAGGCAAAGTCAGTGGGAAAAAAAAATCACAAAGCATTTCCTGCAGTGTGTCTTTTTAAAAAAATCAAGAAACCAGAAGTCTACACTGTGCTTTGTCACAAAGAGGACTAAGAATAGAAGAATTAGGTGCCCATACTGAAACGGTAAAGCCCACCAGAAGCAAAGCACAAAAAAGACTAACATCACTAGAAATTCTTACTAGACCCGTATAAGAACTTTAAAGACTTTCTGTGTATGTTTGTCTGTCTGTGGGTTTTGGAGGAGTGCTTAAAAATGCCTTTCAGTCGAAGTATATTCCTTGATGATACAACCATCATAATGTTTCAAGTATACCCCTCCAAGGCTACAACTTTACGTATGAAATTGTTTTATTGACCAGTACCACATCCTCCCTGCCTCACCAAAAAATGTTCAAAAACCTTTAAAGCCCTAGAAGCTCATGAAATGTTCCCTCTTTATCAATTCAACATGGGTCATCACAATAATAAAGACCAACTTATTTAAATACCAATTCCTTTAAAGACAACAAAATGTCCTATGTGAAAATATAACATTGTTTTCTTTTTTTTTAAGATAACATTACTTTAGGAAATGTATGTATCTTGCCCATTGTTGAGTTCAAATGATACTGTCAAGCATTATTTCTTCTGATTAGGAACAACTGACTGGTAAACTTTGGTCTGAAATAAAATGTTTCAAGGAATGAGAATATCTACAAGGAATATCTACCATCAGTACAAAAATGATCACTTACCATGTTCCCCACCTTTCCTTATGGAGCTATGAAATACAGCACTATTTGTTTTAATAATAATAAAGACGGTTTGCTTGAATAAGCTAGAATATTTCTATCCTATAACACACCAAACACTTATTTAATTTCAATATAAATATACTGAAGTAGGATGAATGGAAAAAATCATACAGGAAGCCCCTCCTCTCTCAAGTCCCCCAGGACTTAAAATTCCAGCAATAGCTTAAACATGCTTCAGTTAAGATAGTGTATTGGTACGTGCTTTCCTTCTCCAACCAGAACAGATTAGTAACATAAACAAGGCATGTCATATTTCCAAAGTCCTGCTGGCCTGCACCAGCTCCTCATACCTTCAGATAGGAAGAAAATATATGCTAAATAAGAGTGATTAACTTCTCAGGGGAAAGACTTTGGGGGGAGAAAAAAGATTTGCTTGTGAAAATGGTTAGAATACTACTAAAATTCTCTCTCTCTCTCTTCTCTCTCTCCCTTTCGTTTAAAAAGATTTTGTAAAGTATGGAAGTAAACTTGAGAGTAGTATGAATCAGCTATTTAATAATAAATAGTAAAGAATACTAATTATAATCATTTTAAAATCTACCATAAATGGGTGAATCTTGCTCTATTTAAAAAATGGGTGTAACATTTTTTAAGAATTTCTTAGTCCTGCTATTTAGTATGTATTTAATATACTGATTTGGAAGGGTTGGGAAGATGTCCTTCCTAGTCTCCTGTGGGAATGGAAAACTCTGAGAGGCTTCCTTTAATCTTTCCTCCAGTGTATTTGGCATACTGTAAGCTCAATAATGTGATCAGCAACTAAGTAAGCTTAATATTCCATCCAAACTAGTATGTGTAAATTGTCTGTATTGGTTCTGTGCCTTGACTAAAACTCCAGACTCAGTCCTTACAAAGAACCAACCAAACTTCAGAGTTCCTAAATCTGTACGTGTAAATAAACTTTTCATTCTGATATGAACTTCCAACCAATTACAAAAATTAGGTAATCATAAAAAAAAAACTTTAAAAAATCAGTGAGGCTTGCCTTTAGAACCCTAAATGTAAAGTCCACTAATACCCTTTGCTTGTATTAAAGTATGCAGTTAGATTCCTGTAACTTCAGCTACTACTATTTGCATAAACTAATACACACTCCACACTCCCACCCCCCCTCC
>NW_027532002.1:2329183-2340006 GCF_008692635.1 Crocuta crocuta | reverse complement strand
AAGGCTAATTTGGGCAAAGCAACAACAATAAAAAGCATCATGCAATTTTTTAAACCAAGTTCTCCTTCAAAAACATTATTACCAATGAAAGCACAAAAATAAACATACATGATCCCTAACATATTGAGTAATGTTTTGTGTAAAATAATATTAACCTGTTGTTGAATTACATCCACCCACTTAACTTATTATGGAGAAGGGGTTAAAAAAGAAAAGAGCTTGCTTTTCTTACTTAAAATTTCTGAGTCCTTTACTGGTCAGAAACAACCACCATTTCACCAAAATGACATTTACTGTGTGCAGATATTACCAATATTATTAAAAAGGACTTACTATGAACAACCACTTTACTAAAATGCACTCTTCTAAAAAGGATTTCAGGGCCACCACTTCAGCAGTAGGTTTATTCAGTCTAGTGTTAAGTAGCCAACTAGAAATGAGACGGGTGCCATACGAAATGGGTCCGGATTTCTAACGAATATTCTAACTGAAATGAGGAAAGCTTGGAAATGAATTCTGAGGAAAGATAACACTAAGGACAACGTTCTGGCTGTGCACAAACTCTGTCTTTCTCAGATATTTTATACCGCCGGTCCTGGAGCATCTGGGCTCCAAATGCTCTCTACCAGAGCTCACCACTGTGAAAACAGAGCTGCTTAAAACTCAACCAGCCAGAGGCACTCTGCTCTCAGGGTTCATATGCATTGCATTTGCTCTGCCCGAAAATCTGGAGGCACAAACCTGGCTGGCAGCGGTGGGTCTGCCTTGCCAGCCACCAGCCAGGAGGACCGGTGGTAGGCGTAGCGGTACCTCTTGTTGTCCACGGGGACGATGTCCATCAGGACTATGTACTTGGCCTCAGGATCCACGCCGGAAAAGGATACCCGAATGGTGGGAAACATCCTCCTGACACAGGGAGACAAAGAGAATGGACTGGAGCTCCTGGAGGCTAATGAGCCAACTGAATAAAAGAGGGAGGTCCTACTCTCTCCCCACTGACCCCACACCCTTTTTGTTGCCACAGAGACTAGAGCTTGAGTACGGAGACCTTCCCTCTCCCTCCCCCCACCCACATAACTTTAGGTGTCACCTTCACAGGGGTCCCCTTGCTACATGAAAAGTTTTGTTTTGCTTTTTACGACCGGAAGGTCTGCGATTACAGAAAACGCTATGCAACAGTATCAAACCCGTCAGGCTCTCCCAGACCAAAGGTTGGAGCTGACAAGTCTCCCAAACCCCTAAGGTAACAGGGAGAAAACTTGTTTCAGCTATAAATCCAGGGTGGGGTTGGGTTTCCGGAGACCCTGGGGGTATTTCCCAGAGGCTACAGAGCCGGAGGGACCAGGGCCGCGGGCCACTGACCTGTAGAGTCTTCGCTCCAGGCCCGGGAGCCGCCTGCATTACCCCCGCCCTGTGGCTTCCGCTACCCTGTGCCTGCCTTACTGCGGCACCAAGGGGCCCGTAGCCCCAGCACTCTGTCCTACACAGTGTGAGTTTCAAATTTCATTCTTCTGCTCAGGTTTTAATTTTAGTTTTTAATGGGAGCTGGCAGCTTTTGCAAATTGAGGCAAATAAAAGGGAAGCTACTTGCCTCCCTCGAGGCACCCAGCAGCTTGCCCTATACCCACCCCCCAACCGGATTCCTGCTTCCCTCAAGATGCCAGCTCCCCACCCCAAAGCCCTCCCAGACTGCAGGGGCCTCAGATCGCTGGTCCCCATGTGCCTCTCATCAAGACCACGGCCATGGTGGGGTTTTTCCATGGTCGGATCCTGAGAAAGCAAATGCTAGGAAGTCTGTCTCAGCAGCTCTTTCCAAAAGCAAGTTTGTAGAAAGAAGCCCTAATTAAAGGAAACTTCCTGTCAGTGCTCTGGGCCAGTGGGGTTTCACCCAGCTCCAGGGAACACCCGAGGCCACCCAGGGTGCCACTGTCATCACTGTAGCCCTTACACNTTTTCTCCCTCATACCCGAGAGTGCGGCGGGGCTGTGCCCAACACCGACTGCACTGCGGTGTAGACAGGCAAAGCCAGCCTCAAAAGTGAACCACAACCCGGGCCTCGTCTTGTCTGTACAAAAGTGCTAACCAGAGACTCCACAGCTCTGCAGGCCCTTCTGCTTCCTGACCCCCGTCGGATCGCCCTTTACCTGCCCGCTTTGGTGATGATCATCTCTGTTCCCAGCTCGTGGAATTTGTCCCAGAGCTCCTTGGTCTCCAGGCTGCAGGCAATTTTGGCCATTTCCTCACTGGGGATGATGGGGGTGGTGGGGATCAGAGGCTCAGTACACAGGGAGGAGGAGGAGGGGCTGCTGCTGCTGCCGCCACCGGCAAACTCCCCGTGAGCATCCAGGCTGGTCAGTTCACCCAGGGGTTGGGCACAAGAGGACTTCTCAACAAATTGTTCTGCAAGCAAAGAGAATGGAGAATGACAGCTAACGCTGTCAAGCAAAGATACAGGAAAGAGAACAGCGCAACCCAAATAGGTACTGGACTTGACTTTGGAAAAGTTAAGTTCACAAACTCCAAGAAGGCAGTGATAACCCATCACTATATACATCTCCATGGAGTGACATACCCAGTGCTTCCTAAGTGAACCAAATGAGTCCTAGAACTTTGGATGATTACTACCATTATGAAAGGCACTTTGGGGACTAAAAATGTAAGGAGTGGATAAAGGGAAAGGATGGGCTCATGAAAGATGAAAGCAAGGATTGCTTCTGCTATCCCTCCCATGTTCAAGATTTTGCAGCTTGTGGGATCTCCTTTCCATCCTGAGCCTTCTCTCCACAAGAAAAAAATGAAAGGTGGAAGGGAGGTGGAGAAAAGTGGGGATGAGGTTAAAACGGGGATGAGGTTAAAACGAAAAAATTTACTTCTCTGCCTGGCTCTTAATTTTCTATGCTTTAATAGTAGGGCATTCTTACAATAGCCCTCCCAGCCTGAGACCTTACGAAAGACTCTAACATACAGCTCGTTAAATCACAGAAGTGGGCTTGCTAGGCCATTTTGGGAACGGGTGTGTAACGATTTCTTGAGGGCAGTATGTGTATTTTTTATCTCAAAAAGGTCCTGGAAGTGAGGAAAACAACCCGAAACCCAGGCTAGCAGAGTATTTAAAGTAGGAAGAACGCCATCCACCATCAGGCTGGAATACCGCTGCCTATGAACCAAACATTCTACTCCACAGCTGATAAGGGCCTACGACTACACCAGTCACTTTGATGGAATACAGGGGGACTTTTGTAATTGTCCCAATTATCTTGCATCCCTTAAAAAAGAAACTACTTGAATCTGTAATGTGAAACTGATCTCTAAACAACTCTGTTCTAAGTGCCCCCAAGGAATTGAAACAAGTTCTAAATGTAGATATATACATATATATGCTATGTATCCTATAAAGTGGTCTATTTCCCATATTTCTCCTTGACTTAGAGCAGGCAAGCAGGAAACAGGGTATTTTTACCTTTTCTTCTCTTACAGTAACAATCCAACTCACTGTAACATTTTAAATTAAGAATACGCTAATTATCTTAGCCTTATATTTTTAAATTCAAAGAACAAGAAGTATGCCACGGCAAAAGATTATTTTCAACAAATATTTTCAGAAACACATTCACATAATGTCTTTATAAAGAATCAACAAGTAGCCTCAGAAATTTTCTTATTTTCTGACAACTGAAAAAGGCAAACTCCCTAAGCCCCAGACTAACAAATGGTGAGGGTTGGAAAAGTGGAGAGGAAGAAAATGATACAGAATTGCTCCAACATAACGTTATGTTATATGTCAAGGGTACCTCAAGAAAAAAAATAACTTAAAGAAATGCTCTAGTGGTCTAAGGCAGTTCTTCTAAATAGATTTTATGTGTTTAAATGTGCAATCTTGATGCACTTTTGAGTCCCTACCCCCACAGCTGCTTCGACAACTATCCAAAGTACCACATTCTCTGTAACAGAACCTTTAGGTGTCTCCCTCGCGGGAGTCCTCAGCTTACAGTCACCAATTGCGCTGTTGAACTAGCCCGTGGAAAGGACAAGAATGCCTTCTGCTTCTTTCAGAGCCTGTCTCAAAAGCCCAGGGGAAGGAGGCTCATTTTACAGACTGTGTATATTTGCGGTAGGGAAAGGGTGGTGGCTTTATAGTTTAGAACTTAGATAGAAGGTGAGTTTTCTCAGGAAAAGGAGAAAAGAGAGTAATACTGAAATGACAGTGGAAATGAAAAGGGCATGTTTCCCAGTCTGAGGTCTGTAATTCCGACAGGAATATTAACCCAAAGTGCTCTTTCCCTGCTAGCTACCAAACGGTGACAGGGGTGTTTATAAAGAATTCAGAGGCCTTCTAAATAGGAGTGGATAATGTTGGGCAGTCCCACCAAAAAAACTTTGAAATTGGTGGTTAATATGTCTGTAAACAGTTTGGGTTTGTTTCATTGGTTGTTGACTTTTTTTTTTTTTGGGGGGGCAGAGTTAGATTTCACAGAGCGGCTGGTGGGAAGAACCAGGGAAAGGGACCTTGGAGGGGAGACTTTTTGACATTATATTTTCTGGAGATCTTTCTGTTTCTTTTCCTTGGTTCTAAGTTGCTCTGGGGATTTTGGTTCTTTCTTTTCTCTCTGCCCAGCCCTCTTATTTTTCATCTTTAACACTGTTTCATACTAGGATTGCTGTTTCAGATATGAGATGTTAAAGTGTTGGAAAGGACAGGGAGAAAGAACACATTGGGGAAATTTAATTTTATATATATAAATTAAATAAATAAAAATATACGAAATATATATATATTACCCTAAGCTTGTTGTGTGACGTGTCTCACCACATTTTCGGTCTATCAGATGATCAGGATGTGAAATAATTATTTCCTGGGGACCCAAGAGGTGATGATGAGAACACTTCTTTCTCTGTCGATTGTAAAGGGACTTTGAAATACTCAAGTCCAGCAGTCTCTTTCCCACACAGTTCACTCGTGCTAAAGGGAACATAATCCCTGGTTTCCCTTTACTCCAACCAAGCCTAGTGTCTTCTATAAATGGTAAAGGTTGTTAAATAAACAGTATAGCTAAAAGTTGAGGAATTTGGAAAATGGTTACTGGCTAATGTTTTTGCCAACCTCCACTGAAAATGATGGCAGTTACAAAATGATGTCTCACTGATACGTTTGGAGCTTCTGTGAAGAAAATGGTTCGGGTGGGGAGAACTGGCGTATTCTACAGCAGACGACAGTGGTTTCAAGGAGTTAATTTTGTTTCTTCAAGTCAAAGGAAAAACAAAATGCACCTAGTTTCTTGTGAGGTCGCTAAGAGTCTCCGTGGCACCAAATGCACACGCAGGTGTTACGCGCATGGTAAATTCTGTTGAGTCAAAGGGGTTAATTATTTATCCCTGACTGTTTTGATCCCAACAAAGTTACATACTCTCCTACACAGGTACGACCTGACATGGGGATTCTAGACTCACAGATAGGGAGAGTGGCTGGCGCACACCGGAGATGCGAAACCGGTGGTCTGGGAAGCCCCCAAAGAAAAGAATCTCCCAACTCCAGCGTGGGGCTGGTGGCCTGGGGGTCAGAAGCGGCCTGGAGCAGGAAAAGGCGGCCACCCTCTCGAGCCTCCCGCAGGCAGGATGACGGACGGATGCGCCGCAGCCCGCTCCCGCGCCAGACGGACAATCAGGCAGCCCGACTTACCAAGTGGTTTGATGGTGTTCTCGGTGGCCTCCTTCTCCTTAGAGCCGCCGCTCGACATGAGCGCGGCGATGGAGAAGGCGTTGGCCCGGGAGGAGAGCTGTGGCTTGGGCGACGCCGTGAACTCCATGGCGCCCAGTGTGCGGTCCTGGCCACGCACGGGGCCTGCCGAACTCCCGTCCAGCTTCCCCACGGGAGACAAACACCAACGCCGAGCGCAAAGTTTCCAAGTGCAATCTCAGCGGAGTCGGGAACTCCAGATGAGTCAGCCCCAACCGGCCGACAGCTCCACACTGGCCTCTGTCCCTCACTGCAAAGCCCTCCAGCCGCAGACACTTCGAACTAGCCCGAGAGGACAGGGCAGGACCAGCCTCAGGCTCGACCCGGCGCGCGAACCCTGGGGAGCTCCGGAGGACCACAGGCTGCGCCGCAGGAAGCTGTAGACGAGCATCGGACGCGCAAAACCCGGGGGTCTTGCGGCACCCCGGTGCGTCCTGCCCCCCCTCCACGCGCCGGGGACAGCCGGAGCGGCCCAAGCTGCGGGAAGGTGGCTACCGGCGGAGCGCTGCCGCGAGGGGGCGGGCCCCGGAGAGCACTGGCGCCGGCGTGCGGAGCGCAGCGNAGCCAGTCAGCGCCGCCTCACGTCACCGCTTCCTGATTCCGCCGCCGGGGGCGGGGCCGCGGGCAGGGCAGGGAGGGCGCTCCCCGGGCGCGGCGCCCGCCGCCGGCCGTGAACCTGGCGCCCGTTCGGAAAAAGTGCCACCGCCACGCAGCCGCGGACTCCCTCAGCCTTCTCTCGAGGTCTCAGGGACGGAGGGACTGGCGCGCGATCCCCGGGGGCGTATTTTTGAAGCTGCTGGGACGCGGGACCCCGGGAGCGGCCCAGTGCGGGAACCTAGACCAGAAGTAGCCTGGGGGAGTTTCTGCTTCTTCCATTCTTTTTGTAGCCGGTGCTCAAAGTTCCTAAAGAAAGTTGGGAAGCTCTAAGTAGAGCGGAAACCGGCGCCACGGAGTCACCACCTACGGGCCAGATCCTATTCTCTGGGCAGTTCCCAAGGCTCGGTCCCCTCGTTCTTTAGGCTCCAAAATCTGTCTGCTTGACGGTGGGACTGGAGAGACACAGTCCTGCAAAAGATATGCTGAGAGAGAGATGGGGCATTTGGCGAAGGCTGCTGCCCTCAGAACCACGGCCTCTGCTGCACACCAGTGCGGCACTTACGCGGGGTTCCTGTTCCCGAAAGGGACTCTGGAAATTGGGGCCTCCACCCAAGGGAAGGTGAGGGGTGGCGCGCGGACCTGGCGCGGCACCCTGCGGGGACCACGCCACACTTATTGGGAGGATGGGAGGTCTACGACGCCTGAGCTTCTTAGACGGGGAATCTGCCTTCGCAAACTGGGCTGCGACCAGGACTTCCCACGGCCTTATGGGGGTCGTCCTGTTGGCCTTGTTCAGCTTGAATAACTCAAATTCTCCGAATTCGCAGGGTAATCCGCTTCACTAGGAGCCGTGTAAACTCAGGCTGACACACACACTCAAGCTGTACATGTAAATATTTGCGCTCCTTTCCAGCCAGCTGGTCTGGCGATTAGGAGCCTGTTGGTGGGTCTTAAAATTTTAAAGAAAAAGAATACATCTTCCATTTCCCACCAGCCTTTTTCTCCCTTCACTGCACCCGCTGCCGTCCCAGACTCCTGAAATAAACATACGGGGGGGAAAAAAAGTCAAAAGGTGAGACCTTTTACGAAGGTGAAATGATGACATCTGGGAGAGTCGCGATTTAAGCCACGCTTGCCAACGTGTATCAATAGTTTCTAACATGGTGCTGCATGCAGGTGTTAAGAAGCGCATTCTGAAACCAGTCTCCGTGTACAAAAGTGTATTTGTACAAACATTTGGGGAAATACGTAAAATCATAGGTTTTATTGCTGGAAGGGGTTTGCACTGTGAGTAGCCTATCTGCATTTGCTTTTGAGAGGGAAACGCCAGGTCTGGCTTGGCAGGGGCCATCTCCTCTCCCGTCTGCCCAGCGGGCTAGAGGCAGTCTAGACGGCAGGACCCGCACTCAGGGCCACCGGCTTGGTCACACCCTGGCCCTTCAGCTGTGCTTGGGCTGTTCAGGGGAGATCGACCCTAGAGCTAACGCCAGCTGAGAGCAGAAGGCTCTCGGATTAAACCTCAGTAAGCGTAGAGGCTAAGCCACCGGGTGTGCCCAAGGATCAGTTTTCATTCTTAAGCCTTTAGTCTTTGGCTGTTTTTGAACAACCCAGACCCTTCATGGTTGTTGTTGAAGGCCACCCCCCTCCCATACACCCCATCTCAATGCAACATTGACGTTCCCCTCTTGAATGTAAGGCTCACACGAGTTCCTTTCCTGTCTCAGAAAGGAACATTTCCCACAAGGCGGTTTTTCTTTGTTTTTAACTTTTTATCCGAGCAGGGGGTGATGTCATGGCTAGTCTAGAACTTAATATATGCTTCAGATGGGTGGCGAAGATCTTGTTGGCTGCTTTTGGTTTTCAAAAACGTATTATGGAATTAAAACTCAATTTTTAAAACTTGCCACTACATTCCTACACAGAGGAACCCCGTTTCTTTTCTTAATTATCCTAATGGCTCAGAATGGAAATTTAATAACTCCATGGCAGAGACATTTTTTTTTAAAACTGACCCAGCGAGGGGAAAGCTGACTTGCCTCCAATCAGCTTCCACGTTTTTCCCCCCCTCAATTGCCATGGCCACGCATAGTCCAGTTCTGAGACTCTCGTGGGCAGGGAACTCCGACTATTCCTTGTATCAAAGGTAAAACAAAAAGCAAAGAAGGCTAAATGAGCGCGCGCGGATACAGGAGGCAAACCTGAGGAACTGAAAAGGCCACTTTAAACAAATCCGGGCGCAAGAGGTGGGCCGTTTGGGGATCCCTAACAAGCTATGCATCTTGTTGGTGTTGAAACCGTGGCAGTAAAATGTATACTACAACATGATTATCGGGTGGGGGGGGAGCATAGTGCCCGTTTTCTTAGATTTATTGCCTTTGTGAATCAATATGGTGCCATAAAAACGGAGAACTTGTGCTGGGCAGAGAGGCGCTGTCAAAGCGTGATTCAAAGCCATCCCGAAGCGGAAAGCGCTGAAATTCTGAGGTCCGTTAAAAACCTCAATGTTAGCGCGGGTTAACAGGTAAAGCCACCGAAGGGGGTGGAACGAAGCAATGTGTTAATGTTTAACCCATCTCTCCAGGCCCTGCTCAGGCTGGAGACTGGTGGGCAGGAGCTGCTTTGGGATGCTGGAACGTGCAATCGACCTGGAGAAGGCTTTGAATCTTGACTTTAGACTTCGTTACCCCTGCGAGTTTGTGCTGGTGTTCTTTAAGCTTCTCGAAGTCTCAGTTTCACCGTCTTCATTAAAACAGGGACAATAATTTATTCCTACCTGGAAGATGACTCTGTGGGTTGAGATAACGTATGTAAAGCTCCCAAACCATAGGCAACCTTAACAGTAACACCAATGCACGTAAAACACAAGTACAGAATTTTATTACATTTAAAATTCGAACTGCAACTTCGCGATCGCAGAGATGTATCTCTCTCATAGTCTCACCGAGTTAACTGTATAGACAGTGTCGGAATNTCGAAGTCTCAGTTTCACCGTCTTCATTAAAACAGGGACAATAATTTATTCCTACCTGGAAGATGACTCTGTGGGTTGAGATAACGTATGTAAAGCTCCCAAACCATAGGCAACCTTAACAGTAACACCAATGCACGTAAAACACAAGTACAGAATTTTATTACATTTAAAATTTGAACTGCAACTTCGCGATCGCAGAGATGTATCTCTCATAGTCTCACCGAGTTAACTGTATAGACAGTGTCGGAACGTGCACAGGGGAGAAGAGTCACATGGTGATAACGGACCATCCCTTACATCCCCTTAACCTTTGGAGCCTGAGGATGAAACATTTTGGTTATACGTCTGGGTTAGGTTCCTCGGAGTTTGCAGAACTGGAAGATGTCTCTTTACGCACGCCACCCTTTCAAATTGTCTTTTGTAGTCTCCGGAACTAAAAAGTTAGTGGTCCCAGAAAACAGCCTACGAAGTAATTGATTTCCCGCTTTTAGCCAATGGTCCCTCGCTTAACGACTGCTAATGCAGAACGCTCCGCGGACCGCAGCAGGGACCGGTTCCCGGCTGGTCTTGCTCACGCGCCGCCAGCACCGGGAGCGAGAGCTGCGCGAGCGCTGCGGGACCGGGTGCCAGACACAGAGCGCCGCCGTGCACCCGAGGGTGACAGAGGGAGAGAAGGTGAGAAAGGAGACGTGCTTCTGGGCACACGGGCAGAGCTACTCGCGGCCTTGGCCCCAAATCCCCGTTCCCCTGCTCCTTTGCGCTCTTCCCGGTAAATGCTTTAAAAGCAATAGTAATGGTGCCTTTGGGTTTCTAAATTCAGTTTGCCGAACAGAAAAGCCCCAAAGCAGCGCAGGGAGGGCGGCCGCAGCCGCTCGGAGGTTCCCGAAGCACCTCCTCGGGGAGAGAGCCGCGCGCGTCCCCGCGCCGGGTAAGGAGCGCGCGGCGAGGCCGGGGATTTCGACCCGCTGGCTGCAGGGGTGCGGTCCTGAGGCTTTCCTGGGAGGAGCCCGGGCCTCGGCACAAACGCACACCCAGGTGGGGTTACGTTTTCTCGAACCCGAGTGATCCCCTCAACGCTCTCCCCCAGCCCGGGTTGCAAGAACGGGCCCAGAGTCTCCAGGCCTCCGGACCCACCGCGGAGGCCCCAGGGGCTGGCGCTCGAGGCGCCTTCGCCCAGTTCAGGCTTTACGCGGGAGGCTCCTCGAGGCGTGCGGCCGGAGGTTGTCACCAGACGGTCCCGGGTGGTGTGCGTGCGCGCGCGCGCTTTTGGCCCGGACTGCACACTTGAGACCCGCTGCGAGACCAAGGAAAGAGATGTCTTGCGGGCCTAAGAAGCGACGCATCCATCTCCCGGGGCCGTGTCCTCAGGTGGTGAAGGGAGAGGTCCTTTGGGGCCGGGGCCCGCAGTGCTGCGACGTTACCCCTCCAGGCCCAGGCTAGCGGAGGCCAGCAGCTGGGGGTGCCTCCAGCTCTTGCCCACCGCAGGCCTCCCCCCCACCCCTGTTTCCAGTAAGCGGCCCC
>NW_027532002.1:2272331-2329058 GCF_008692635.1 Crocuta crocuta | reverse complement strand
GGCAACCCCCACCCCCACCCCCCAGGCCTCCCCCTGACCAGAGATGAACCCGTGAGCTACAGTTGGGTGCAAAGCTCGCAGCGTGATCCTAAGAACAGCACAGAAAGACTTCTCCTGACAGCGCGGGGGCGAGGCGTCCGGACCCACTCTCCCCTGCCCCTGCACGGTCCTCTCTTCCCCTCCACGCGCGCCCCTGCCTTCCTCCGCCAACGCTGCTCCTGGGCGGCCGCGGTCTTCCCGCTCCCAACCGCCTGGCTGCGGACCGAGCCCGTCTTTATTTAAAGCTAAGATTAGTTTGTGCATCGTGAATTTTTGCCTGAATTTTGATTTCTTAAATTGCTGCCTTAAAATATTATTTCTCGATTACTGAGATTTTTGTCGACACTTAAACTGGGGGCTTTCGCCCTCGTCCCACCTTTGTTAAGAAGGTTAAGAACTTGATCGAAGTTACACTGATGTAAGCGGTAGAACGGGGATTCCGAGCAGATCTCTAGCTTGAAAAGCGTCGCTCTTGCCATTTTGGTACACTCCGGACTGATTTAAGCGGGAACTCCCAGCAGGAGGAGAAAAGTAGACAGATGACAGTCCCCTGCTTCAGAATGAAGGTCCTGTTGGCCTGGTGCCCACGTCTACCCAGGAGGACTCGTGGGCCCTGCGGGGACAGCCAGACAGGTGGCCAGAAGGCGCTTCCTGAGCTTCAGGCTTCTTAGGTGTTTAAAAAACAAACCAAAAACTAAACGAGACAACTTCTGCAGAAAAGCAACCAACCACAACTTGCCAGTGCCCTTCCTCTGGCAAAGTAGCGTCAGTTTTAGAGATGTCACCTAACTAAGCTTAAAGCAGTTGCCACATTTCAGATGATCCATCCTTCCAACAACCAACGGCTCCCTGTCCCTTATGGTGATTGCTGGAGCACGTCCCACTTGGTGACAGTCTATCCACTCTTTTTCAGGAGGTTTGGGAGACCAAGATGGGGAAGACACAGGAAGCAGTCCTCCAATATCTCTGCCCCAGCTGCCACTGCAAGTCACCCCAGAAGCCATTGATTAAACTCATCTTATTCCTTGTGGAGGGCAAAATACACGCGGTAGTGTCTCCCTTCCTATTCTCACATGAGCGTGCTTCAGGAGACTTGAAGCATATAGTATGTAAGGGAGCAAAGATGTATGCATCTAACACAAGGTAAAGAATGCAGAATATTTGTTCATTCATCCGATATTACCTGGTACTCTGGGCTGGGTACTGTGCTAGGTTCCAGGAATTGACCAGTAATTAGAACACTAATCGCTGCCTCATGCAATCTGGTGGAAGACACCAATAAGAAGCATATAAAAACCAGAAGAAATAGAAATTGTGATAAAGGCTTGTGGAAACAAGGAGCAGAGATAGCTAATCCAGTGTATCTGTAGACATTCATTCATTCATTCTGGACCAGGCACCTGTTTGTTGGAGTGAAATTAGTGTCAAACAATTTGCATACCATCCCTGTCCCTCCAGGTTTCAAAGTCCAGCTAAAGATGTATAAAAATGTGCCAACATGAAGACTATACATTACATTCTCCTCAACACTGAGCTCATAGAATGAATGGGCATCAATGGCTTAATGTTAATAAAATAAGGCAGAATAAATAACTTTAATAAAAATCCTGGCAGATAAAAAGTGTTGAGGTCTGGCATTAGAAACACTGCTTTGGAGCAAACAGTGCTGCCTCCTTTTCCACATTTGTAAATATGGTTCCTGATGGTCACATACATCTACATGGAGAGTTTTTGTGAAGATGAAATGGTGTAATGTCTGTGTGAGGGCAAAGGACTTCCTAGGCATTACTATTTGCCAACTCTGGAACTTGGGGAAAAGCCTTCTTTTCAGTTTAGGGATGATGTAAATTATCTCTGATCAAGAAGTGTGTTCACTAGCCCCAATTTCCACCCTGCACACAACGAATGTAAGAAGTAGCTTTCTCGCTGGGGTCTGTATAGGCTCTGCGTCTCACTCAGGAGTCCTATGTTGGAAGAGACACCCATATGCCACTGCCAGGTGGAAGGCATCCCTGCAGATGCTCCGACTCTCAGCCTCTCTGCTGTGAACACCCTCACTAGAAAGGCTGGAGGCCCGAGGTCCGTCTCTCCGCTGCATTGTCTTCCATTAACTCACCTACTTTAAAAAATGAAGGCGTTTTGCATTCATTTCAAGCTAATTTTTCAATGTACTACAAAGAGCTTCTATTGTGCATTTAGTGTGTGCCAGGCACTGCACTAGGCTTCCCAAGAAACCAATAATGTTGATAACACCAGTCGGGTAGCATTATCATGTGCATTTTAAAGTTGCAGAAAATGAGTCTGGAAAGACTAACTCACTTGTTCAAGGGCACACGGATAGTTTCACGGTGGAGCAGGAGACGACCCTGGGCTGCGTGACCTGATTACTCCTCAGTCTGAACCTACATCGCAAATCGAATTCTATCACTAACTTGGTTTCCGGTTATGGAAGCAGAGGCAGTTCGGAGGGGAGGGCTCAGTTTTCTTGGTCTGTTTGTAAATAGCACCCCCAGGGCCCGGAAACGCGTGCAAGTCTTTGCTTGTTCACCTGAAGCTTCGAGGAACTTTGTTCCTCCAAACAAGGGCAGATGTGACTGGCATGACCACGGTCCACCCTCGAGGCGCGCAAAGCTGAAGGCAGGTCAAGTAAAGGTCTTTCGGCGTCGCACACGGACGTCGGGACCAGGCCGCCTTTGTAATTTTCTTTTTCTGGGGGGAATTGCCGAGTGAGCTGTAGGTTCCGCGGAGAGTGCAGAATCTTCGGCCTGGTGGCCGTGGGCGGGGAGGCCGGGGTGCAGATGGAGGCGTGGCCGACTAGGAGATCCATCAGGCACTGCTTGGCTGGAGACTGTGCAGGCTTACCGCCCTCGTACCCCAACTTTTGGAGGTTCGAAGCCGGGTTTGTCATTTGCCTGCGGTGTGATCTGGGCTGTCTGGATTGCTCAGAGCCTTCGTTTCATGTCTGTTAAGAAAGGTTCGCACAGCGCCAGGCGTTGGCTGAGCTCACTGGCAGCAGCGACCCCACCGGGAGTGATGCGATGGCAGGAAGCGGGTACTTTCTGCAACCGAGCAGCGCGGACGCGCACGGAGCGAAGGAGCCAGCGAGGCGCGCTCCCACTCCTCGAGTCTGGGATCTCCTGGTTTTCATCCCTCACCTCATCCTTTGTGGTGGTCGTCAGTCCCAGACCTCCGCCTAGGAGAGGCCAAAGCACATCAGAGTCAAGGGGACAACGTGCGCCCGGGTCTGATTAGTTAGTCCCACCCCGTGGGGACTCTAGGAATGGACCCTAGCTCCGAAAGTATCCTCCCAGGGCGACGCCGTCGGGTCCCTGCAAACGGCTCACCCAGACCCCCACTTCCGCGCTCGCGGGCTCGCCCCGGCCGTCCTCCGACACACGCGCTTCCCAGCCAGGACCCCAGGCGGAGGACCGCGCCCCCGGCTCGCCTCGCCACGTTTTCCGGGACTGGGACACAGACGTCCCCGCTGAGTCGGCGCGGGGACGGTGGCGCTGGCGGCGGCGGCGGGGGCCTTCCCCCGGCTGCCCGGCCATTTAATCAGGGCTATTATCAGACTCGGCTCGCAGGATGGCGCCGGCGGAGCTTTACCCCCATTAGCGCAGGGCGGGGTGGGGGCTGGGCCCCCAGGTCGCAGCCGTGGCGAGGGTCTGGCAGCGGCTGGGGCGGTCTCTACCCAGCCCTTCTCAGGGCTTTTGTTTTCCAGCTTCGGACTCGACCCTTCCTAGCTCGGACGTTGGGGCAAATCACCGCGCTTCCCTGAACCTCGGTTTCTCATCTGTAAAATAGGTTCGGAAAGATAACTTCACCCAAGGTAGCCGTGAAGGTTAGCGGTCTCAGGATGAACTGAGATGATGCGTCTTAAGTGTTACATGGACGACCTGGCACGCACAAATGGTCCCTGCGATTAGGCCACCTGAAATAATGTGCCTGCCTTTTTAAAACTCCTACCCTTCCTTTTTTTTTTTTTTTTCTTCGTTAAAAATGAATGGAAGCGGGGCGCCTGGGTGGGCCAGCCGGGTGAGTCAGACTCTTTCTTGATTTAGGCTCCGGTCATGATCCCAGGCTGCTGGGATCGAGCCCCGCGTGGGTCTCCGCGCTGAGCGTGGAGCCTGCTTGGGATTCTCTCTCTGTCTGCCTTTCTCCCTGATATCTCCCTAAAAACAAACAAACGAATGAATGAATGTACGAAGAACGAACGAACGAACCAACGAACGAACGAATGAATAAAATTTTTAAAAGGGGTAAGAGAGGAAGCGAGGTTGAATTTTCAAAGAAGCCCAAGATTGCTTACAGATTTGCTGGTTTTATTCACGACCGATTGGGTTCCAGTTTCATCTCGGCCACTGGCTAACCTGTGTGACTTTGGCCGTCCCGCTTCATCTCTCTGTGCCTCATTTGCCTTAGTTGTGAAACGGAAGAAATACTAGCAGTTGGGCTGCAGCACTGTTGGTGCACATAAATGAGAAGGATGCGTGTAGAATGCTGAGCACAGAGTAGGCTCTCCTCAAACACAGGTCATTTATTTGTTATTAGCAAACTGTTTTTGCAAACCTCAGTCTTCCTTCCCTCTTTCCTTCCTTATTCCCTCACTCCCCACCCCCAACCCCCTTCTTGAACTAAATCTCCCTACAAACAGGCAACTAGGCTCAGGTTCAGAGCTGAATGTCTGGCTGGAAATGCCAGGGAAAGGGAGTGTGAATCCCTCAACGGTGCCGCCTAGCCTCTAGACTCTCCTCTTTGCATTCCCATCACAATGCTCTATTGACACTGTCCATTTAAGATAAAAGGCAGACAGCAAAATCAGCCACTATTATTTTCAGATGGCTGCTAAAAAAAATTAGCACTTGGAGCAAACCCAGTATTGTCAAGGGTAGTTTCTAATCAGTAAAGTGTAATTAGCAAAGCAAGACTAATTATTAAAGGGACCTTCTAAGTAGGGAATGTTTGTAAATGGTTCTTAAGTGGGATGTGCTTGGGCACACAGCCCAATCCTTAAGGACTGTGCGCCAGGACAGCCAGTGCTGGCCGCAGCTCTCTTGCTTCCCCCAAAGCCTAGTCCTGCATTTGGATTGACTTTCTTCCTCTGGCATGTAAACACATGGCTCATAATAATGGTTAAGTTATTTCAAGTGCTTGCATGTGCCTGGCAATGTCCTAAGCACCTTACCTGTATTATCTCATTTGATCCTCCCCATTTTACAGATGAGGAAACTAAGAGAAGTTATGTAATTTACTATACAAATCACACTGCCGATGGGTGGTGATGGGTTTGAATTCTTGTGTGCTTTTCTTCAAGGCTCCTATGTCACCATCTCCCAGTACTTTTAGTCTCTACCCTTCTACAACTCCAAAAACACTTCAAAGAGGATAGCATCTCAATGAGTCTCAGGGTGTTTTCTCCTTCCAAGGAGGCACAAACAAACCTCAGAGCTTTCTGCTTCTACAGGAGCACCCAGGGGTAGAGGCGACAATAGCTGGTAGGGGTCTGAGAGCCTTTCCTAGTCAGGATGACTTGTCAGTCACTTCTCCTTTGAGCCACAATTAGTCTTTTATTAAAAATGATTTCATGCTTCTTATACTGTCTTGTACAACTGTTAGTTGTATTGTATAACTAACATTTAGTGAGACCTAATGTATGTTAAAGTGAGTGGTAGGTGCTTTTGGACACATCATTTCATTGTGAAATACATTTCATACACTTTATTTTATAATAAAGACTGTCTACTTCATAGGGCTTTTGTGGTGCTCCAATGAGCCAAATTATTTGGAAGTATTAAAAAATAAGAGTTTATTAGAACTATTGTTTATTTTAAACATCTCTAAAAAATTACATTTCTTTGGACAGTGATTTTTTGCAATGTGTGGTTCAAAGTCTACCTGAACCCAAAGCGCTTAAGAAGTGTGTGTATTTCTTGGCTCCACCCAGAGTGACAGGACTCAGGACCCGTGGTGCCTAGTGGGTGGGGGAATGAATATGCCTCTGAACCAATCACCCCTAGAAGCTTCTGAACTTCTAGTCCCCTTCATAACACTCCGGTCCTCCTACTGGCCACATCTAGCTTTAGATTTGAACAGAGCAAAAGAGAAAGGAGGACTTCTCACCTCTTCTGAGAACCAATCTGTGAATAATCAAAAAGTCCCACATCAAAAGCTGTAATAATTTCCCACCACACTCTTAATCAGAAAGGCTGCCTTCTGGTTCTGATACGTCTGTTGTTTCTTTCAAAGGTGAATCCAACCCTACCTGGAAAAGCATGACTGACTCTGTGCAACTTGCAAAAAGAAAAGCCACCAGCAAGTCCCACCCCACCACACACAGACACATTACAGACAGGACATAGCAAGAGCTGAGGTCTTTAGTTGAGATTAGGACAGCAGGAACCAAGATATGTCAGAATGTTTGAAAAGACAAGCAGGGTCACTAAAGTCCCCCTCTTTCCCTGTTTATGGATGAGGAAATTGAAAATTAAGCTGTGTCAGGAAGTGACATGCCCTAAGTCCCGCTGCTGGCCACGTCTTTGGACCCAGGCTGCCTGACTCTGAATTAATGCTGGCCCCTTGGCAGGAGTCCCCCTTAGGAGTAGGAAGGACTCCCCATTATCTATCATCAGTTTCGTAATTTATGCCACTACACTCTCTGAGTCACGGCCCACACACATTGGGCTTTTTGGTGGTCATCACGAAGACCACACAGCTTCTCTATACATTATGCCTGAATTCTGAAGTTATGGCATGAGAAGGGAAGAAAATTTGGAGTCTTGCCCTTGGCATCAAGGATTTGACTTCCAAAAGAGTTCCTTGTTGTCTGGGTTGCACAACAGTCCTCTCTGGATTTTAAGGTTGACTGACGTGCAGGATTGATTTGCTCTTTGTTGGGGGGGGGGGGGAGGGGTTGGGATTTACCTATGACCAGATAAAATGCAAGTATTTGAAACAAAATTTTAAGGAAAGGGGGTTGAAGTCCTGTGTGTATCAATTAAGATCTTATGTTTCATATGTGGAATTTAAGAAACAAAACAAATGAACATAAGGGAAAGAAAGGAAAAATAAGATGAAAATCAGAGAGGGAGGCAAACCATAAGAGAGTCTTAAATACAGAGAACAANGGAGGGTGGGCATTAAGGAGGACACTTGTTGGGGTGAGCACTGGGTGTCATATGTAAGTGATGAATCACTGGGTTCCACTCCGGAGATCAATACTACACTGTATGTTAACTAACTTGAATTTAAATAACATTTTTAAACAAAGATTCTATGTTTCCAACAATGGGAAATCCTTATCAATCTAGTTTAAATGATGAAAGGAACTTGTTACCCCACCTACTTGTAATAGTTTAGTTACAGCTTCTTATGAAGTATGATCCAAGGCTCACAGGAAATCTCCATTTCTCAACTCTGGCCTCTTGCCATTTGTGCTATTTTTAGGCAGACTTTCTCCTGGGGGTCACAAGATGTCTATCAGCAGGTCTCACCTGCTTGCACCCATTAGGGTCTCTCTCTTTCAGTAGCACCTATAGTGAAATGAACCCAGGAAGTGTCTTCACACTCACTGGATGTGGTTTAGGACCATGTGCCTTGAATAATGATCAAAGGATGGGGTACCCTGATTGGCTTAATCAAATCAGGGGTCTACCCCTGGAGTTTGGAGATACTGGAAGTCCTCTCAAATCTTGTAACCAAGAGCAGCAAGGGGGTGACTTTATTAAGGAGAAATGGGATTACTGTTGGTCATACTAGAGCTTGGGAATCTTTGCTTGAGAAGATTTTTGTTCTTTGCAGGACACCTGGATTGTGTTTCCCGAATGAAGCTTTGCAGAACATAGGTTGCTTCAGATGTTGCCTTTTTTTGTGCATCCCAAGAACTAAGAATGGCTTTCACATTTTCAAATGGTTGGGGGGAAAAATCAAGAGAATAACATATTGTGACATGCGAAAATTATATGAATTCAAATTTCAGTGTCCACAAATAAAGTTTTATTGCTGGAATTGGCAAAGTGTTTCTGTAAAGGGCCAGCGAGTAAACATTTAGGCTTGCAGGCCATGTGGTTCCCGTCACAATTATTCAACTCTGTCATTGTAACATAATAGCAGCCATAGGAAATATGTAAACATATGGATGTGGCTGTGTTCTGATTAAAATTTTATTTATGAACACTGAAATTTGAATTTCACATAATTTTTACATGTTGCAAAAAATTATTGTTCCTTTGATAGTTTTTTCCAACCACTTAAAAATGTGAAGCCCATGCTTGGCTAGCAGGCTGTGGAAAAACAGGTAACTGGCTAGATTTGGCACCCGGGCCATAATTTGCAGACCCCTGTTTTATTGGCTGCTTTTGTGGTGCAGCGGCAGAATGGAGTAGCTGTGACAGAGACCACATGGCCTGCAAAGCCTAAAATATTTACTAGTTGGTCCTTTACAGAAAAAGTTTGCTGACCCTTAGTCTGGAAATGGTACTTCTCTAGCTGTAATTTGCATACAAAGCACCTGGGGACCTTGTGACCATGCAGATTTTGATTCTGTAAGTCTAGGTGAGTCCAGACAGTCTGCCTTTCAACAGGTTCAGAGGTGGATGACATTTGGAGAATTTTGCAGTCATTTCTTGGATATCCGGTGTCAGAAACCAGAGGAGGAAGTCCCCTCTTGCTTGAATGAGAAGCTTCCTTGCTGGGGATGGGAATCTGCATATTAAGTAAGCAGATACTTAATCTGTAGTTCTTTTTGAGAATCACTGATATAGATGCCTTGACAGAGATTCAATGACAAATTCATTGAGGGATGGGTATTAGCCAAACAATTGGCTTCAGAGCTCAGGTGGGTGGCTTTTCGTTCAACAATGGATTGATACTATATTTTTAAAATGCCATTAATTATCTAATTACTATAGCATAAGGATTATTTATTTGTTGGTTAATCTCCAGGGAGGTAGCACTCCTTACCATGTCTTGATTTCACATGAAGGCAATGACCTAGGCATACTGATGGTTAGCAAAGCCCTTCTTCCATTTTTCTCATTTCTCATATGCATTTATGACCTGCAAGATCTATTAATGTTCAGATAAGTTTAAAGAGCAAGGATTGGGTTTTTATCTATTCTTCATGTAGTAGTAAGGCAAACTTTCCATAAAACTCCATTAAGCCCTTTCTTTATTGACCTCTTTCATTCTTCCCTCCATTCTTTCCTTTCTTTGGTGTCTATCCATCGTGAATTTTTAAATTTCATTTCCAACTTTACTAATTTCTAAAGAATGAAACTTCCAAAACCATGAAGCTATTATATTAGAGTGAAGAAAGACAAGAAGAATGGAGACCTTTGCTAGACTTGGGACTTGGGGTTTACAGAATGTGAATCAAACCCGGTCCCTAGACAGCAAGGAGCAGCCAGCATAGGGGCCCTGAAGGATGGAGACGGAGCAGCTGTGGAAATAGAACACTCTGGCCCCAAACTGAGTAGGGAATCAGCGTTGTGATATGTGATGTGTCAAGCACACTGTTTAAGCAGCGTTTATGACACTGTGTGGGTCACATGGATGGAAAAGCACTAGTTGTTTTCTTCCGTTTCATACTTCCTAATGACTCGAAGCCAGCTTTGTAACTCAATCTGCGCATGCGGTCATACAAGCCAGGCCTGTCAGTACTGTCTGCTTCTTAAGGGGAAGCAATAGAACAGTGGGAAGTGAGGACAGGGGTGGAGGAGAACATTGCACTTAAAGCCTGCAGAGAAGCCTCGGGCATATTGAGGAACACTAATCCATTACTAACTTCAGTTTGGGTTGCTTCACATTGCATCCTGATGGGTGTTTTTTTATTTATTTAAATTAGCACAATTTCTGGGGCGCCTGGGTGGCTCAGTAG
Source organism: Crocuta crocuta (assembly GCF_008692635.1). Classification (NCBI taxonomy): domain Eukaryota; kingdom Metazoa; phylum Chordata; class Mammalia; order Carnivora; family Hyaenidae; genus Crocuta; species Crocuta crocuta. The sequence continues at coordinate 2,319,145 of NW_027532002.1, read as the reverse complement.
GTTGAACATCCAACTTCAGCTCAGGTCATGATCTTGTGGTTCATGAGTTCAAGCTCCCACATCAAGCCCCACTGCTGTGAGCCTGCTTCAGATCCTCTGTCCCCCTCTCTTTCTGCCCTTCCCCTGCTTACACACTCTCTCTCTCAAAAATAAAATATTAAAAACAATAAATTACCAGAATTTCTTAGAAAAAGAGAAAATCAGGTAGATGGAAGGGCTATCTTAAATGCTCTAAAATAGTTAAACTCTTATTTAACTAAGCCGCAGTGGTAGAGAAAAGCAGTATTTTTCCTACCAAGGAAAAAATAATAATGACAACAATAAACCCCAAACCCATACAACTTACTTGTGAGGGTTGGAGTCTGTGAATACAGAGAACCTTCCATTCTTGACTTGATGCTCATCTCAGTGTGGAATGATTAGTCTCCTAGCCTAAAAGATTACAGAGTAAAAGAAACCTGGAAATGAAAATCCCCTCAGACCTCTTAGAATAAATTATGTGGACTTGCTAAGTACACAGACTGGCCCTCTTAAAAAGGGAGATAACCACTTTAACCATTGCTTTGGAAAGAGAATCCATAAGGCCAATTACAAGTCTTATTTGATGTTAGTGAGTTTCCACCAGTGAAAATAACTACTGTTGGTCCTACCCAAGGTGCTGCTTTAAAACAAAAACTACCTCACATTCCTCACAGTATTTTTTTTCTTTCAGTTAATTGTGGTAAAGTTCATGGTACTTTTGTGAGGCTCAAACGAAGTAAAGGATATAAAATTCCCCTTTGAAAATTATAAATCCTAACAAAAGGTATTTTGAAAGGTTGAGCTAGGTTTATTGAAACTAGCAACGTTTACATTTTAACATTAGATCATGTTCCATTTTCCTCTTTCCCTGGCTAGCCTGGGCTTTTTGAAGTAAAAATTAAGTATAAAGTATCCAAAAGAGAAGGAAGGTAATCTTTATTAATGACTGATCATAGGTTCTGTAGTAGCCAGCCTCTAACATCCAGACAGACTGCTATCAAATTCCCCGCCTAGGGACACAGTGTGAAATAATAGGTGCTTGTCATTTTAAAATGTTTTGGGGGTGGCTGGGTGGCTCAGTCGGTTAAGTGTCCAACTTTGGCTCAGGTCATGATCTCATGGTCAATGAGTTTGAGCCCCGCATCGGGCTTTGTGCTGACAGCTCAGAGCCTGGAACCTGCTTCGGATTCTGTGTCTCCCTTTCTCTCTGCTCCTCCCTCACTCACGCTCTGTCTCTTTCTGTCTCTCAAGAATGAATAAATGTTAAAAAAAATTTAAATGCTGTTTTGGGGGATTTGTTATGCAACAACAGATAACCAATGCAGGTTTTAACGGGAAGAGAAAGAGGCAGAGATGCCAGTGAGGACTTCTTTTAACTTCAGAGAACTTGACCAAGAAAAAGAAAGCCTGTTGGGCACACATTCCCTTTCTCATCAGCTCAGCTTTGAAAAGGATTTGAAAGGCAAAATGTCCCTATATGGTAACTTAATCTAATGAAGTGTATTTTGAAGTTGATGTTGCCCTTGACAATCATAGCACACAGTTGAGGCAACTGTATAGTGTAAGAGGAGGAGCTTCTGAGAAGCAACATGGTTTAGTCAGGCTTTTTCAGGAAAACAGCTCATGCTGGATGGGTCAGGAGAGGGAACTGAAGATGAGAACCCAGTCACAGAGATTGAGAGAGCTGAAAGCCAAATGGAAAATGGGGAGGCAACTCAGATGAGCAATACTGAGAAGCTGCTATTGCCCCATGACTGGAGAAACCAGGGTCATGTGCCAGGAAACTAGAACAACAGTGCAAGCAACATGGCTAGAGAAGAAACAGCTATTTCTGGAGGTACTGCCCTCCGTGGAGAGAAACTGGGATAAATACTTTGGCTTTGCTCCGTTGCTGGCCTTACTTACCTGCCAGTCCCATCACTGGCTAACCTAACCAGAACCCTTTTAGAAACAAGCCCTTGGAGATGTAACTTGCTAGAGTCATTCCCTTGTGAGATAGAGCAGGGGAAGGGTGGGAAATGGATCTGAGAGCAAACAAACAGCACAGTCCACCTTTTTTGCTACTCAGTATCTGTTCTCACATTCCTACCCATATTTATTTCCCAGACAATATCAACTTTACGTATCTATCATTCATATAGATGAAGACTCTCACCCTCCTATGATGGGGAGACGCAAAGTTCCATCAGTCATGTCAAACTCCATATCTACCCATTTCAAAGTCTGGAATTGCCGAGTGATGCAATTATCCCCTTCAGGATCAGATATGACTTCTCATGGTCTGGCAATCTATAAAAATAGAGCCACACATTCCTTACTCAAATAATAGAAGAGGGGAGGGGGCAGAAGGAAAAGAAACCACTGTGTGTCTGTACAGTTATATAATGTTATATAGTATTATATTAATTATATTATAATGTTATGAATATATAGAGGAACAAAACATACATTGTTACTAAAGACCTCATTTCTGTAACTGGAGGTCATGTTACTATTTATCACTTTTTTCTTCTACCACCATTTCATGTTCTATTTGTCCTTAGCTTGCATCTCAGCTCATCAGGGATTTTGATTTGGTGGGAAGACCCAAAGTTTCACCNGGCTCTGAACTAGCTGTCAGCACAGAGCCAGACACGGAGCTCAAACCCACTAACTGTGAGATCATGACCTGAGCTGAAGTCGGACGCTTTAGCTGACTGAGCCACCCAGGCGCCCCCCAAAGTTTCACTCTTAAAGTTTCTGAAGTCTTAGTGTTATTGTCTTTATTGAATTGCTGTAGTCTTTCATTAAACATATATAGAACAAATAAGAAATGTCCCAGTGAATTTCAGTTCTAAGGAATTCTCCGTACCGCTGTTATGCAGCAGCAACCCAACTTCTCCTTGGTAATTAGAATCTGACTCTTCATCCAGCATCCTACCTCCTTCTTTTCCTGTTGGTTCATTGCTTTGAGCAGCACAGATTCAGACCCAGATTCATTAGAAACATGGTGTCTCTCAGTGGAAGCTTCATCCCTTGGGAACTAAATAATCATACCCCGGGGTCTTGGGATTGGGAAGTGAATATTCCTCAAGGCGGTCATTAAGTGTAAAGGAGGCACTCCTACTTCCATTTCTTTATATCTGGAACTCTGTATTATGAAGGATTGGGGAAACAGCACCCTATATTGGTTGTGCTTCAGAGTACGTATTACATCCTGCAGGGTAGCATCTGCAATAGATAGAATAATGCCACCCCTCCTCCCAAAGATGCCCAGGTCTTAATCCCTGGAGTCTATGAATATGTTAGCCTACATAGCAAAGAAGAATTGACATTATGGATGGAATTAAAGTTGCTACTAAGCTGATCTTAAATTAGGGAGAATATCCTGAATTATCCAGGTGGGCCCAATATAATCTAAAGAATCCTTAAAAGTAAAAGAGAGCATGGAAGAGAATTAGAGGAGCAGGTGTGATGATAAAAGCAAAGTCAGAATAATGATGTGTGAGAAGGACTCTTTTAGTAGCTTTCAATAAAGAGGAAGGGAACCATGAGCCAAGAAATGCAGGCAGCATCTAAAAGCTGGATAAAGACAAGGGGATTGATCATACCCAGAATCTACAGAAAGAAAGACCATCCTACCAAAGGCATATCACCAGTGAGACCTATGTCAGACTTCTGACTTGCAGAACTATGAGATGATAAATTTGCATTCTTGAAGCCATTAAGTTTGTGGTGAATTTTTTTGCAGCAGCAACAAAAACGAATACAGTACTTTAGTCTTGCAGGGTGTTTATCTCCCAGCTCGTGCTGTAGCTGAATCTGTAGTAAGCCATCCTGCCATTTTATCAGGCCAGATGCTTCTGAGTGCTGATTATATTGTAACATCAGTAACTTCTATGAGAGTGATTCCACTCCTAGATTTTTCTCGCCATGAAGTGAGTTCCTTGGTTAGAAATGTAATGGTGAATTAAGCACTTTGTACTTCCACACGTGGTGGTGTTGGCAGAAGCAATGCACACAGAGAGGGTAAATCCATGGAATATCCAGATCAGATTGGATGAAGGTAAGTCCCATGAACGGTCTCTCCGTATACCACCATAGCCATTTGGTACATGGGCCCATGGCAGTTTTGCATATGGGCCCACTGAGCAAGCAAGCACTGGGGTAGCTGAGGAAAGAGAACAACTCTCATCCGCTGAACAATCCACCTTTTTCACCTGAATATTGAGTCTTCTCTGTCATGGAGGCCCTTTGAAGAGCATTCACATGAGACTTAAATATCTTCACACTCTATTTCCATTCTAGGCAATTCACCTACCTATTCCACATGCTTTCTTGCAGTCAGCCTCATTTTTTCCAAGCCTTTGATCAACTGGGAAACTTTGTCACTGCCTATGGATAAGAGTGGGTTCACCACGTCTTCAGATATCTCTCCTTCCATGCAAAGTGGACAACCAGATGTACTGCTTAAAGATTTTTTCACTCCTCTTCTAAGATTTCCCTTCTCTATTGTATATAAAGCCACCTAGAACGGAACTGTAGTGTTGCAGCTGTAATTTTCAACTTATCATGTGGATTTATATGTAAAAAAGTTCCAACTATTTCCTTCCTTCAACAGCTGGTCATAGGAAACTCCTCATGTGAGCATAAGAATGGACTGAGGGAGAGGTGGTATTACATGGAAGAAAGTCCCAGATGGTCTAAGTCAACGACACATTCAAGCATTTTCTTGAACTTTCCAGACCTGCACGGGCACAGATTTTTATATATCATTCCTACTTGATGGTGGATAATTTTTGTAACCACCCTAATTTATGACTTGATGGTTCAAATAAACACTCGAGTTTGAATGTGGGTGGCTCTGTAGCCTAGTCACTTGGTGTCCTGCAGTTAGGTGTCCAGGGCTCAGTAGTAATCCAGAGGCTGTTCTCAAAGAGGAAAAAATTATCATCAGAATTAGATATGGACATGTTCCAAAATTTAGAAGGCTGTGTCGAGCCTTTTCACTATGGCTTGCCATGGGGCCCGTATAGCACCCTGATTTGCAGTAGACACTTCAGGTACTTTTACATCTGCCAAGTCAGAAGATCTGAGAGTTGCTGAGCAGCTTGCATCACAACTTGGAGAGATTAAAGGGCCTCTAAAAACTAGTAGTCTTCCAGGTAACTCAGTGTACTAAGACTTGAAGTAGCAAATTCCAATGAGGAGGCTATTGCTTTCAGAATGTAAAGAGGCCCACTAAGCATTCTATCACCAAGCAACATGAATCAACTTATCTTTCATTTTCACCAAAAAGTTCCACTGTCTTTCACCAAGCAGCAGGCTCATGAATTTTTATGGGATTTATCTTCTATCTGCTAGAATGTGTGTATCTTTACTAAGGCATCTAAGATACCTGCTCTTACTACTAACCAGGTGCAGTCAACATGATGTTATCAATGTGGTGGGCCACCATGCTGTTTTCTGGAATGCCCAAATGATTGGTGATATACTGGACAATTCTATGACAAAGTGCAAGAGAGTTGACATAACCCTGAGGCAAGATAGTGAAGATGTACTGTGAATCCTACCAGCTACTGCTTCTGATGGAATTTGCTAATTGATATAGAAGAAAAAGCATTTGTCAAATTGTTAGTTGCTAGGGACTCTTACATTTTTCCAGGCATCAATTGCAATTGATATACCACTTTATTAACTTAGCAATAATTCCTGTCATTCTATAAAGGGAGCCATTCTCTATCTGGCCAAAAATAAATACATAAATAAATAAATAAATAAATAAAGTGGGTTAAAATGGAGAAGGATAGGAATAACCACCCCTGCTCCTTTCAAGTCTTATATGATAGCATTAATCTTTGTAATCCCTCCAGATACGTGGTATTACTTTTGGTTTACTATTTTGGTAGAAAGAAATAGTTCCAGGGCCTCCAACATGGCCCTTCCTACCATACAAGCCCTCGCTTTAAGTCACGGAGCCTAGTGAAGATAGTCTCCTAGTTCTCTAGTAGTAATGTCTTTTCCAAATATGCAATTACTGGGAAATAAACACACAGATGTGGAAGCAGTTTCTCTAGGCCTATTCTAAGACTGGCTAGGACCCAAGATCTATTTACCACCTTAGGCTTGCCTAAACCTCCTATTATGCCTTGTGGATCGCAGTAAAATGTAAACTGAAAGCCAGTGTCTGATAACTTCTGAAAAGTTCTGGTGTTATTACTTTTTTTCTCTTCCTAGTGTATTGTCACTTAATTAAGTGGTCATAGGCCCCTTTGGGAAAAGTGTGGAGGAAGATTCATTGTACATACTTAAGGCAGTGGGAATGGGACTTGCTTTCCCTTGGATCAAAGGCTCGGGGTCTGTCAAGTGGCTTAAGTTTGTGAACCGGGTGAATGGTTTTTCTTTATCTCTGGTTGTGGCAACACAAGTCAGAGCTATGCTCCTAAACCTACAATTTTTCTGAAACTATAAATCAAGGACTATTTTGCTAGGCAGACTGTTTCACTCCTAGAAGCACAGCGATCCGTTAACTGCCACTGCAGATCTTTGTGTGTCTACATACTCTGATTGCCACTCAGTGCCGCTACCCAGTATGACAATTGCACCCATCATGCTGCCAATTGGCTACTGCTTCTCTGAAATCCCATTATTTCCACTGAGATGGCACACCCATTTTAGTGGCAGTGTCTTCAGCCTATAGAAGACAGCCACCACAGAGCTTTCCAAGGATGCCTGTTCTTCCTCTGGCCTCCATGCATTCTTAAATTCCACAATGGATCGTGTCCTGATACCTCCCAGGATAGGAGGAGGGAGGTTACCTATAATAAATTCACTGCAATATTTATATCTCCCTAAGCTTTTTGATGCCTTATTTCACATTCTACTAGACAAGTTCTGGCATCTTGATCTCATTGAATATAGATCACCAACCTATAAACTCATCTATCTAAACAAGCAGAATATTAGACCCATTTGCAGCCAGGTAAGCTGGCATACTAAATTCAGAAAGTTGGCTAAGTGTATCTTTATTGATAAACTAGCCTCTATAGTATTGGTCTAATGTCTAACAAGTATTCATTCCCATGTGTGCTTCCTAGGTTCTTACCAATATAAATTTCTGATAACTTACAGATGTTTCGATAAGCTATATATTTCCAGAATAGACTTTATATGCTGGGATCTGACTTTATCACCAAATCTGGAAGCAATGAGACAACTGGGGAATGGTCTTGCAAAGAAAAGGCATCTCCTTGTAAAACAACCCAAACAGGGAAAACATGATCCTAAACCTAATCTAAGAGATTTGCTGATGCTGTATATTCAATTTTCAGTAACCCAGTACACGTTCAAATCTGATCATTAGTTATGTTTGCCCTGTGGCTATAAAAAATTATATTGTTAAGGCTGCTATAGAATCTCTCTGATTCTCTAAATATGCCTTGAATTGAGAGATAAATCCCCATGCTTAAAATTTTATTTCTGTTAGTTCTCCAGGGTTATTAGGAATATCCAGCCCATTCCACAGTGTTTGCTGTATTTATTAACACCATGATGGTTAGATGCAGGGGCCATTGGATCTCTTAACGACTTGCCTTCAAACACATCATCCTAGGCCACCACACATAGTATCTAAAGTAATCTTGATGTCACTGTATGCCGCAATACTCTATTTCTTGTGGCTAGCAGTCTTCCTGAACAACGTAAAAACTTCCTATCTCACTCTATTTATCCCCTTCCAGTCTTTCGTGCTATTATTATCATTTATTTTATACATTTCATAGACTCCATAAGACATTGTTATAGTTTTAAACAATTAATATTTTGAAAATTTACCCATACATTGACCTTTTCCAGGGCTTTTCCTTCTTCCCTGAAGTTCTATGCTTTCATCTGAGATTACTTTCCTTTGGTCTAAAGAACTTGCTGTGGCATTTTTTTTTTGTAACTCAGGTCTGCCGACAATAAATTTTCTTAGCTTTTGTCTGGGTCTGAAATGTCTTTATTTCTTTATGTCTGTACTTAGTTTTCCTAACTTCAGTTGTCAGAACAGGTTTAGACTTACAGCAATGTTGCACAGACAGCGCAAATTTCCCAAATACACCACACAAAGTTTTCCATGTTGTCAACATCTTGAATTAGTATGGTACATTTGTTACAAATAATTAATAAGCATTGATACATCATCACCATTGTTAATGATACATTATTGTCAATTGAAGCCTTATCCAGATTTCCTTTTTATCTAATGTCTGGACCTCATCCGGGATCCCACTTTCAATGTAGCCACTGTTCACGTTAGTGTCTCTGTGACTCTGACAGTTTCATTGTTATTCTTGAAAAAGTTATTTTCACTAGTTTTTTTCACTTGTCACTTTCAAGATGTCATTCCCTTGTCTTCCAGCATCTGTAGTTCTTGATGAAAAGTTAGACAAAAGTCTCCTCTTGGTCTTATGGCAATAGTAATCTNGGGGGGGGGGGTGGGGGGAGTGGACTAACCGGTTGGGAAAGGACATGAGAAATGCTTCTGAAGTACTAGAAATGGTCTATGTATTGATTTGAGTAGCAGTTACATGGGGGTGTAAGCATGTAAAGTTAATTGAGCTGTACACATGTGGTGTATGCACTGTACTATCTGTGTACTGTATTTCAAAAAATAACATCTAAAAAATATCAAACACAAGTATTGCTAATACAGTGAGTCTACCAATGTAGATCCAGCCCTCTCCCTATAACCAATAGTAAGTATGAATACATTGAAAAAGATATAATTATTAAATAAATGACTTATTATTTTTCATGATTGGTAAACTATTGTTTTTGTATGATCTAAGACAGACTGGTAAGTTTTGTTTAATATCGTTGTCATGATAAATAAATGATATGCCCATGTTCACGGCAAATAAATAATTATATCAACTCTTGTGATCAAGAAAGCATTTTGTAAAAGAAGCTTCTGTTGAGTGATCATATAATTTGCTGGTATGAATCAACCTTATTAATCAATATGGCAATGAATGCTGTAGCTAGACCACCTCACATTTAATATACCTTCATACTATAATTTAGAAAATGCAATGATTAGCAATGATGAACAACACATTCAACATATTCAAGAGAATATGTCAGATACAATAGAGTTTAAGCCTTGTTCCATTTATTGCTGGTCATAGAATCTTTGTGACTAAAGTTACTCAACCTCTCTGAACTTCAGTTGTCTAACCTATACAATGAAGATAATAAAACATATCTCACAGAACTGTGGTACTGAGTAGAATTATACAATATATATAAAGTACCTTGACATCCCATAGATGCTCAATAAGTGATAACCATTACTAATGACAAGAATTAGGGGCACCTGGGTGGCTCAGGCGGTTAAGGGTCCAACTTCAGCTCAGGTCATGATCTCAAGGTTCACGAGTTGAAGCCCTGTGTCAGGCTCTCTGCTGACAGCTCAGAGCCTGGAGCCTGCTTCGTATTCTGTGTCTCCCTCTCTCTCTGCCCCTCCCCACTTGCACTTTGTCTGTCTCTCTCTCTCTCAAAAATAAACATTAAAAGAATTTTTTAATAATGATGAGAATTGTTATAATATCATTCAATAACATAATTTTGGATTGTACTATTCATTTATTACACACATAATATTTTCACACTATCTAAAAGAGTTTATTATTGTCCATTTTGGTTTTATAGATACTATCTATAGTATTTATTCTGAAGCAGGCTAGCTGTGCTTCAGAATGAGTTGCCGACATCACAATTTTTCCCTTCCCTTTATGTAACATTCCCTGGGATAATGCCCTCTTAATGTAGTAGTGTAATGCCATAAATGCTGCTAATTAGTGCTAAGGAAGTTCTCTGGCAAATGCTTGTCTCTTGAGTTCATGGTGACGGGTTGGCCACAAGACACCTATCACTATGAGATGACTCATTCCATCTCTGTCAGATGAATCACAGTGACTTATTAATAAGAGAGGAAAATGATAGCAGCCTTAGAGTATGGAAATTGTTACTCTTGAAGGCATGCCTTCCAGATAATTCAGAGTTGTACAGTGCCAGTTTTTGAAGAATCATATTCATATGAATATGAATTACATGAATCTGGAAATACATGAATTATATAAAATCAAATCTCAAGTACCAGAATGTTTTCTGGGTAAATAATCAATAAATTATCAATGTGCTGGGCACCTGAGGATGCAAAGAATGATCAGACTTGGCTCCTGCCCTTGGGCGATGTATGATTGAACACCTGGCACTATCAGATTAGAATGTGATTAAATTGCAGGAGTTCAGACGAAGCTGGGAGGTCCTAAGTGATATCCAGTTGGAAATGATGGATGACTAGGATTTATATGGGTGAAAAGAAATTCCAGAGGAGAAGAATCACATCACTACTACAAGGTTAAAGAGTCAGGTTGAGGACAAATTGAGGAGGGAGAGTCTTTCATATAGAGATTTATTCTGTAGGGAAGGAGAGTTGGGGACCTTGAAGGCTCTAAGACAACCCAATGGTGGTGAAAAGAGGGAGAGACAGAGCAGGCATAGTGGATGGGACACACAGTAGCTGTTAGTGGTCTAGATGTGAGGTCTTGGGGTCACACAAGGGATAGATGAGAGAGAAGTTTCTAAAGAAGGGCCAACAGGCCTTGATAACCGTTGGTTACAAAGATGTCTTTGTGGAGAGTGGGTGAGGTTTGGAAGGGAGAGGGAAGGTGGAAAGGTAGAAGTCCCAGACGATGCACATTCACAGTGTTTATATCTCCTTGGATTGAAGAATGACATGTACAGAGACGTGAAGTCAGGGAATAGAGGGTGGTAAGTTTGGTTCCAGAGTTTGTGAGTTCATGATTATCAGAACATCTGTGTGCAAATGACTCACAGCCTGAGTGGGAAGGAAGCATAGTGATGTAAACAGCAGTAGTGATAACAGTTGTTAGTGTTTTGGAATAATCTCTAGGAATTAGTGGTATGTAAAGGGCTCACTTCTCCCCTCCCCACAACCTTCTATATGCAAGAGAAGTGTTAGATACACTCATGAACACTCTTATGTCAAACAGCTACACAATCTGTTCCTGCAAGCTTGGAGGAGTCCTGCCCTCTGACAGGTGCCCTGCCTGAAAGATTCTTCATGTGAGGAAGCAATGAAATTGGGATGCCAGGGGCAAGCAATCTTTTGGTCATTTGAGGCAACAGAGTCACCCACTAGGTGTGGGGGGCAGGATGGGCACAGGGTGAGCACAGTGGTAATCTGAGGGTCAGCCAGNTTAACCGACTAAGCCACCCAGGCGCCCCTAACTGTACCTCTTTCTATAAGGCAGAGTCCATAAAATCTCTCTAGCTAGCCCTGTATCATGTAAGCAACTCTTTCACGGATTGAAAATGATTTTTAACAGCCCTTGTCCCAAATAACACTCCCTGTCATGCACATATAAATAACAATGTTAAAAGTGCCAGTCACACACGCACACACGGTGGTATGGATTCCTGATTAGGGTACTTCACATGCTAGTGAACCAGTGTCTAGGGTGTAGACTAAGCTTAACTCACACACACATTCACATCCTACACAGAAACATTTTAAAGAAAATGGCTGCACAGCAGGTCCCCAAAGAGATAAAAACTGAGACCACAGAGCTGCTCCCTCAGAGGCAGGGGCTATCAGAGGAAGGACACATTTCAAGACGGCAAAGGGGGTCTGGTAGCAGCAAATACGTCAAAGAAAAGGGTCATTGGATTTTATGTTGGCAATTGGTGACCTTTGAGAGAAGAGTTTGTGCAAGTAGGTGGGACCTCAGCCAGATTGCAGGGCCGAGAGTGAGGCTGAGTGGCCAAGAAATGGGAGCAGCAGGTGTGAACTGTGTCTTTGACAAGTTCCCTCCCCAAGGTGGATTATTCTTCTGGGGCAGCTGAAGCATCAGGGTTGGGAGTAGAAAGCCATGCTGGTCCCCGGAGTTCCATTTTTTTTTTAAGTTTATTTATTTATTTTGAGAGAAAGGTAGTATGAACCAGGCAGGGGCAGCGAGAGACAGAAAGGTAGAGAGAATCCCAAGCGGACTCCCTGCTGTAGCACAGAGCCCAACGCGGGGCTCCATCCCACAACCCTGGGATCATGACCTGAGCCGAAATCAAGAGGCAGACACTCAACCGACTGAGCCACCCAGATGCACCTGGAGCTCCATTTTAAGGCTGTTCTGAGGGGTATCAGCAGCCAGGCTACCTCTGATGAGAGCCTTTCAGACTCGGGTAACTCATCATCTTTGGGCAGGTCCACGTGGCCTACCCTTTACCAAACACTGGGCAGTTCTATGACAAAGCTTCAGGGTATGTGATTTCTGTCCTGCCATAGCAATGATTAAGTCTCATCTGTATGTCGTGGTTTCCCTCTCTTCCTTATAGTGAGCCTCCAGATGTCTGGGCTGAATAGCTGGCTCAGCAGAGGCTCTGTCCTCCGGGACACAGAGGTGAGTCAGGCATGAAAGGGAACGGCCATGGCATGGGAACCCCTACCAGAGGCATGGGGCAAGCGTTGTGGGAACATTGCCTGGGAAGGCTTCCTAGAGAAGGTCTCGAAGGGTGGGTAGGAGTTTACAACCCAGCTAAGTAACAAAGCCAGCTAGAATTGATAAAACAAGATTTATTTTTTTCTCGGATGGAAAAGAGTTGGGAATGTGAAGGGGGGCGTGGAGGGCCAGAGAAAGCACAACTTGCATTCCACCTTTCATGCTCCATACCAGCTGCATCTTTGTTCAACAGCTTAAAGAGAAAATTAAAGCATGCTCGTATGCAAATGGCCACAGTAGAAAGAATCCTTTCATACACATGGGCATGAGCTCCAAACAGAAAATAAGTGATTCCAATCACATTAAGAGTCATGTGGTCACAAAGGGCTTGGGCCAGGAGCTGCATGCAGAGATGTGACTTGCCCAAAAAGCTGACACTTGAAATAAAATGCAGACCCACGGCGGAAAGCCAGGCCAACCCACTGTGTGACTCCAGGCAGTAACAAGATACCATACCCAGGCAGCCTTGTCTTCATCGAGTTCTGGGTTTGGCCCAACCCTTCAAAGTAGGAAAGTCATTTCTGCAATGCCTGGATCAAGGTGCAGTGTGGATGTCTTCTCTAATCTTTTCTGATGACAGGCCTGGTGACCTTCGGTGGCACACAAACTTTTTAAGGGAAAAAAAGTATAAAGTACAGAAGTCTAAACAGCCTGGTTCCCAGGATTAGCAGACCATGTCCAGCCTTCACCCTGAATTCTTCATCTTGCTCAGTTTCCCATTAACACGAGACAGGGTATTAAAAAGGTCAGGGTTTTGAACCAGAGACAGTGTGCTCGGTTTTCCTTATAGGTCGATCTCCGAGGCATAATTAAAAGCCTCACTTCACAAATTAATTTGCAGCTCACGAGGCCAAAAAGAAATCTAAAAGTAATTTTCAGAAGAATGTTTTGTGGCCTGGACAGGGGCACTCATGGTATTAATGTGAAGCTACCTGTACCCAATCCCCTTTCAATAGCCTGTCAGGGAGTAAAGCCTCCCTTATAAGATCTGACAAGCGTATGTTCTAGAGGAAGCAGAGGGGAAGCTCTCCGTTCATATGACTAATTAGACGGACTTCATGCTGGGTTGCTCTTTTTTGATGCAGGTCCTGGTCCTAATTGACAGTTTGCTCCTCAGGAAAGTAAGGTTGAGTTCAAATGCTTATGTGCCCTGTTTTCTTTTAGCATTCCTGACCTGAAACTGATGCGGGGTGACAGGGAACAGACGGGAAAGAGACTCCTTGTTTCACTTAGTGTAAACCTTTTCAAGTTCCCCGCTAGGAAGACTGGACCGCTCGGAGCTCCTTCCAAAAGCTGCATTTATCGATTAACATGGCTCACTCCACCCGGGACTTTTGCCCAGGACGGTGCCAGGATAGTGCCCAACTCTGTGATGGGAAGCTAAGCCCAGCTGAAGAGACCAGGGATACTCATTGGCCAAGCCCGGTTGGACAGTTCTCCAAAGGCCAAGGCAGTTATTGGCCCAGAGATGGCAATGTGTTTGGGGATAATGCTGGTAAATGGGGTGTGAGAGATTGATTGCAACAACGGTTGCAATTCTTTACCCCTCCCTATGGCCATGCCCTTTAGAATGTTCCTGCTATCAAGAGGTGGGGTCTGTTTTTCCATCTTAAATCTGGACTGGGCTTTTGACTCATGTTGACCAACTGAATACAGTGGAAATAAGTTGATGTCAGTTCCAACCCCAGATCTTAAGAGGCCTGAGCACTTACACCCCATCTCGTGAGAAACTGCCATAGACAGGAGCAAGGCTGAGAGATCATGTGAAACAAGGCTAAAGCATCCCAGTTGAAGCCACCCTAGATCATTCCAGGCCTAGCTCACTCACCGCCTGACTGTGGTGCATGAGCAAGCCCAGCCGAGGTCTACCTGGTATGACACAGGCCAGCAATACCACCCAGCCAACCTGGGGACTTATGAGCAAAAAGGCAGTGCTTGTTGTTTTAAGTGATTAAATTCTGGGATGTGTGTTAGTTCATATCCTCTGAGAAGCAGATGCCAAGATGGAAATAGATGTACAGGAGATTTATTGCATGAAATGCTACTGAAGGATAAAGAGGAAAGAGACAGAGAAGGCAGAGAGATCCTTCAGATTGAGACTCAGGAGTGACCTCTGTGTAACAAGGAGGGAAGGAAGGAGTGAGGAGGTAGGGTTCCAAGCTGTAGCAGAGGGCTCAGGAAGTTCTGGCCAGCCTGGTGGGGAGTCCTTGAGTCCACTCTGAAAGGAGTGGACCTGCATTAGTGCCCTCACTGTGCTCATCATTGGAAATGTGGCCTCACTGACTTGAGGGTAGATCTAGAAGGGCAGCAGCTCGGGCCATTAATCAGTTCTACTCCCCACAGCAGGAGGTCTGAGCAGCATTGGTCAGTTTGTTATGCAGCGTTACTGGGACAATTACTAACTCATACATGGGGGACATAAATTTCTATATCTCTGAAGATTTTTATTGTGGCTTGAGCTTGGCCAGTCTTTACCCTAGAAAATGTCTCTTTGACTAAAACCAGAGCAGAATCTTTTCCTTGAGTAAGACCAAAGTTTTAAAATGTTCTTGGCCAACTGTACCACCTAGACCTAGAATGCCCTGACAAAAATGCAACAGACCCAGCATTCCACCCCCAGAGGCCATCTTTTTGTTTGTTACTTTGCCCAAGACAGTGTCACATGGTGTCCTCCATGCCATGCTAGGAGGAAACAGAAGTCCTTGGCTAAGAGGCTTTAATTACCTAGATTTGAAATTGGCTTCAAAATTTGTGGAATATTGTTGTTGATGGCAAATTCTTTATGTATCTATGTGGCCTAGATTAGCATGCCTCATTATTATTGTTTTTATAAAGCAATTTAATCACCAGGCATTTGCAATCACTGTCATTAATTAGTTTTTATAGATATCTGGGAAGAAGATACAACCTCAGATTCAATTAACATTTATGGAGCTCTTTTCATATGCTAGGCACTTTGCCAGGGATATATTTCATTGAATTCTCACCAAAACCATGGGAGGTGCTTATTATCTCAATTTGTCTCAGCAATTGTACTTCTGGTAAGTGGCAGAGCACAGGCTTGGAGTCAGGTCCTCTGACTTCATAAGTCATATACTCCAAAAACATTCACTAAGCACCTAGAGTATTCTAGGAGCTGTACTATTTGATAGTAACACAAATGCAATTCCTGTTTCTAATTGTCCACAGGTGAGTAGGGGAGACACATACCATATTTGTCTACCATACCCAGTGACTGAGAAGCACAGGGCACTACATAGAGAATGGCATCTGTTACGGTTATTATGGTTTGTGTTCTCCCCAAGTTCATATGGTGAGGTCCTAACTCTGTACTCAGACGTGACTGCATCTGGAGATAGAGGCTTTAAAGAGGTAGTTAAGGTACAAGAAGGTCAGATAGTTGGGTCCCAATCCAATATGACTGGTGTTCTTATAAGAAGAGGAGAGTGGCCCCAGACATGTGCACACAAAGAGGAAAAACCATGTAAGGGCACAGTGAGATGATGGTCATGGGCAAGCCAAGGAGAGAGGCCTCAAAAGAGACCAAGCCTGCTGATACCTTGGTCTCAGACGTCTAGCCTTAGAACTGCGAGAAAACAAATCTCTGTTGTTTCAGTCACCAGCCTGGGGTATTCTGTTATAGTGGCCCTAGCAAACTAATATAGCATCTAACCATACAAGGCAGAGGGTGGAGAGAGCGCAATTAAGGACCATCTCAAACAGAGAGGCAGGAGTTAGGAGAAGGTGGGGAAGACACGAGGCTTTTTGTTTCTGCCTGGCTATGGAGTCCCTGCATCTCCTTCAACCAGTCACTTTTTCTTCTGGGCATCAGATTTCTCATCTGTGAAATGAGGGGATATGCCTAGAAGACTGTCAAACTCTGTTTCATGGAACCCTGATCCCCTGAGACACTTTTCAGGAAAAGGGCAAGGAGGGTCTCCACGGGCAGGTACTTTGGGGAACACTATGTGCTATGTGCCTTCCTGTATATTCATAACACAGGGCTACACATGGAAGTTCTGAGGAGTCTCGCAGGAAAAATAAGTCCTGTTTTATATAGAATTCACCCACCTTATTTAGCTACAAAACTCCATTTCCACATCACATCCACTACTGTCAGTACTCCAAAGGATCCACTTTGGGCAACTCAGGCCCAACTACCTCAGCTTTTTATTTTCCAACTCCAATACTACTAGGCAGTAAATAACTTAGTAAATATAGTAAAGTAGTATATGTTTATATTATATATATTATATTATGCTATGTATAATAGTAAAATTGTTTATAGTAAAATAAGCAAACTACTACTAAGAGTAAATTAGTAAAATAAACAAGCAAACAAACATTAAAATCACAAGTATAAAACCTTCAGTGATAAGTGGTTAGATCTATGACTTAAACAAACCACTGATCCAGGGAGGCTGTGCTAACTCCAGGGAGAAGTGGGAAGGAGATGGCATTAACTGGGTTCATGTTCTCCTGCTTGGTATTCTTCTCTTCATTTCTAATATTTAAACTTAGTTCTTTTATTTTTCTTGTCCTATTTATTTAGCAAAAAGTCACTGTACATTGTTGAATAATAGTAGTGATAATGGGAATTCTTGGCTTGCTTTTGACTGTATGGCAAACACTGTAATGTTTAACCATTCATTTGAGGTTGCTGTTTTTCCAAGCAAGGTGTCTTTTACTATGTTAAAGACATATCTTCTTTTTATTTATAGTTTTCAAAGATTTTTTAATAGAAAGTGCTATTGATTCTTAGCAAGATCTTCATGGCTTCTATGAGGAGAATCATATGATCTTTTCATCTCTGAATTATTAACTTAATAAATTATATTCATGATAAAATTACTCTTACATTCTTATGGTAGTGGTAACTTGGTCATTTAGTATGATGCACTGATTGATTTGAGAATTTCACCAGAGTATAATTACTGGCTTATAGCTGACTGTAATTAGATGCATAAATTACAAAAACATCTAAAATAGATTTGTGCTATTGAAAACTTTACCAAATTATATCAGGATGCTTTAATTCCCTTACATAAACAAATTGCCCAGCTCTGTTTCAAGGTGATATCAGGCAACTGTTAATCTGTTAGAAATTCAGTAATGCATGCATAGAATTTGACCAACGGCCAACCTGCAGAGAGGGTACCCTAAAGAAAATTCTGTCATGTATATCTCAGTTTATATACATTAGTTACAGAAAAAACAAATATGATAGAAAGATCAAATTGTAAAGTGAGACAATGAAAATAGTATTTAAAAAACATATATTAGCAATTATTTTTGCCAATTATCCCTTAATAACCCCCCACTTAGTAAAATATTGATATGTAAAATTTTTTTCTGATACTCAGTTACAGTTCTCGCTGTGAAAATTAACAAATTTACATCTGATCTCTATTAACAAATACACTTACCTGTGTCATAAAATCCTAGTTGAACTATGTGGTATTTTATCTAAATCTTTTCTCAAATTGACTTTTAGAATATTTAAACAACAGAGCTGGACTAACTGTTATGATAAAGTAAAGTGGAAAACATCAGGACTGATACTCTCTATCTCATCTTGATAATATAAAACAAAATAAAGAAAATAAGAAACCAAAGGAAATGACATTGGACTGATTTATTTGGTAGGTAACCAGTTGTTTCAAATTTATTACTGACTTAATGTCTATTCAAATTTTGACAGCAATATTCAGATACACATCAAGGACAGATTATTAATTTATGCTCATGTCGGCAATGTTCCCTAACCATAGAGAAAATCAGACTTTGGAGATCTTGAGAAAAACACACATGTACTAAGGCCACTAACATCATTAGCCTCTTAATCTATTTTACGACCATAGCAATAACCATGTAGCTCAGCCTGTGTAAAAGAACTGCTACTGAAGCCATACAGTTTTTCCAGTGCCAGATTCTTGGACAACTTTTTTGCTAAATGAGGAGCATAAAACAGTGGATTATAGAACATTAGGGCTAGAAGGGTCCCTGATTTGCTGTTGATAGCTCAGTCAGCTTTATCACATGCCATCCCTTACTTTTTTGGACATTCCTTGAAAGTGCTAAAGACAAATGTCATATCAAGAAGTGGAAGGCAAGTCTCAGATAATAGCAGAGTGGCAAAACACTTTCTCTTATGTGCAGACCATGTCTGTGAACCCAAGCTACAGATAATCTCCTATTTGAGAATTACAGAATCCCAGAACTGGGTGTGAACTTGGAGATTCTATTGTTCCACTATCTCATTTAATGTATCATTATAAAGTGAGTGCCAGAGTGTTTAAATGATGTGCTTCCTTACTAGGGCATACTGCCTAGGTGCTCACCTGTATCATTACTTTGACTGTAGTAACCAAATCTGTGATTAGAGAATTATGGTGCTACCATGAGATGTGGGCACAAGTAGTGTGTACCATTTTAACCCAGGCACAATCTCCTTCTCTCACTCATTAGGTGAATGCAAAGGATCTGGTGAGGGACTCAGGAAATCCGAAAAAATGGAAACACAAGAGGAGAAAAGAACTGGCATCCCTAAAATGTTACACTGAAGGCTAGACACCTGATTGGACCATGACGTGGGTCAGAACTATCGCATCAGACTACTAACATTTTGGGAGTTTGTTACAGAAGCTGGTGAAATTATCCTAATACACTTGGTGTACTTTGGTGGTGACAAAGCTGAAAACAGGATTTCTAATACCCTGTCTGTACTCTCAGTTACATATCATTGTTTAGGCAGAAATCATCTCCAAACCACAAGGAATTCTTTTCTTATTGAATACCTTCCAGGAGAAGAGAAGTTTAACTTTTGTGAAGCTGAAGTGACAGGTATGGGTGTGGTCACACTCAAAAGTTCCAGTTTCTCTCATGTTTTATTTTTTTTAGATACAGCTGACGGATGGTTGAAGAATTGTCCAAAGTGCAATGAGCTGTGGTTTTTTTTTTTTTTTTTTGGTTTTGTTATGTTTTTGTTTCTTTTCTTAAGGACATAGCAATGTTTAGGCATCTTTGGAAACTTCTCAGGAGTCAAGGGAAATGACTCAGACTGCTTGGGGAAAATGGTTTCATCTACTTTTAGCGATTTCTTTTATTCTTATCATTAGCTTAGAAAATGAGTAAGAAGGCCATAGCTGGGAAATTTTCCACTTGATTCTCTGGCCTGTTGATTGAACGTTGAAGTCATATTAAGCTGCATGGATGGCTTGTCTCCATAAATACACAAATGAGACCCAGACTATCTTCTTTTCATGTTTATGAGGAGGTGGACAGAATGTGGTAGCTACTTCTAGCCACTGTAGACTCATGGATATACCCACCTGTGCCAGAAAGGGTAACTTCTGTTTCCTATTTGGGAATATTCAACTTTTTAGTGACATTTCTTGTGTGGTTTCTTTGGTCCTTGTTATTTCTTTCTGATGGACTTACATTTTTTTTTTCAGACCGTGAGAAAGGATACTTTAATGTTAGTCATTTGGTATCACTTATTTTTAACTTTCTTAGAAAAGTAGAAATTTTTGAAAACAATAACATTTTTGATGAAAACCTTCAACTTGTGTTGACCAACTGTCATGTTCTTTAGTTCCCATATTGGCTTCTTTTGAAGACTACAGCATAATTTTCGGGAGGGATTAGGAAGCAATTTGACATAAACAAACATCTCTTTAAAGAAGTTAGAAAAAGAACAGCAAAATAAACTCAAATAAAGTAAGAGGAAAGAAAAAAGTTGAGAACAAATTAATAACATAGAAAACAAATATACGATGTAGCAGATCAATAAAGCCAAAAGTTTGGTTTTTTGAAAATGACTATTACAATGGATCAAGAAGTCGATGGCTCCTGGATCACTCAGTCAGTAGAACATGTGACTCTTGATGTCAGGGTCCTGATTTCAAGCCCTATGTTGGGTGTAGAGATTGCTTAGATAAAAACACTTTTTTTAAAAAAAAGAAATCAATTGGCAGAACTTATCAAGAAAACAAGAAAAGTCTTCTTATTTTCTAATATATTCATTTTAAGGCTATAATTTTCCTCCTTGAAAACTCTTTTAGCTGTAGCCTACACATTTTCAAATGTAGGTTTTTTGTTGTTAGCACCGTATTCAAACTTAATGTCTCATTCCAGTATGATTTCTTTTTTGACCCTCAGATTATTGAGGTGTTTACTTTAGAATTTCCAAACATACGGGTATTTTTAAATTTTTAGGTTTATTTCATTGTGATCAGAGACCATTCTCCACATGATTTCAGTCACTTGAATTTTGATGTGATTTTCTTTATGACCTAGTATATATTGACCCCCCCCCCATGCTTTTTACATTCCATTTGTGCTTGAAAGACGTGTGTTTGGCTATGTTCTACATTTGTCAGTTGGTTAAAGTACAAAATCATGTTGCTAACATCTTCTCTTCCATGTTCTTCCTAATCTTTGTCTGTCACTAAGGATACAGAAGACTCTTGCAGATTTGTCTATTTCTCCTTTTAGCTCTGTCAAAACTTCTCTTCAGATTTTTGAGGCCAAATGCATGTTGGTGAACCAAACCTTTATCATTATATAGTGGTTTTTTTTTTTTTAATCTATAGTAACTTTTTTGACCTGGAGTCTCCCCAGCTTTCATTTGGTTGTTGTTTTTATAGACTATATAAAAATATTATTTATGGTATATATAATTGTTTTTTACCTTCTACCTTCTTTGTTCCTTATATTTTATATGTTCACTTTGTAAGCCATATCTAGTTTTTTTTTTTCTTAAACCCAGTCTGAAAATCTTCATCTATTAATTGTAGTACTTCATCTATTTATGTAGTGAGAGGTATTAGAATAGAGCAATATGGCTAATTTTGTAAAAAAAAAAAAAATTAGACCAAATTTAGCAGCTTGGCATTGGGGTTGTAGACAGTAAGATTTGTTTGTAACTACTGTCTGAGAAACTCCTTTCTGTGTCTCTGGATGGTACCCAAACAAGTAATAAGAAAGAGTCCTCTGAGCCATTCATTTTTGTTTCTCAGAGTCCTGTTATCTGACGGAGCACATGGGGTAGGAGGCAGGGGCAACCTGTCTGGCCAGCCAGTTCAGCCCCATCCACCCTGGCTACTTACACACGACAAATGCCAGGGCCAATTGTACTGACATCCAGGATGCCCGGAGGGGTGTTCCGTTCCTTCTCGGATCCCTGGTGACTGGGGGCAAAGTGGCCATGTGCAGATTCTCAACCTTCTGTGCAGAGTTGGAGCTGTGATGTGGGTGTGGCGTATTTCTACTTTTGGTGTTTATATCAGGAGATTTTCCTTCTGAAGGATGACATTTCCCCCACTCTGTCCCAGATTGGAAAATCTGATGGCCTGATTCCAGTGCTACCAAACTGTGAATCTCTAGATAAATGTTTTGTACCTATATAGATCTTGGTTTTCTCATTTGAAAATGCAAAGGATTGGACGTTCTAGAAGACCTCTTTCAGCTCTTCCATCCACTGAATCTATAATTTCTAAGTGAAAGACATATGAATGATCCCCCTGGATTCTAAAAAGGAAATTAAGTGTACCCCCAAACAGGAAAAAGCTAAGTCTCAGATGATTTTCCCCCAAAGAAACTAAACATAGGCAGCCAATTGGAGGCATTTATGGCTTGTTTCTATTTGTATGCAGGTGGGGAATGGGAAAGAGATTAAATAAAAAGAGAGAGTAAAAAGTTTCATGATTTTAAGTGCATTTGATGAGAAATAATTTATAATGTCATTGCTTGCTTGTTTGTTTCATTTTTAACTTCCTCTCCCGTCTCCCATTTTAGCTCTTCTCCAAGGGCCAGGCTTTTATCACTGGGATCATTTGATAAAAGTCCTACTTTGCTGTGTGACATTGCAAAAAGGATCTGTATACCCAGGAACATTCTCACCATTTCCAAAGTATCCAATTTTTGTCTCACTTGCTCTGTAGAAATGTTTCCCCTTGGGGTGTTCTTACTCACTTGAGTGCTTTAAGTCTACATTAATACACTTATTTCAACTAGACCTTTAATCAATATTTCATGGGATGTATTGAGAAGACCCACTTAATCTCTTTTAGTCTCTGCAGGTGTAGGAGTGAGAGAAAGCACTGGCCTGAGAAGACGGGTGTCATTTACACACAAATGAAGATGTTCCTATCGATCAGAGGCTTGTTGGGATAATACTTGTGATGAATCATTTATAAGAAGGGGACAAGGCACTTTATGTTTTACAAAATGGGACTTTTGGATCCTTAAATATCTATCAGAGTCCCATTACTGAAGGAGTAAAGGATTACCACTGGATTCACTTCCTAGCAAGGAAAAAAAACTAATATAAAAAAGGTGACTTGAATAGGCAAGACCAGTTAGGGCCACAGATGATTCTATTGTTTGTAAATTGGGATATTCTGAAGATATCTCAGAGTGTTATCATCCATAGACAAATAAAATTCAAGTGGGAAGGTTGGAGTGGCTTGTGGAAAGGTAATTTCTTTTTGATGATGCTTATGGTACAGTGATGAGTCACCTGGGACTTAGAATCAGTGGGATTTTGTTCAGATTCTTGCCTCAACACTTATTATCTGTATGACTGTGGTCATTTTATTTTACTTAAATGTCACTTTCTGATAAGCAAAATGTTTGAATAATAGCTCACATATGTTAAGCACTTACCATGTGCAAGGTATCTAAATTCTTAACTTATGTAATCTTTTATAATCCTCAAAGTAACCTTAATAAGGAGACATTATTGGTTACTGTAGCTATGTAGTAAGTCTACCAAGTGGAATTTCTACTACTTTTTTCTTCTTTTTCAACATTGTTCTAGCTGTTTTTGTTCCTTTGTATTTTCATATAAATTTTAGAATAAGCTTGTCTGAACCTACAGAAATATTGCTGGAATTTTTGGTAGGAATTGCATTAAACCTATGAATCAATTTGGGGTGAAATGATATCTTCACTGTATTAAGTCTTCTAATCCATGAAAATGGTATATCTATTTAGATCTTCAATTTCTTTCATCAAACTTTTGTAATTTTCAGCATATATATCTTGTACCTTTAAAAAATAGATTTATTTTTATGTATTTCATTTTTGGAGTGATTGTATATGGCATTGTGTTTTTCATTTTAGTTTCCATACATGCATTGCTATAGAAATATGATTGGTTTTTGTTTTTTGATTTTGTATTCTGCAACCTTGCTAAAGTCAATTTGTTCTAGTATTTTGGTATTTTTCTTCAGGGAATCCTTGAGATTTTCAACATAAGCAATCATGTTATGAGATAGGGAAAGTTTTCTTTCTTCCTCTCCAAACTGTATGTCTTTTATTTCCTTTTCTTGCCTTATGAAGCTGGCTGAGCCTTCCAGTATTATGTTGAATAAGAATGGTGAAAGCTGATATCCTGCATTGTTTCATAGTTTTGGGAGAAAGCATTCAGTTTTTCATCACTATACTGTTAGTTGCAGGATTTTTGTAGACTCTCTTTTACAAGTTGAGAAAATTCTTTTCTATTTCTAGTTTGCTGAGAGTTTTTATTATAAATGAATATTGAATTCTGTCCAGTGCTTTCTTTGGCCTCTATTGATATGATCATATGATTTTTCTTATTTAATCTGTTAATATAATGAATCACACTGATTGGTTTCAAAAGCTGGTTTTCCCAGACTTGCTATTCTCAGGAAGAATGTCACTTGGTCATGCTGTATATCCTGTTTTTGTATCACTAGATTTGATTTGTTAATGTTTTCTTGACAATTTTTGCAACGTGTTCATGGGAGATATTGGTCTTTATGTCTTTGTGTGATTCTGGCATTGAAAAAACATTTTTTAGTCTTACATTTTTGAGTTGGTGTGTAGGAAAGCTATTAATTTTTCCACTTTTTTCATATATCCACCCACCTACTTAAAATTTTGTTTTAATTCTAATAACTTTTTAATTGGTCTTTGTATATTCCAGGTAGGCAATTATAAATCCTGTTTAAAAAAAATACTTTGGTGTCTCCCCTCTCCCAAATCAATACACTTTTTAGTTGTTTATATTTGTGCAGTATCTAGTACCTCTCCAATCTCTAAGAATCACAATTTTAGTAATTAATATTTTTATATATAGTAAATATATATGTTAATATATACATAAATATACATATATACTAAAAATAGTATTTTCAAATAAATTTGACTGCCTTTCTATCATATTCTCTTTCCCCTTACTGATTAGACATACCAAAATTTTAACTTTTTAAATTAATTTTTAAAAATTCAGATACAATTGACATATAAGATTTTATTTGTTTTAGATGTGTAACATAATGATTTGATATATGCATATGTTGCAAAATGATTACCACAAGTTCAGTTGACCTCCTTCATCATACATAATCACAATTTTATTTTGTTGTGATGAGGACTTTTAAGATTTATGCTCTTAGCAACTTTTAAATATAGAACATGGTATTATTATAATAATCATCATGCTCTACATTGCACCCCCAGAACTTACTTATTTTATAACTGTAAGTTTGTACTTTTCAACTACCTTCACCTATTTCACATACCCCCTCCCCCAGCTCTGGGGACCACAAATCTGTTCTCAATATCTGTAAATTTGGGTTTTCTAGATTCCATAGATAAGTGAAATCATTTAGTATTTGTCTTTCTCTGAGAACTTTAACTTTCTAACTGACCTTTAAAATAACAGCCTTTGATTTTATAATTACTCTCTGGTAGTTTGTTTTATAATTTATTATTTATGTTCTTAATTTTAATTAATCTCTTCCTAATTTAGTTTTTTTAAGCCTCATTCATTGAATTCTTGGTTTATTTATTTTCAGCCTGTTAATTTTTTTTGGAGTATGCTTTGGTCACATTTTAAAGATATCAAACCATTGATTTTATTACCATTTATTTATTTCATTACCATTTATTTAAGTAGTTTGTAATTTCAATTTTGTCTTCTTTTTTCTTCTTCTTCCCTGGAAAACACTGGTCTTTTTTTTTTTCCTGTCTCCATAATTTTACCTTTTCCAGAATGTTATGTAATTGGAATCATATAATATGTAGCTTTTTCAGGTTGACTTCTTTTACTTAGTAATATACACTTAAGCGTCCTCAATGTCTTTTCATGACTTAATAGCTCATTTCTTTCTAGCACTGAATAATATTCCATTGTCTGGATGTACCACAGTTTATCCATTCACCTACTGAAAGACATTGGTCTCTTGTAAGTTTTGGCAATTATGAATAAAGCTGCTATAAACATCTACATGTGGGGTTTTGTGTGAACACAGTTTTAACCTCATTTGGGTAAATGCCAGGGAGCATGACTGCTGGATCATATAGAAGTATGTTTAGTTTTGTAAGAGACGTCAAACTGTTTTCCAAAGTGACTGACTGTACCATTTTGCATTTCCATCAGCAGTGAGAGTTCCTGATGTTCCACATGTTTGCCAGCATTTGGTTATGTCAGTGTTTTGACTTTTGGCCATTTAAATAGGTGTGTGGTGATATGTCGTTCTTGTTTTAATTTGCATTTTCCTAACAACATATGATATGATGCCTTTTTCATATGTTTATTTGTCATCTACATATCTTTTTTGGCGAGCATTATTCTATTACTCTAGGGACTGTTCTTAAATTTTTAATGAGCAGCTTTAGAAATTTATTTATTACTTTCTTAAGTTATAAAAGGAACACAAAATTACTATAAAAATCCCATTATCATGGAAGTCTAAACAGTAACGGTGAATGTCTATTCATACCCTTGAACAAGTTATTAAGAAATATTACACTTTCACATTTATTGATACATAAATAAATATACATATGGTTTTCTATACAAATATGATTATTTTACTTTCCTTATCTGCCACCACAAATCTCTGTTTGGCTGAAATTATATCTCATTTTAGTTTAAGACTGCTCACTTTTTCATATTTTGCCTCAATATTTTAAAACAATTCCATCAAAATATAACCATAATATGATCATTTAGCCTTATATTTTAAATTGTTTTTACTTATCACCAAGCTATTTATTTCAAGCTTTCCTCTTTGTTCATTTTACTTTTTGTCTTGCTGAAGAATTTCCTTGCATACATTTTTTGAAAAAAGAAAGTACATTTATTTTGTTTTACCTGATACATTAATGATAGTATCATTGTCTTGTAGCATTCCGTGTTGTAAAATGAAAAGTTGGACATTGCTCAAATGCTAGTTTCTTTGTAAATAATTCATTCCTCTCATTTTAGAATGAGTTAACAGATTTTCTAGGATGTCTAGATAAGCATTTTTATTAATTATTTTTGCTCAGTGGTCAATAATGAAGTCCCAAGTCTTTGTTCATGTCAATAAAATTATCCTCTATTATTTCTTTTATTATTTCTCTCTTCTCCAGTCTGTTTTTTCTTTCTTTTCTACTAAGTGGATGCTGGATCTTCTAAACATGTCCCCCAAGTCTTTTGTGTCATATTTTTCATTTCTTTGTTTACTGTTCTGTTTTATGGGACATTTCTTTGCTTTATATTCCAGATCTCTAATTTGGCCTATGAGTGGTCCATTTAAATTGCTTCAATTTTTAGCATTCTTTTGAATAATTGCCTCTTCTTTTTGACTTCTACATTAAAAATAGCACCTAGTTCTAGTTCTTGTTTCAAGAATCCTCCTGATAATTTTAGAGGATGCTAATTAGAATTTTAAAGTTCTCTTCCATTTTTCCATATCTTTTGTTTTCTTCAAAAGTGGTCATTCTGCTTGTTCGTCTTTGCTCTTTGTCACTCCTGCCTTTCTCAAATGTTTGGTGATCTTTAATTGCTCATTTATATTTATCAATGAAATATTGGATGATGAGTATTTAAAGTTGGTGTTGATTTCCTTTTTTGTGCATATAGGTCTCCATAATAGGTTTCTCCCTAACTAAAAGGAATAACTGTAGTTTGGGCCTCATGATGGGCATGTACGTCTTCGCGAGTGGAGGACAGAGGCACAGTGGAGGCCTATAAGCTTGCCAAGGTGAGGAAGGCTTTACCCTGCTACTAGAATGCTACAGTGCTTTCATTTCTAGAAGAGCTGCCTTTATTCCATACCCACATTTCCCTGCATGGCTGTTATGTAGGACTAGAATTTCTTAGAGTTCTGCTCCACTTTTCCCTCTTTTCAAACTCAAAAACGTTAGGGCACCCTATCCTCCTGGCCCCCAAAGAGGGATTTGCCACCATGGGAAGTGTTCTCAAAGCTTTGTCCTGGAGGCAAACACTGTAACAAGCCTCTCTGTTCAGATGCAGGGGTGGACAGGGACAACAGACCCAGGGACTCAGCAAGCAGTCCCTTACTTAATTGTCCTGTGAATTGCCCTGTGACCAGGATCTCCTCTAGTTCGTCATTTATATTCTCTTGAGTTTGAAGACTGAAGAGCTATTTGGGGAAGAACAGCTTTCTTTTCTGCAGCAGCCTTTCCCCTTCTGTTTTGTGTTGTGGTTTGTTCTACTCTGGCTTCGCTATCATTTGATTCTTACAATTTTTTAAAATATTTTTTTAAGTTTATTTATTTCTTTAGAGAGGGCATGAGCAGGGAAGGGGCAGAGAGAGTGGAGGAGAAAGAAAATGCCAAGCAGGCTGCACGCTGTCAGTGCAGAGACTGATGTGGGTCTCGATCTCACAGTTTGTGAGATCATGACCTGAGCCAAAATCTAGAGTCTGATGCTTAACCAAGTGAGCCATCCAGATGCCCCAGATCTTAGCAGTTTTTTAACTTCTAGAAATTTTCCAAAAATATACAGTCTTCTGGTGGTATCCTTTCCTATTTTCCAATTTGTTATAAATATATTTTTAAGTTACATACTTTATGTCACTTAAAACAGATTTTGGCAGAGGGAAGAGATAAATGTGTGTGCTTAGTTTGCCATATTGAGATAGAAGTCTTCACCTGCTTTTGATTCACAGTTAAGTTTCTATAGGCTAATCAAATGGAAACTGTCACTAGTATGTAGATTCTAATTTAAATGATCTCTAAATGAATCGCTAATCCACTCTTGATGGGATTCGAAGAGAATGAAGTAGAATGAAGCCCTTTAAAAAATTTTTTCATAGACTACTTAACATGGCAGTGGACAACTAATGAAAGATAAATAAAATCAAAAACTGCACATACTATTCAGGAAAATTCACACCAGCTGGCTTTTCCTTAGCATTCAATTATGACAATTTTTAACAGAGAGGTTGAAAGAATTGTACAGCAAACACGCATCTACTCACTTAATTTTGACAATTACACTGAACTGTTTGCTTTATCTTATATCTATCCTTTCCTCTGTTCATTAGTAAGTTTTTCTTTTTTTGTTGTTGTTGATGTATTTGCCAAGTCAGCAATGCACTTTAGCAGGTACTTATAAAATGACAATACATTTTTCTCTGATTTCCTTTCCTCTCATTTTCTTTCTCTCATTTTGCCATCATATTCTCATGACACTAAGAGGTGAGCTTCCCTCTGGATGGAAGGTCTGGGTCAGCTTGGATGGCTAATTGAGTGCATGTTTAGACATGCAAACCAGATTGATTACTTTAAGGACCAGCAGAAAGCTCACCTCTTTGGTGAAGTCTTCCTTGATTGGATGTGTTGACAATCCTTTTCCCTGTGATCTTGGAGCACTTTGGGCGGATGTCTGCTAAGCTATTTATCAGATTGGAATTGTGAGTCATTCTTTATGGGAATGTATCCCCTTTTGACTATAGACTCCTGTGTGTGTGTGTGTGTGTGTGTGTGTGTGTGTATTTGTGGGGGATAGTGGGTTAGAGATTTTGTCTTATTTAACTGTGTCCAAGAGCTAAAATAGTTCGTAGAATATATTAAATCAATAAATCAGTAAATGAACAAATAAATCAATGCTTGTCTGCTTTTTAAATGTTTATTTATTTTTGATGGAGTGTATGCACGCATGTGTGAGTGAGTGGGAGTGGCGCGGGGGGCGGGGTGCAGAGGATCCAAAGTGGGCTCTGAGAAGAAGTGGGTTCTGTCCTGACAGCAGCAAGCTGTATGTAGGGCTGGAACTAAGGAATCAATCTGGAACTACTCACAAACCTGAGATCATGACCTGAGCCAAAGTCAGTTGCTCAACTCACTGAGCCACCCAGGCACCACAATTCTTGTCTGCTTTGACTAGACAAATCAGTTCAAAGTTGTTTTTATGATCACTGCTTTTTCATTACCTTATTAGGTTAAATTAGAATGGCTTCTTTGCTTAAGAGTGTTTGCAATCCTCACAATTGGTGTGGTTTTGGTGTAGTTCTTAAAGAAGGCAAGAAGATGGCCAAAGTGAGACTTCTTACATGATGCCAGATATAATATCTCAAAGTCAAGGATGCATATCAGAGCACAAAGATAGAACTTGTCAAGTTGTAATCTCACATTCATGGGCAAATCTAATGCCATCTATACTCTGCTTTGCTAGTGTCATCAGAAACTTTTCAGATTCCTTTATTAGGAATAATAGATACCACATCATGGTGAAGAAATTACATCTGATTTTTACTTTTTCTCATTTTTAGAAATTTTCCCAAGGTTAATTTGAGTAACTGATCTACTAATAGAGATCTTGATAGCTGGAGTAAAACCTTGCATCTTGGCCCAGCTTTTCTATATGTCATACCTTCCTTTCAGCCTAGATGATTCATGAACCGTGCACAGTGAAGAAATGCAGGGCAGGTGTTAAATGGGAACCAACATTTATTGATGGACTATGACATGCTTGGCACTATACTATGCAATTTATATTGGTTGTTTTTTCTGAAATGGCCTTTAATTGAGGGAAAATTGGATTAGCTGGCTGAAATCACTCAGTTGAACTATCTCCATGGCTACTGGTCATTGGTTGCTTGCTGACTTGAGGCTAAGAAACTCCTCCTCCCCTTTCATGTTTATCTTCATGATTTAACATCATACTCAAAAGCAGTGTCAGAGAGCATAGCCACCAAACCAGGCCCACAGAGGATGCTGGGATCACAACAATATTTACTGTTCAAAAATGAAAGGACTTCAGAGAATTCCCTGGTGGACAAGACCTAGGCAAAACCTCTTGGGCCCAGTTTTTGCTTTTGTTCAAGTCACAGATTTCCTGATCTTTAAGACAAAGGACACAGATTCCTCCTCTGTCTCCTCACTCTTCTCAAGCTGGCTGTTAGCCCTCTTGCTTCTTGTTGGTAGCTTTTTTGGTAGGAGTTCATTTGACCGGATGTAATAAATGTGGCCTAGGAGGGGATTGAAGTGTGATTTACTCTGGGATAACTCCACAGTCTGGAAGCCTTCCTGAGCCCAGTACACATACCAGAACCGCATCGGAAGCCTGCCCCTGTCTTGTGGCTTGAAGGCACTTCCCAGGCACCACTGGGTGGCTGGGTTCCCCAGGATTCTGCTTTAGGGCAGCCTGTGCTAGTGGGAGCAGATAAGCAGTGAGCTTAGAGGGGCCTTTTATCAGCTGCTATGTTCACAGAGGCCAGATGATCTTCAAGGAGTTGCTTAGAGATTTAAAGCACTGCTGTGACAAGGATGCTTTGATTCCAATGTTCCAGCCATCTCCCTGCAGCCAGTGTTTATGTAAACTTGAAAAAAACCTGCCACTACTGTTCATCACCCTCGTTTTTCAACCTTAATGGTAATTACATTCCATGGACCAGGAGAGATCTCGCATCCTTCAGGTCTGGCTTGGAGTCTCCGTTACACGTGGTGGTGGAGTGTTGTAGTCCAGCTTCTGGAGGCACAGACGGAGCAGGCTGCTGGCGACAAGGGAGATTGCTCTCCAGTGGAGGTTCGAAATCTGTCCCCTGAGAGCTTCAGCGTGTTGATTGATTATTATTGTATATGCCACATCCTGACTTAAAAGACTTGAAGTCTCTTTTTGCTTTCATGTAAGAATAAAAATTCAAGAACTAGAAGTGGTGGCTTTGTCCCTGCACCCTGTAAGACTGTGGTCTCTCCCAGGCCCTCAGTTTCCTTAGTCTCCTTCCTCCCTTTCCCTCTTCAACTCAGTTCCTGCCTTCTTTCTTCTATGGCCCTTCCTTCAATAGCAAAGATGGGGCTCTGAGAAGGAGAGGGACCTGTCCCATCAGTTCAAAACCCCCAAATCAAGACAATATGAGGGAACATTAAGAATTGAGACTGTCCTTCCCCCCCCACCCCCCAAATCAAGGACATATGCTTGCCCTTTGGCTTGTTTTAGGTACTTCTTCCTTGTCTTCTACTACTAAGAGACCTTAGATGTCCCTCCCATCATCATTTTTCTTCCTCGATCTGTCTCCATTCCCATATCTACTGTCCTATAAAAGTATAGGGAAAACAAATGACTTTGTATAGGGGATAGAGTTCTGTGTGAGAATGTTAAGTTTTCTGTCTCTTCTTCACTCCCTTTCCCTAATCAAGGCTTAAATGATATAATTGGCATGTGCCAGTAGACCATACCTTGGGTCTTGACCATCTGAAGCCACCTCTAAGCCAGTTCTCTGATCTCTGTTTGGCACTTTCGGTGCGACTGAGCCCTAGCCCCGGAATGATGCCATGGTGAGCCCCGCCTTCAGGCTGATCATTGGAATGGTGCCAGGGACCAGGGACTGTGAGCACAACCACCCAGATGAAAGGAATTCAGATCCTGTTCCTGGAATTCAGAGCAAGGATCTCGATGGAGCCTTTTTCTTCCTCTCAAAGGCCCAGCCACTGGCAGGCTTCTTTTCCATCTGTCCAGGAAAGCCAGCTTTCAACAAACACAGTTTTCAGAGCTTTTATCCTGCTCTTGCATCCAAGAGTTGGCCCAGAGCAGAACTCTTGGCTTTTCTCAAAACCAACTCTGCTTGATATGAACTCCATAAGGTTTAGTATATGGATACTGGTACTTTTCAACTTGCCTATCTTAAGTAGAAATCGACGGCCAGAGGCAGGTTTTGTAAGGGCTCTCTTTAAGAAAAAATGATATAATGTTATAAAAACAAAATTAAGTACTCAACTTCCTCTTAGGCATATCCCCAAAATGACCATGACATTTCAAAACCACCAACCGGATGGGAGGTGTAATGAAGTAGAAGATGGAGTGGAAAGAGACAGCAATCGTGCAAATTGCATTAAAACGTCTTACTTTAGCAACTTCAAAAACAATCAAGTAACATATGACCATATGAGCACATTACTGGTGATCGTCCAAGGTCTAGGAAGGAACCTGTGGAAGGAGCATGTCCTGCTCTGCGGGACATGTTCCATTAGCTTCACTGTGAAGTTACCTCTGTAGGAATGTTTTCCTCTTAAAAAAACAAAAACACATCCTTCCCTCTCCCGAAACCACATGATTTTATGTTTCTAAGAATGTTTTTCAAACGATCTTTGCACAATTTCACGATGACTCAAGAGCCTGAAAGCATTCATGTTTTATCCCAATAATTCTACTTCTGGCAATCTGGTCTGAGGAAAAGCATCTAGATTATGGAAGAGCTTTATGCACAAAGACATCTGCTGCAGCATTATTTATAATAATGAAATCTTGTATAAGCTTTATGACAAGCAACAGGGGAATGACTAAGGGAAATGTGATATATTCACCTGGTGAAATATTATATCATTTACACCAATGATTTTTTTTTCAAAATCCTTATAGTAATCTGGGAAAATGCTAACATACTAATGTTATCAGAAAATAGCAGCACATGAAAGTTATATAAACTGTAACATATAAATAGCAATTGATAACATTGCTTTTGAGTTTTCGGCTCTTTGCAAGTATTCTTGACTTATACATATCTTCTTAGGTGAGGAAAAGAAAATTCTGAATCCCTTGGATGTTTGGAATTTCTAAAGTTGAAGACTAACACTGACCACACTAGAAGAAAGGCTCATTTTTTAAAGTTCATTTATTTTTGAGAGAGAGAGACAGAGCAGGGTGGGGGTGGGGGCAGAGAGAGAGGGAGACACAAAATCCAAAGCAGGCTCCAGGATATGAGCTGTCAGCACAGAGCCCAACACAGGGCTGGAACTCAGGAACTTCAAGATCATGACCTGAGCCGAAGTTGGACACTTAACTGACTGAGCCACCCAGGCTCTCCAAAAAAGATTCATTTTAAAATGGCCTCTGATTTCATATTATTTTTTAAAGATAACTCTTGATATTGATGAGAATAAGATGAAATCAACACCTTTATTTATTGTAGATAGAAGAATAATACACGGATACAACTTTGTTGGAAATCACTTCGGCAATACTAATCAACAGTCTTAAAAATGCATTCATATGCTTTGACACAGTGATCCCAATTCTGAGCATTCTACTCCAAGGAAATTACCAGAAATATAAAGGTATTATGCACAAAGATGCCAACTGCAATGGAATATATCATAGAGAAACATTACCAACAACTTAAAGATCCAACAATAGAGAAATTATTTTTAAAAGTCACCGGGTTTGATAATGGCATATTAGCTACTGAAGTGGTGAAACTAGGTGACAAAGAAAAAGGATAAAAACAAAGATAAGGGCATACAATGGAACGATGAATGAGGTTGATACAAAGATGCATATTGAAGAATTTATTTTATTAACAAACTATAATATATACTAGTCACTGTTCTTTGTAATAATCCTATGAGGTTCGTTCTATAATCATTTCCATTTAGGATTGATGGAAGAGCACCAAGAGTTTAAGTAACTGCCCCCAAATCACACAGCCAGCAAGTAGTGGAGCTGCAGTTCTCATTCAGCAGTCTAGTTCCAGAAGTCTCTGCTTTTATCCGCTATGCTGTGTTGCCTCAAATTTAGACCTAAGCTTTCTGGTAACCAACATGATAATGGAAACCAGATCAGTTAATTCAGTGTTAGTGATGGAACAAAAAAATAATTTAACATATGCTACTTCTGATACTAAGACCAGAAAAAAATTGCTTCTGAAATGAATGCAGTGATGCTTAATGAACATCATCCTTGAAGGAGAGACCACACCACACTTGGTGCCAATTTTGATCCCCTCTCCTCATTACAGGCTGAGCCTATGGTGTTGCACACCAAAGGATACTTCAGAGTGGTTCCATAGGGATAGGTGGAGGCCAGCCTGTGTGACAGGCTGAGAAATTTCCTTCTCTCTCAGTCTCTGGGCATGTGAATGCATTTGTCAATGGATGAAAAATACAAGGTAAACATTTCAATCGGATTCTTACGAAAGATATTTATCCTATCTCCATACCTCTTCCCTGTATATAATGGTGGAAAAGGAAAGAAAAGAAAAAATAAAAGCCAAGGGCGATCGCACTTAATTCCTGCTAGATACAATATCAAAACCAGTTTGTCCCCCTTCTGCATCCCAAGCGGTAGGAATAAGCCAAGTCAGAGCAATGGTATGCTTCTGGGTGATTGTCGAACAATGTACTGCCTTTCTCAGCCAGTCTCCCAGAGAGTCACAGCAAAAACAAACACGCAGGAGAGAGTCAGACTCTGTTTATGGGTTTGATTTCTTTAAGGAAAAGGGCAGGAGAATGAATGGGCTGGCTCCAAATATTGCACACAGCCCAAGAAGCAGTGAATGAGTAGCCATTTCCACTTCAGGAGCCCTAGACTTTGTTCCGGGGGCTGTCGGCAAAAATGCCCTCTGTTCTATTCATTAAGGCATCCAACACTTATTATGGGTATATGCTTATTTTCATCTTATTCTGGGGGGGTTTCCTACTCCCCACCAAACCTCATTGTTACAGTGTCCCATCTGTGAGGTATGAGTTACTGTCATTAACTGGGACCTAGTCTGTGTTAACTTGTCATGGACATTTTATTGGAACCACTGAATAAATATACACATAAGGAATTATGGCTACCTCGAGGGGACTAAGCTGTCTTTTCAGAGTACATTTCTGCACAAACTACTGCCTTACAGGCTTTTGTATTAAGGGCGACAGAGAGCAGACTTCATTTCCCTAGGGGAGAACCTCATTCCTTTCCCTAGACTTGGGTCTTTTGAAGTATTTCCCCACAAATGCAGCCTTTTCTCTCTACACACAAGTACACACATCCATACACTTGCTAGACACGCGAGTCTTTCCTTCTGGCCAGAGCTTTTCATCTTGACCCTTCACCCCCACCCCATCTCCATTTTCCCTGACAAGGGTCTGGGCTCCAGACCACACCCCCAAGCTAAGGGTCTCTTGTGACCCAAGCCACTCCCAGCTCATTTATCTGAGAAACAAACAGTGTTTAGCTACCAGTGGATAATGATGGTTTAAGAAAGTGCTTCCCAAATTTTATTATATACAAAGGTCACTTAGGATGTTTGTTTTAAAAAGGTAAATTCCTAGCCCTTTGTCCACAGAGATTCTGATTTTGTAAATCTATTCCTCATTTTGTTTGTTGTTGATTTAAATAAATATAATGCAAGTGTACAGTTTAAAAATTGGATAATATGTAGGTGCTCTGCTTGTAATAATGCCTATCTAGATTTAGAATCTTTCTCTCACTGAGGACAACTAGAAAAAACCTAGGCAAAATGTTAAAAAAAATAGTTTGAATGCTTCAGTGGAGAATTCCAGAGCTAGATGCTGGAGAGGGGAAACTCAGAGAGGCGTCTAGTTCCTATGAGTATTTTGCAGATTCAGAGAGGGAGCTCAAAGTTGTCAAACTTAGTAGAACTTTTGACAGAGTCATGGAGTTAGGAAGACAAAATTGGAGTTTAACAGCCACCAAAAAGACTTTAAGATGACGTCTGGGGGGAGTACACATAGGAGCTAATAGAGCAGACCACTGAAGCCCAGGTTCAAACAACCTCAATCCTTGCTTGGTTGAAAGTGATTGACTAGGTTGGGGAGGTGGGGGGAGATTTCCCTAGCATAACCAAGTACCAGAGGCAAATAGACATCCTTTCTGGAGAAAGAAAGCACGCCTTACAGTTTTTCATACACAATGTCCAACGTGCAGTAAGAAACAGCCAGGCATATCTGAACAGTACAAATGAAAACCAAGAGACATAATAATTGAATGAAAGCTACACAATATCCAGATAATAAAATGATCAGATATAGAATTTATATCTGAGATAAATAAGCTAATATGTTCAAGGAAGTCAAAGACCAAATTGGAAATTTTGAGAATCACTGAAATAGTCCTGAAAGGTCTGATAACCAGTAAAGAAATTGAATGAATAACTTAAAATATTCCAAAAATAAAATTGAAGAAATTTATCACACGTTTAAAATAGGACCAATCAACCCAGACATTTCCAGTGAAGAGAAAGAGAGGCAATACTTTCCAAGTCATTTTATGAGGCTAGCATTACCT
This sequence comes from Crocuta crocuta, assembly GCF_008692635.1. NCBI lineage: Eukaryota > Metazoa > Chordata > Mammalia > Carnivora > Hyaenidae > Crocuta > Crocuta crocuta. The sequence continues at coordinate 2,282,311 of NW_027532002.1, read as the reverse complement.
CAATACCAAAATGGACAAAACTGTACAAAAAAAAAAGGAAACTTATAGGTCAATTTCACTCTAGAAAATAGATATGCTAACTAAATATTAGCAAACTGAACCTAGCAATAAAGGACAATACATTCCAACAAAATTGGATTTGTTCCAGGAATGACAAAATTGCTTTTACTTTTATCATTCCCAAATCAACTAATAGAGTAAAAGAAGAAATTTGTATGATTATTTCAATAAGTACAGGGGGGAAAAAAGCATTTTGCAGATTCATTACCCTTTCATGATAAACAACAACAAAACACACACATAAATCCTCTTAGCAGCCTAAGAATAGAGGGAAACGTCCCTAATCTGATAAATGGTATCTAAAAATTGCAGGGGGCAGCTGGGTGGCTCATTCAGTTAAGCGTCTGACTTTGGCTCAGGTGATGATCTCACGGTTTGTGGGTTCAAGCCCCACGTTGGGCTCTGTGCTGACCTCTTAGAGCCTGGAACCTGCTTTGGGTGCTTCTCTCTCTCTCTGCCCCTCTACCACTCATGCTCAGTCTCTCTCTCAAAAATAAAGAATGTTTAAAAAAATTAAAAAATAAAAATGATAAAAATTGCAGCAAAATTATGTTTAATGGGAAGGTGTTGACATTTTTTCCTTTGAGATCAGAAAGGAGACAAAAATGCTACTTTTGTCACCTCTGTTCAACATTGATCTAGAGGTTCTAGCCAGTGTAATAGCAAGAAAAGGAAATAAAAGGTGAAATTATTTAAAGCTGCCATTATTATCAGATGTTGTAGTACAATGTGAGAAAATGCAAAAGAATCTGTAGATTTATATTAATAAGTGAGTTGAGTAAGGCAGTTGGGTATACAAAAGTATTATACAATATTATAAAAATCAATTGTATAGATGGTTAGAAAATGAGATTTTAGAAATATATGATTTACAATAGAATAAAAATTACATCAGTTACCTAAAATTATGTTTAATGTGAGATAGGCAGGACAATTATCTGGAAAACTGTAAAATACTATGGAAAGAAATTATAAAAGACCCAAATAAATGAAGCTGCACTATGTTCACGGATTGGAAAATTAAGCACTGTTAGAAGATATGAGTTCTTTCTCCACCCAACTGATTATAAATTCAGTGAAATCCCAAGCAAAATCCCAGGATTTTTGTTTTTCTTTGTGGAAATTGTAAGCTAATTCTAAGGTTTATAAAGAAATGGAAAGAAATAAAAATAGCCAAGACAATGTTGAAGAACAGAGCGAGAGGATTTTAGTAGATATCAAAATAACCAATATGGAGTCATTTGTAGGCATAATTAGTATTAGTATTACATTATATTATTTTGTTAAATTTTATTATTTTTTAATGTTTATTTTTGAGAGAGAGAGAGAGAGAACAAGTGGAGGAAGGGAAGAGAGAAAGAGACAGAATCTGAAGCAGGCTCTGCCTCTGAGCTGTCAGCACAGAGCCTGACATGGGGGCCTGAACCCACAAGCTGTGAGATCATGACCTGAGCCGAAGTCAGATGCTTAACCAACTGAGTCATAGAGGAGCCCCTCTATTATTTTTATTAAAGGTATATATGGCATATATTTTATATTTTAATTAAAGATATATATGACTATAAATATTAAATTTATACATATTACAATGTATATGTATAAAAGTGTTTTATATATATATAATATATATATATTTCAAAAGTTACATAGTCCTATATGGCTTTAAAAATAAAGATAGCTATTTTTTACAATGATATGTTAGAGGTGGGTTTTTTCATTTATTCAATTTTGTATTTTGTAGATCTTTTCAATCTGAAATTTACTTCTATCTTTAGCTCTGTAAAGTTCTTTTTTTTAATTGTTAATTGTTTTCTCTGCATTTATTTGTCGTCTTTTATTTTGCACTTCTAGTTGCATGTTAGACCTTCTGACCTGATGCTCTAGGTCTCTTATCTTTACTGCTCACATTTTTCATCCCTTTGCCACTTTACGTTTATGCTCTGACAGGTTTTCTAGGCTCTCCCTCAATGCTTTTATTGCATTTTTATTTCACCGATCATATTTTTAATTTCCAAAACAACTTTCTCATACCCTGATCATTTCTTTGCATAATTCCCTATTTCTTTCTTAATTAACTTATTTAAATTCAAGTTAGTTGACATACAGTGTAATATTGGTTTCAAGAACATAGCTTCCTGTTTCTAGATTTGTGGATTAAATAGCTCCTCAAATCTCACTGAGCCTATTAATTAGATTTTTAAAAATCGCTGAACTTGAATTATGTTCATGTTTGATTTCTCTTGGACTTTCTCTTTCAAACTGTTGTTTTTCCTCAAGTGTCTGATACCTTCAAGTGCTTGCTGATATTTAGGAGTGTGGACTAGGAAGACAAATCAGGAATTCTCTGTACATTGGTGTAGGCTTGCTATTGGCGGGTATCTCTAACATGAGCAGGTGCAGAACTATTATTCTGAAGGCCGTCCAAAAGCCAGGATGAAGACTCCTTTACTTTTAGGCATTCACACCTTCAGTAGTTGCCTTACTTCACTCTAGGTATATTGTAACTTCTTTCTTTTCTTTTTCTTCCCTCCCTCTCTTCTTTCTTTTCCTTCTTCCCTTTCTTCTTCCCTTCCTTCATTTCCTTCCACTCTCCCTCCCTCCCCCCTCCTTCCCACGCTTCTTCCCTCCCTTCCTTAAAAATGCCCATTTTTTTTTTGGGCTGGGCATAAATGCCTGACTGCTTGAGCTTTGTATAAGGATGGAGGTATTTACTCTTTTGTATATAGTGTTTTCACTTATTCCCTGGTTTTTAGCCCTGCTTTTTATTTCCACTCTCATATGTGTTCACTCTGAGTCCAGGTTCTATGGCTTTGCTGATTTCGGATTCCACAGCTTCCTCAATGCTGCTGTTTTGCTTCAAGCCATTGATGTTTCTGCATCTACTTTCTATTGTCTGGAAATTTGTTACGATCTGTCTGTTGATGAGTAACTTTCTAGTTACTTGCTGTTATAAGGTTATTTGTGTCTTTTTGTTCCCTTTGTGTCATTCTTCTGACAGCCCAGGAGAGAGTCTAACATGCAGATTTAGTCTGTCATCTTGAAGCTGAGTCCCTTAATGTTAGAGGAGTCTCTTAAGTTCCATGGAGGATGTTTGGTTTAAGCCCAGTTTGGAAAAGTAAGTCAAATTTGTATAGAAATAGACGATTGTAGTAGACCACCTAGAAGACACATTTGAGCAGCAGAGGGGAGATGGGTATAACTATGTTAGGTTTGAGAAATGAGTGCCTCAGCCTAGCAATCCTAGAGTTTCAGGGGGAGAGTCACAGGAAACAAGATGTGAAAAGTAATCTGGATGGGGAGCTTTTAATTCTATGTGGAAAACTTTGGCTTTTTTGAACAGAGTAGAAAAGCAATGAAATCAATATTTTAGAAAGATTCATTTGGCAGGACATGAAATCCGCTTTGGAGGGGAGAAAGATTGGAGGCAGAGGGCCAGTTAAGAAATAGCAGTATTTCACATCATTTGTGAAATGATGGATGACGGCAGCAGGAATGCAAAAGGAGGAAGAGATGTGGGCAGATTAGGAATAAGAACCGACAGTCCTTAGTGACTGAATATGGAGGATCAGACAAGTTTTGGATCATTGTATATAGAATATCAGTAAGTTTTCAGGACTAGATAATTATACAGAAATATTGGTATTGATGTAATGGGAAAATTCATAGGCACCTATCACACTTCTACCTCCTCTCTCTGCCAACAGTAGGTTACTCACAGTAGAATCCTTGTTTCCCAGCGTAAGGTTTTACAGATGGTGGCAGTGGTGGTGACAGTAATAGTGATGTTAGAAATAATGGAGATGATGGTGGCAGTGGTGATGGAGGTCGTGGCCGGAATAGTGATGGTGGTGGTGGTGGTGATGGTGATGTTGAAGGTAGCGGGTGGTAGTAATGGTGATAGTAAGAAGTAACTGTGGTGAGGGTGGGGCGCAACAGTGGAGGTGGCTGTGGTGGTGGTGATGTTGGTGGCAGTGATAGAGGTGGTGTGAGTGGGCAGTTACCACTACTGTCGTGATGGTAATCGGATAGCGGTGGTGGTAATTATGGAGGGGGCCCGTGGTGGTGGTGGGCGGTAGCACTTGTGGGATGAGGGTGGTGAAGCTGTAGATGTTTTTAATGATGGAGGTCATGATAGTAGTGGGTTGTAGCAGAGGTTCTGATGGTAACTGTGGCAAGTGATTGTAGTGGGGACTGTGGTGGCGAGGGTAGTGCTGACAGTGGTGGTGAAGAGGATGGAGGTGTCGGTGATTTAGCAGCAGCTATAGTGGTGATCGTGGTAGGTGGTTGTAATGTTGGAAGGGGTCACTGCGGTGAGGGTAGCAGCAATGGAGGGGTGGTGATACTGACGGCTGTGGTAAGGCTTGCTACTGGGAGGCACATACTCCCTATGCAACTACAACTTTAAGTCTTGAGCTTACTCTTGTTCACACATATCATGAATTTAGGAGAATAGGTGAAGACTTGGTTGTTCACAGAGCAATGTAACCCTGCCCTACCCTGTCGCCATAGCTGATTAGACTCAAAGTAGACATCAACCTCAGGGGAACAATCCTTAGGTCCCATTGAACTAAGAAGACTTTCAAGCTATAGAATTTAACAGACTTGGAAATAGTAGCTGTAAGATGTGGACATTTGAACTGAAAAGATTTGTGGAGTCGGAGGCTGAGTCATCACCATGGCGATGAAATACTGCATACAGTTAAGGTTAAGAGTGAGTTCGTAGGTTATGTGTAAGCAGAAGAGGGCAGTTTGCTGAGAGGGGCAGGAAATGAGGGACAGAACAGCAGCCTCCTTCCTAGCTGATAAGGCTCAGGCCTCATGGGTTCCCAAAGAGGCCATCCAAGTCCATTCTGATCTTAGATGGTCATGAAATTGCCCATTGTATTTTTTTCATAAACTTTTCTTTTATTGGAATTACTTTGTGTTGGCTTCTGCTTCTTGTAACCAAATAACAGGGACTAAAAGTTTTGTGAAATGAACTGCTTATTTTCCATGTTGTTTACAGACTTCTTCAAGGTCACCAGGCCCTAGATACCACTACTAGATGTTTGGGTCACTCAGCCATCTTCTGAAAGCTTACCGGGGACAGATCATGAACCTAAGAATTAAATTTAATATCAGGTCCATTCCACACAAGCTCCAGGCTTTAGTTAATATAATCTATTACTTAATAGTGTCTCTTATTTCAAAATGAGAGTTTTCTCACCCTGTGGAATATCACATCCTGTTTCTCGAAAGGCAGGAATATCTCTAGATTCTGTCTCCCATACCCTGTCACAATGCTTTTGTTTCTCTGGTTTGCATTCTCTTGACTTACCCCTTGAGCCTCTTTCTCTGATTTCCCCTTTAGATCCTGAACCTGGACTCTCCACCTGACTTTGGTTTTGGCTCACTCCTAAGATTCTGACTCTGGTATTTCTCTCCCAAGGACAAATGTGCACAGCTAACTGACATGCTGTACTTAGGTCTGATGCCCCACACTTCTGCCTGGTTTGTTAAGAGAGGCATGGACGGGAAGAATCTTGATCTGCTGAGCACCCGTACACGTCCAGTATTCTATAACCTGGGAGGTCAGCACTACTGCTTTCATTTCATAGGTGATAATGTGAAGCCCAGAGTGTTGAAAGTGACTTCCCAAGTTTATATGGTAAATGAGTGGCAGATCTAGGGTATGAACCCAAGTGTCTTTGACTTCAAAAGTTACTTTTTCCTTTGAAACTGCTGACTTGTCAAAGGTGGAATAAAACCAAGGCATGTTGAGCACCAGGGCAGTGACCTTTGGGGCTATTCAACATCCATTCCCCCTTTCTTTCTAAATGGCAAAACCATAGATTTATTTCATATGAAAATTTGCTCCCCTCCCCAGCTCTCTATATTCCAGGCTTCCTGAAGCAAAGTATGGCCATGTGAAAGCTGCTATGATGAAAGTGGAAGGGTCCTATGGGGCTTCTAGCAAGACTACTTAAAGCTTAAAGCTGATCTGCTGGGAGTTTCTTCCCTTTGCTCTTCCTTCTTCTTACTGCTCAGACACGAGTAGGGCTCTGATAGCCACCTTGGATGAGAGGAGGTCCTGAAGACAGAATCCATATTCTAGGGGAGTGGGGCCTGGGTTCCAGTGGAGCCTTCACTGAAGGCCGCACTGCTGGGCTATCAGTTCTAGAATGCCTGCCTCAGGACTTTTATGTGGAAGAGACAAAAACATCTATTTTGAGTTACATTTATATGAAATAGGATACAATCACCTGGCACATGTGAAACACGGTGCTGACACTTGGACATTTGGTTGCCCCTATTTCAGATAAGGCCGTAAGGTTCCGAAAATTTGGTAATAAACCAGGATCACACAGCTACTTAAGCAGCATGTCTTGACTTTAGAGCATCTTTCTCTAACAGCATAAAAATCTAAATTCCTTAGCAGGATGTACAAAATACCCGTGATCTAACTATTGCTTATCTCTTGAGTCTTATATTTTGCTTTATATGCTTTTGAAAATGCTATATCCTCTGCCTCGAATTATCTGCCCCTACTTTTCCTTTTGAAAATTCCCACTTATCCTTTAAGACCCAGTGAAAATACTTTCTCTTCTGAAGTTTTCCTAAACAGCTGTCTCATGAAATAGGTCTTCCTTCTATGCTATTTCTCTCTGCTGTACCTTATTAAGACACTGTAGTGCATACAGCATGGTAATGGGTTAAAAAATTTTTTCTGAGAATAGTTTACACACAATGTTACATTAGTTTTAGGCGTATGACATAGTGAGTCAACTTCTCTATTATGTTGTGTTCTGCTCACCACAAACATAGCTGCCATCTGTCATAATTATAATTATTATAATGTTATAATACTATTGACTATATTCCCTATGCTGTGACTTTTATTCCCATGACTAGAAGCCTGTTTTGCCCAACTCTCACCTCCACACCCATTTGGCAGTCCTGTTTGTTTCTTGTATTTATAGGTTTGATTCTGCTGTTTGGGTGTTCTTTTGTCTTTGTTTTTTTTAGATTTCACACTGGTTGTAAAAATTTGTAAAATACACGGTACTTGTCTTTCTCAGTCTGACTTATTTCACTTAGCATAATAGCCTCTATTAGGTCTATTATTAGGTCTATCCATGTTGGCACAAATGACACTATCTCACCCTTTTTATTTGCTGCATAATATTCTTTTTTTTTAAATTTATTTCTAGGAGAGAGAGAGAGAGAGACAGCGTGAGCAGGGGAGGGTCAGAGAGAGAGGGAGTCACAGACTGAAACAGGCTCCAGGCTCTGAGCTGGCAGTCAGCACAGAGCCCGATGCGGGGCCCGAACCCACGAACCGCGAGATCATGACCTAAGCGAAAGTCGGATGCTGCATAATATTCTTGTGTGTTTGTGTGTAGTATATCTTCCTTATTTATTCATCTATCAATGGCCATGTAGGTTGCTTCCATATCTTGGCTATTATGAATAATGCTGCAATAAACATAGAGATGCATATGTTTTTTGAGTTAGTGTTTTTGTTTTCTTTGGGTAAATACCCAGTTGTGGAATTACTGGATCATATGGTAGTTCTGTTTTTAACTTTTTTGAAGAAACGCTGTACTATTTTCCAGAGTAGCTGGACCAATTTATATTCCCACCAACAGTGCACGAGGGTTGCTTTTTTTCCACCTTGCCAACACTTGTTATTTTTTGTCTTTTTGATTTTAGCCATTCTGACTGGTGTGAGGTGATATCTCATTGTGGTTTTGATTTGCATTTCTCGGATGATCAGTTGAACATCTTTTCATGCATCTGCTGGCCATCTGTATGTTCTGTGGAAAAATGTCTATTCAAGTTCTTGCCCATTCTTTAATAGGATTTTTTAAAGTATTTTTTTATTATTTTTTATTTTTTGAGACAGAGAGAGACAGAGCATGAGTGGGGGGCAGGGAGAGAGAGAGGGAGACACACAATCCGAAACAGGCTCCAGGCTCTGAGGTGTCAGCACAGAACCCAATGCGGGGCTCAAACCCACGAACCATGAGATCATGATCTCGGCCGAAGTCAGACGCTTAACCGACTGGGCCCCCCAGGTGCCCCAGGATTGATTTTTTTTTTTTTTTTGGTGTTGAGTTGTATCCATTTTTTTTCTCTATTTTGCATCTAAACCCCTTGTCAGATATATCATTTGCAAATATCTCCTCCCATTCAACAGGTTGCCTTTTTGTTTTGTTGATGATTTCCTTTGATGTGCAAAAGTTTTTCATTTTGATGTAGTCCCAATAGCTTATTTTTATTTTTGCTTTTGTTTCCCTTGCCTGAGAAGACACATCTAGAAAAATATTGCTGTGGCTAACTTCTGAGAAGTTACTGCCTGTGTTCTCTTCTAGGATTTGTATTGTTTCAGGTCTCACAGTTAGGTCTTTAATCCATTTTGGTTTATTTTTGTGTGTGGTATTGAGCCTGGTAATTGTTTACATATCTGACTCCCCTCTAAAATATCAGCTTTCATCTCTGTATTCTCAGTACTAGTTCATTGCCTGGCACACACACAAAAAAAGTATTTTTGAATCACTTACTGCCTGAATGAATAAAAGGCAATCAAGTTGAATGGTATCTTTTAGTAAACTTCAGGGGCTAAACAGCACATAATGCGTCTTATCTCCCAGTGTGTCCCCTTAGCTACCTGGGAAGCCTATGGGAGCATGTCACAGGAGGGTTACTTTAAACAGAGCCCCGCAAGAGCACATGTCTCCAAGGAGACCCTGTAATTCAGTCTTTACTCCCGTCCCATCGCCCCTGCATCTAAGGGGGACTGGGGCATATTTCCAGCTCAAAATATCATTTTGTGAGGAAATGTGACTGAAAAGATGATAAAGGTAGATCTGATTCTTGCTTTAATCCTTTAATCCTTAAATTGAATCAGTTCTGACACAGCATCCTTTTTCAAGATTTTGAAAACTTTGAATCCATTTTAAACTAGATTGTGATCGACAAACCCACTGGAACATTAGCGAACAGTTAAATACTAATTAGCCAAGTCCCTGCTAATCTCTCAGCTGTCAAAGGCAGAGATAGAAACAAAAGCTTAAATTAAACCTGAGTTGGTCCCTGAGGAGGGAGAGGTCAGAGGGGAGTGTTCAGTCAACTGTGAGATTCTGTGAAGGAAGTCCCAAGTAATAATCATAAAAACATGCAAATGCCCCTTCACTCGTTTAAAAAGACATTATATTGACAGGAAAACTTGTCATTTTATTCTCCCCAAACTCCCCCGTTATTTAAATGTTGCCCATTATTTTTAAGATAAAGTTCAAATTTTTCCCCTTCACTTTCTGTCCCCCAACTAAGATTTCCTGTTGTTTTTGTCCCTTCCCCCTCCTGGCTTTCTGCTTACAAGCTAAACGTGCCTCCAGGAGCATAAAGCTTGGGAAGACAGTGACAAGGTACAAGCCGGGACAGAGATATTGTGGTTGTAATTGTAAATGGTGGGGGGAGGGTGTTGTTGGGGGAAAAAGGTGGAAGAAGCTGCCTCCTGAGGACCCAGACTGGTCTTCAAAGAAAGACTTCACCTCCACCACGGTGGGCTAGCTCTCTGTTTACACTTCACTGCCCTAATTGGCTTGCTCCCCTAGGCTCCCTTAGGCTTCCCAAATTTCTGTTAATTGTCTTTCAAAATTTGGGCAAATGTAACCCAGTATTTTAGCTCGAGTCCCCTATTCTCTAGTGAAGCCCTGTGAAAACCCATCCTTTAAATAATCCATTGCAGTGAAAGGCTTTTCTTTCACTCCTTGGTATGCAGGTGGATTGGGTGGGGGAGTGCCCATAATTTCACGTAATTCTCACAGGTATTTAAACACCCCTAAAGATTAAGAAACATCAAGTTGGAGAAGATTAATATGAAAGTTTAAAACAGAATTTCTTAAATTATGGTCTGCAGACCACTGATGTTAGGATCA
>NW_027532002.1:2271185-2271827 GCF_008692635.1 Crocuta crocuta | reverse complement strand
GTGTGCCAGCAACTGGGGACTTTTTTTTTTTTTTTTGAATATCAATTCTTGGACCACAACCCAGAGCTCTTGAATTTAAAAATCTGTGCTGGGAGCCCCAGAATCTGCATTTAAAAATCCTCCCTGAAGATGTATGTTAAACTTTGAGAACCACAGGCTCTAAATGGATCTAGGTTCATGTTTTGTGGTATTTTATAATTTGTGGTTCTTTTATAATTACCCATATTCCTGAATTCTACTAGTTTGCTCCTTGAGTTTTTCTGAAAGACAATCACAACATCAGAAATAATTATAAGCTTTCCTCCTCCCAATTTTCTTTCTTTTCCCCTTCTCTTATTGTACTGGGTATGTTGTAGAATAGGGGTTAGCAAACTATGGTCACAGTCCTAATCTGGCCACCACCTATGACCCACAAGTTAGGAAAGGTTTTTCCATTTCAGAATGATTTTAAATAAATACCTATGTAAAATCCTCCCTGTTGCTTCCAGCCAGCAAAGCCTAAAATATTTACTATTTGGCTCTCAGCTAATAAAGTTGGATGACCCCTTCTGCAGACTCTGAAATACATCATCTGGACCCCACTTCAAGGAAATACAGCTTGCCCTGCCCAGGGGCGGGGGGTGGGGGGGGCGGCGCAGGGTT
>NW_027532002.1:2270455-2271034 GCF_008692635.1 Crocuta crocuta | reverse complement strand
CAGGGTTAGGGAACAACAAAGAGCCCCCAGCTGGCAGCTCCTCCGAGGCAGGTCTCAGCTGCTGGAAACTAGCTTACAAGGAGAAAAGCCCTCCTGGGGAAGCTCATAATAGGTAACCAATAGAGATGAGGTATCAAGGTCCATTTCAACCCATGAGCTCTACTTGCTCAGGAAGCTCCTCCAGGTTAGTCTGACTGTTGGACTACATAACCTTGTACTTCCTCCTCTGCACAGTCCCACTTTCTCCCCTTCCCTTCACAGATCTTGACGCCTTTAAATATCTTGTACCTGTGCTGCCTCAGCAGCTGCTTCCAGAGGACTAAACCTTTAACAGGTTATAATTTTGCATATATTAGTAATATTGGTAATAATGCACACTACTGTTTGATTTCTAACTTTGAATTGTCTCTTGTTTGTTGTTATATAAAAAGTTTGGTATAGACTTCAGTGGCTATTCTTTATCTCTTTAAAGAAGTCTATTACTAGTTTTAAGAAGTATATTTATTACAAATTTTATTAGGAAGTTTTAAATTTTATCATATATTTTGGGCATTTTCCACTCTTTTCTATAAAATATAA
>NW_027532002.1:2148885-2270440 GCF_008692635.1 Crocuta crocuta | reverse complement strand
GAGAGAGAGAGAGAGAGAGAGAGAGAGAGAGAGAGAGACTGAGCACGAGCAGGGGAGGGCAGAGATAGAAGGAGACACAGAATCCGAAGCAGGTTCCAGGTTCTGAGCTGTCAGCAAAGAGCCCAACACGGAGCTCAAACACACAAACTGTGACATCATGACCTGAACCAAAGCCGGATGCTTAAGTGCTCCATCTTAGAGATGTTTTAACACTGAAGTATTCTTGCACTCTAGACTAAATATGGGTTATAATATGTAAATTTTATTTGAATATTTGCTCATCTTTTAATTTTTCACATTTACAAAAATTAATACTAAAAAATTCTTTTTATGAAGTCCAGTCCTCTACATTTTAACATACATGTAGAGTTGCAAAACCATAATCACAATCAAGATACAGAATCATCATTAAGATATCATCTAAAAAGATTTCCTCATATTTCCCTTCGAAGCCCAAACCTAGCCACACCCCTAGCCCCTGGCAATCACTGGCTTTTCCAGTGCCTTATAAATGGAATCTATGGAATGTAACATTTTGAGATTGGTTTCATTTAACTTCATTTAACTTTAACTTGGCATCATTCCTTTAATATTTTTCAAAGTGTTGCATGCTCTTGTCTTTTTTGTTTCCTTTCCTCTACTTGGCATCTCTATTTTAATTGCTATGCTATCACATTTCAAACCTTTAGAAGTTAATTTTGTTGTAATTCTTAAATATCAATTATTTTCAAGAAAGATAATACATATGTCATATAGTTTTTTTTAACTTTTACCTCCCTGAAAATTTCTCTCTGTTGGTCATACGTGAAAGCCAACTTAGCTAGGTATAAAATTCTTAGGTTCTAATATATTTTCTTTCAAAAATCTATAGATGTGGTGTCATTGTTATCTAAAATTTACATAGAGAGATGTTTGAAGCTACGCTGGTGTGTGTTCCATCATAGGAAACTGGTTTTGCTGCCTGCTAATAGAAATTTTGTAATTTATTTTTGTAATTCAAAGCTTCTGCCAAGAAGTGTAGGCAAATTTCCAATAATTTTCCCCTGGAACCTAGTGACTGCATTTAATCTTCAGGTCTTTCTTCAGCTCATAAAAATTGTATTATATATTTGATAATTGCTTTATGTAATATTTCTAGTTATCTAATAGTTTTAGCATCACCCTTGTAAATACTATTATCCAAATGGTCATTTGCCATTCTCTGTTCTATATATCTATTGGCTTTCAGTGGTTTTCATTGTTTTTTCTTTTCCTTTTTTTCCTATAGTCTGTAATACCTTCTTATTTTGTGACTTTTTTTTTTTTTTTTTAAGTAAGCCCCATGCTCAGCATGAAGCCCAGCATGGGGCTTGAATTCACAACTCTGAGATCAAGACCGGAGCTGAGACCAAGAGTTGGACACTTAACTGACTAAGCCACACAGGCGCTTCTGTTATGTTTAAATCTCATCTTGTCTCTTGATTTTGGGGTTTCTTGCTCCTATTTATTGTGGTTATTTCCTCTTGCACTCTTCTAAATATACCAATTAGTTTTCTGAAATTTTATTTTGAATCTTGTAGTAGATATTTCGTAGGTTTATTTTCTTTTTAAGTCTTTATTATATAGTTCTTTATACTTTGCTTTGCAGTACTTTTTTAAAAAAACTGTTGGTTGTCTTCTTTTTACTCAGTCATTGCCCAGAACAGGGCCTGGTATACAATAGAGGTTCAATGGACATTTGTTTCATGAACAACTCATAAGTATGGTTGTGAAATCTTTTTAAACATGGGGTGTGTGAATTGCTCTTGGCTCTGCTTTCACTCATCTTATGAAATGGTCTAATTTCAGATCTACAGCTGTAGGCTAATTGATGTACACAGTTTCCAGTCTAATTCCCAGGCTATCAACTAATGAGTCTCTCTTCAATTAAGTTGATATCTCTCCCTGTGTCTGATGTCTACCTGTCTGGTATTCAACTGATGAAATGCATGAATAAGCATAATTCCCATGGCTACAAACTTTCTTACTATGTCTGTGCATGTCTATAATGATTTCTTGTGGTGGTTACCTATCTCATGGACAATGAAATGAAAGCTTCCTATGTATACTTTCTACCCACTTGTTACCTGGCATTTGTTCTTTGGCTGAAGGAAGATGTTAGACAGAGCAAAAAGGTTTGTAGGCAAAACAAACAAAACAAAACAAAACAAAACCAAACAGCTGTGTTCAGTAATGGAAGTAAAGACTCAGGCCCCATTTTTGGAGTGCTATAGATGGATTCTACGAATCACTGGGGGTATAAAATGCAGTCTGATTTTATGGTTCATATCTTTCAAAATTTGAATGAAAACAATTTAAATTTTAATTTAATTTAAATTAAAAATTCATTTTAAATTTTAATTTAATTAAGTGCCTGCTTAATTTATTGAGAAGTTAGGTGATATTAAATACAGAGCTACTAGCCAACACTCTTGTAAGCTTGAACCCCATTACCAGTATATTTTAAAATATTAGAGGGGCACCTGGGTGATTCATCAGTTAAGTGTCTGACTTTGGCTCAGGTCATGATCTCAGGGTTCATGAGTTCAAAACCCATGTTGGTTCTGTGCTGACAGCTCAGAGTCTGGAGTCTGCTTCAGATTCTGTGTCTCCCTCTCTCTCTGCTCCTCCCCTGCTCGTGCTCTGTCTCCCTCTGTCTCTCAAAAATAAGCAAACATTTAAAAAATGAAAAAAAAAGTATTAGAATTTATTTTAAAACCCAGCCAAAATCTAGGGCATTTATTTTGAAGGAAGACACATTGCTGTTCCTTCTTATCATAGGCACCTCCTCCTACACATTCTTCCACATAAATATGCCCAAACTAAATACCCACATTGTAGTCTCACACCAGATAGTTGACAAAAGAGTTTTAAAACAATTTATAAATATTTATTAAAGTAAAATAACAACTCTGCTGCCAAAAATGGCATTCTATCTACATATATTCACAACCGATGATCTCCTGGATCATTTTATGCTGACTCATATTTTCATTTTATTCTAATGCTGACATGTTCTTCTCTCCCAAATCACTTCAGAGTTATCAGCTTCTCTCCCTCATGAATTTCCAGTCCAATTAGCAAGCCCTTATGTATCCTGTTACACTATCTTTCACAGGGCAGTGCTTAGTTCCAAGTCCAGCACAAGCTATTTCTAGTCTGTGGTTCTTCCCACAGGAATTTTTTTTTTTTTGCCATTCTTTAATGTCAAAGAATTTATTTTCAAAATAAAACCTGATAAACAAGTTGTAGAAAAATGTGTATTTTCCTCCCAAGAAAGATGACTGCAAAATGTCAAAAAACAAACAAACAAACCAAACCAAAACAAAAAAACCCCAAAAACCTCATCGACTTCTGATTTACCATCTACAATAATCCTATTTTACACATTGGCCTCCACCACTCCCGGACTTCTTCCCTTCAGAACTGAGAAAACAGAGTCAGGGAAACTCTATTAGCTACAGAACTAAAGGCAGGGAAATGCTGGATTAGAATATCAGAAAGCCATAGGCTGTATATATTGATTCATTTTTCATTTAAGATATTTTAGCAACCATCTTACTGATCAATTGTCTTCACCCTCTTTTGACATTTTTTAAAAGCAGCTAACATGGTCTAAACCATTGCACTTACTGTTTTTAGATCTGATGTTTGTCTTCGTTTGAACAATGGCTGTAATCATGTTTTCTCAGGTCTTTCAGAAGTTACACTAATAAGAAGTAGCAGACGGTCCTTGCCATGCATTCTAAAAGCAGATTTCTCATGTGGCAAGACAAAAAAGGAAAAAGAAATCATTTAACATAAAATGAGGCCCTATATCTGAGACCCTGTGAGGTCATGTCTGTCCAGCAGATTGGAGTCCTGCTTAACTTTTTCTTATGCAGGCAGGAGTGATTTGGTGATGACAGAAAAGGGTCCTAACGGGGGACTGTCAACTTTTTCTTAGGTGACAAGACTAGTTGAGAAAAACAAAAAATATCCAATCACCTCCTCCCCTGGTTTTCCCAGGGCAGAAGTAAAGTTGAGGCTTGTCTTAGTCACCTCTGTCTGCCTCCTTTAAAAATACATGTTGATGTGAAAATTAGGTCCCTCAAGTTCTTACCACCAGCACTGCCCTTACCATGTCTACTGGCAAAAGTACAAAGCTGGCCAAAGGTAGCTGCTGAAAGTTCATTTCCAAGTTAAACCCAAGGTGCTATTGTGCTTACAGGACCATCAATTGTCTTATTGAAAAAGTACCAACAAATGTACAGTTACATGTGTGTGATTGGAAAGAAAGGTTAATTTCAGAATTGGAAGAAGACTTCGTCACGGGCAGATCTGTCTTCATTTTGTGAAATGCCTTGATAGGCCATTTTGTTGTATAAAGAGCTGGAGGGCTGAGTGAGACAGAGAGAAACAGGCCTCTCTCTCAAACTCCAAAGTAACCGGTAGCCCTATAGTCTGGCTGGCTACACTAACATTCCAAGATTATTCTCGAAGTGTCTCAGTCAGGGTTCAATAGGGAAAGCAGATCCACTGAGTTAGAGAAGAGATTTATTAGAGTAATTAGGCATCACACAATTGTGGAAAGAATTGGGGAAGTGAAAATTCAAGAAGGAAGTTGAAGGATCAAAGAAAGAGTCACCAACCTGTCAGTCTCAGAGGCTGAGAACTTCCAGCCACCAAAGTGAACACAGGGAGGTCTGTGGAAAGCTGTGTCTCCACGTAGCCACCACTTCTCAGCATCTCCTGCTAAATGTCTGTGGGTTTTGGGGGGCATCTGCCTGGCACCACACCTCATCATGATGACCTTGAGAGAATACTGGCCACTGCTTCATTTCTCCTTCCAAATATTGTCTGTCTTCCTCTTTTGGTTAATTCTAACTCAGAATAATACAGGGAAGGGGATTCTAGAAAACATAGTTCCCACTTCATCAACTTGATATAGTATAAACCACCACATGCAGAGAACCTGGCGGAATCTAATGAAAGTTATTTACATTAATAATGTAATTTAATAGCTAACAGGGAAACAAGATAATCACTTTCTAATACCAAATCTAAAACATTCAGGGATCACATGAACAAGAACTGGGTGGTGCCTTTGTGTAATAAACCCCATTACTCAGGAACATAAAAGTGACATTTGGGTAAATGGAAATATAAACCATGTTCTTGCATGGGAACTCAGTATTACACAGCTATTGATTATTTCATTTATAAATGTGATATGATTCCAATCAAAATTCCAATAGCATTATTTTTTGGAACACATAAACTTATTTAAAATTCATTTGGAGGAATAAACAGAGGAAAAAAAACAGAAAATTTAGAAAAGGATGAATAACGAAGGAAGACTTGCCTTACCAGATACTGTGAAGTTAAAATAAGTGCAACAACATAGTACAGGCACCTAGAGAGACAGACACGCCAATCACCGGGACGAACTGCTGAGATTTGATAAAGACGGCATTTCAAATCCATAGATAAAGAATATTCAGTAAATGCTATTGGGGCAAATGGCTAACCAGTTGGAAAAAAATGAAACTGGAACTTAAGAAAGTATCTAATCAAAATCATTTTCAGATGACTGTAAGATGTAAAACACCAGAAAAATGGAAATATCATGAGTACATGTATGTTTAATTTTGGAGTGGTGAAGGCCTTTTTAAGCATGATGCCATAGTCAGAAACCATACAGGAAAGATCAATGGATTCATGGTATAACATTTTTAAACTGTATAAGCAAAAAATTAAAAAAATTTAAAATACCCACAAAATGATAAACTGCAAATTGCATTTGCAATATTTTGACACATGAGTAATATTCCTAATGTATATCATTTTCACATAAATTCATAGTCATTAAGTAGTCAAGGAAATGAAAATTATAATGGTGTAACTTTTCCTCCATTAAATAGGCAAAGGGAAAGGGAAAGATAACACCCACTGTCAGACTGTCCATTGGGAACTGAGTCTGCATTTACTGTAGACCAGGGCATGAAATGCGAGGTGCGTGGAGGGTTCCTCAGTAAGGGCTATCAAAAGCCAGTGGTTGATATCAGTAGTCTTTTTTTTTTTTAATTTTTAATCTTTATTTATTTTTCAAGGAAAGAGAGACAGAGCATGAGTAGGGAAGGGGCAGAAGAAGGGAAGGGGACACAGAATCTGAAGCAGACTCCAGGTTCTGAGCTGTCAGCAAAGAGCCCGAGATGGGGCTCCAACTCACGAACTGCCAAGATCATGACCTGAGCTGAAGTCGAACACCCAACCAACTGAGCCACACAGGCACCCCATCACAAGTCTTGAAATTGTACATACACTCTGATCCAGCCCACCTCTTTCTGGTATGTTTATTCTAAGGATATGGTCATGAACATACATCTTTAACTACAAAAATGCTCATCATGGCATTGTTCAAAATAAGTGCCAATCACATGAGGTTTGGTGAAGTAAAACATGATGCATATATTGATAACTTGTAATCATTAAAAGGTTGTTCTAATGCATGGGAAGTTGTCCACAATATGCAATGTAATTAATGAAAAATCGGTTTATGAAACAATGTCATCATTTATGGTCATTTATTACTTTAATAAATATTTATTAAGTCTCAGTATGTGCCATGTACAGTACTAATTTAGTATAATCATATTAGTATTAGTAATAGAACTAAATAGCACATAAATAGTACTTTAAGAGTCCCTGTCCTTTTTTAATATACACTTAGAAACATAGGTTACTCAACATAAGTATGCACACACACAGAAGAATTGGAAAGATATCTACCAGAATAGATATCTCTGGGCACCTGTGATTTTCATTTTTCCACTTTGCTTAGTTTTGTTTTCTAAACTTTGCATAGTGAGTAAACTGTTTATTTTTGCCTGATAAAAAGGTGTTTATCATTCTGTTTTATTCTTCTTTTCCTTTCATAGTCTTGGACCTATTTCCGCCCTCTGTCCAGTGTGAAGCTTTGGTGGAGACTCAGAGGCGAGGAAATCAGTTTCACCTGGAGCACCTGAGTGACCTAACACTGTAGCTGAGGAAGAACACAGGCAAAAAATGTCTGCTGAGTAGAGTGACCGCTCCCCCTCCCCATCATCCAGAAAGAAAGGAAAAGGGCACGCATTTGAGTTATCAGAGGCTCAACACACAGCAAACTCCTTCCAGCAGCCACTTCTGTTCCACCCTCACTGCCTTTCTTGGTATCCAGCTCCCCTGTGCTTCTTCGAGCCCCCAGCCTCTCCTGCGCCCTTTGCGGCAGGTGGCTGCCTCAGCACGGGCTCTCGTCCTCACGCATCTTCAGCAGCTCTCTGTGCCCACATGATACAATCTGAGCTCCGCAGCCTGGCGTTCAAGGTCCCTTCATCTGGTCCCCATGCTCCCAATTATCTTCATCACCCCATTCAATGCGGCCCCTCCAGACTGCTTCCTTCGCTGCTCTGTTCTGTGGTTTTGATCAGCCTGTTACTTTCTCCTGGACTGTCTGCCCGGTCAAAGCCACCCCATCATCCAAATCTCCAGGCTCAGAGGATCCATTCTCCACAAGACTTATTCATCATTTTCCTGCCAGATTTCCGAGTTACAGAAAGTTTGCTCCTTTAGTCCGGCACATGCCAGACATTACAGTTCTTTAAGTGAGCTGTGTCTTTTCTTTTTTATCTTCCTCAATGCAAGGAAGTCAGTATGCATTTGCTTTAGTGCATTGAGCATGCTGAATAAGAGTGAGTGATTTTCAAATGATTAGAGCATATACATACACTCACCACTGAAGATAGTTCAAGTACTGCATTTTTAATTAACAGTGCTTTATTTATATAGTGTTCTACCATGTTTTATAAATCCTTCCCCTGATGAGAGCTAGTCTGAGCATATATTCGCATTTTCCTGGGGAAACTGATTTATCTAATGTTACGTGGATAGAGGGCAGAGTTGGGATATAAAATCTGATATCGGGGCGCCTGGGTGGCTTAGTCGGTTAAGCGACCGTCTTTCACTTAGGTCATGATCTCGCGGTTCTGGGTTCGAGCCCCATGTCGGGCTCTGTGCTGACTGCCAGCTCAGAGCCTGGAGCCTGTTTCAGTCTGTGACTCCCTCTCTCTCTGACCCTCCCCTGCTCACGCGGTCTCTCTCTCTCTCTCCTAGAAATAAATAAAAAAAAAATAAAAATAAAATCTGATTTCTTTCTTCCTAATGTTGTGCTAATGTTTTGTTAAACTAAGTGGTTCAATGTGGAGGGAACCTCAAGATCCTATGTTATGAGGGGGCATCATCTTAATATCCATTGCCTTGATACGGGCTTACAGAATTTAGGATTACAAGCTTTTTTTGGTTGCTTAGTCTGAATAGATTGGAAGTATTTGGGATTAATTCATCTGGCCTAGGAGTGTTGCCAGTGCATGGATGTCCCAGCTGACCATCGGATATTTGTCCCCGGACTTGTGGAGTGACTCTGAGGTTTTCCCTAAGTCGGGGGAGGACCATCCTGCTTCATGGCCTGCACTGAGGGCTTGCCCGGCCTCCTTCATGGAGGTCATTGGACCCTGTATATTCTCCTACAAATGTCTCTGGCATTTGAGAGGCAAGTAAACCCTAGAGCGCCTGCTTGTTCACAGAGGGCCTTATCAGTTGTTGATGAGACCCTGTCTAGGCTCACAGACAGGCAGTTTCCTCCAGCCCCAGAGCCCGAGCCTGCTGTGGAGCCAGAAGAAGGTGATAAGCCTCCGAGAAGATTTTTTAGGAGCCTTGCCTATCTTTCACACCAAGTCGCCAGGGTACATTTTCCATGGTCGCCATTTACAGATAGGGTGACTGCTCTGATTAAGGCCGGGGGCGGAGGGACCGTTAAAGGGGGCAAATGGTTTTTCCAATTAGCTACTCTTGGGAATCCCTCAGGACTCTACAGGCTTTGTCTGTGACAACTTAGTTTTTCTTTTCAGTTGTTAAAATCCCTCCCTAGCCCGCCAAGCACACCCTCTGTGGCTGGCTCCAGAGCAATTAAGCAGGGTAGGCCCAGAGCTTCCCGGTGAAAGAGCTGAGTTTTACTGGGCTTTAACTAGGGGGAATGTTCTGCCTGGAGCTGCCAGGCAGGAAGGCGGTGGTGATAGGGGCAGCAGAGCTGCCACAGAAAAGCCCAGTGTGAAGCCCAGTGTCTCAGTCTAGTCAGGTTACAGGAAATATGTTCATAGAACCTCCCACAGACCAACCCTGTGACAGTCTCCTTGCCAAGTGTTCAGGCAAGGCCAGAAGAAAAGCACAAGATACTGGCTGAAGCAAAAGACAGGTTTGTGTTCCTGCGCACATGTTCAGAGCGGGGAAATGGGTAGTACAGACAGTGTATGAATGATTTACAGCATTCATAACACGTGAAAAGAGGGTTTCAAAAGGTATTTAAAAAAATGCATTACCTCGGTTTCTTTTTGGACCAGTAAATGAGTGTTCTCAACTTTACAGAGAACTGAAGTACAATCCATTTTTAAAATGTGGTGTTTTGAGTTACTAGTTAAGTGCCTGTCCATTGCATTGTCTCATATAATTTTTCTTATCACCCCTTTCCAATGCGGAGCTGAGGTCCAGGAAGTAGAGCCAATCCCCAGTGGCATTCAGCTTGTTAGGGGCAGAGTGGGGTTTCAGTGAGTTATCTCCTTCCTTCATTTCATGCTGCTTTAGTTTTCTGCACTATTAGTTTTGTTTTGGTCATTCTCCCAAAGAGCAGCCCCAGATAGAATGTAGCCTTGGACGGTCAATGTAGGAGTAAAGCACAATAATATGACTGTGTGTGTGTGTGTGTGTGTGTGCGTGCATGTGTGTTGGCAGGTGGGGGGTGGGGGGCGGTGCGCTGCAGGAGGTAGCCGTAATGTCAGGTTACCCAGTCTGGAGAAGAGCTGCTTTATGGTATGCCATCCAAAAGATTGCTCCCTTTCTTGATTCAAGTTTTCCACATGATAAAAGCCAGACTATTAGCAACACTTTCAAACACACAGTTATGTTTTTCCCGCTGTCCACTCACATCATAATCTCACTATCATGTCTCAGATACCATGGTGTAGAATATGCAGTTTGGGTCTAGCCTCATGTACTGGGTGAGAGTATGCCTGTACTGTCCACGGTACAGTTATGGGCATGTAGAAAAGGGACAATAAGTGGTAGCCATAATTGTCATTGTTTCCAGCAACAGCAATGGTGTAAGATCAAACTGGGTCCTTTGCTATGAAGAAAAATGCATGAGGAGAGAACAAATGGCAACTATAGATGATGGGACTTCATTTCAGCCTCCCAACCAGTCACAGAGAGACCATGCTCGTAGCCTGTGGGACCCCTTTGTAATTATGGCAGGAGGCAGCTGTCCCATTTCTCTACGGCTGAAGCTTGGAACTTTCTGATTTCTATGTATCCTAAGAAACTTGAGCCTGGGGGAGACAGCCATAGATGGAAATGCCTTTCTAGTCCCCACTGGAAGAAAGATCTAATTAGCAGTCCATAGAGGAGACTCCCAAGCCTCAAATTGACCTTCCTGCCCAGCTTCCTTTATTTTGGAACTTGATAACTCAAGGCATCCCTCAGCAAAGACCACCAACCACTCACCCTTTAGGAAAAATTCCACATAGGAACTTGAATTTGGGAGTTTACTCCAAAGGAGTAAAGTGGGTGCCAACAGCCATGGCTCATGCTATTAGCGCTGTTGGCTACTGGCTACTGCCCGCTCCCTGCCAGGTGTCTTCTAAAGGGACAATTTGGGGGGCGCCTGGGTGGCTCAGTTGGTTAAGTTTCCGACTTCGGCTCAGGTCATGATCTCACAGTTCGTGGGCTCAAGCTCCGCATCGGGCTCTATGCTGACAGCTAGCTCAGAGCCTGAAGCCTGTCTTCAGATTCTGTATCTCCCTCTCTCTCTGACCCTTCCCTGTTCATGCTGTCTCTCTCTCTCAAAAATAAATAAAACAGGAAAAAAAAATTTTTTTAAGTGACAATTTGGACCCAGTCCAAATGATTACAATGTTACTTAGATACCCCATGTGGCTCTCCACCCTTTGAGCTCTGGGGACAGACTCTGCCTTTAAAGGTGCCTAAAGAATCATTTCATAACATAAACGATTTTTCTTTTTAGAACAGTGCTGGGAGAATTATTATTAGGAACTTTGGTGTTTGTGGACAGTGCCAAGACCCTGGCAAGTCTGGACTGACTTAGAATAATAACAAGGCCAGGACAGGGTGGGTGGTAGGCATGAGTAGGTCTATTTTACAGATGAAGAAATAGAAGAAAGAAGGTTACACTGAGCTCTGGGAATCTAAATCTTGGAAGATGCTGGATCCTGGCAAGCACACTGCCTGGGTTTGTCTGGTTGTGCATTTAACACAGCATGATAGACCAGCAGGAAGGGCCGTATTTCCCAGCTTCATGCGTGCACTAGTCTGGATGGTATGCCTCACAGGGACACTAAGGAGCTGGTTTTAGTATTCCCAGGGCCTGAGAGTCTGTGACTCAATACCCTCTCTTGACCACTAACCCTGGCCACGTGGATGTCACGCCTCCCTCGCTTATGGTGCAACATTACCCCAGGGCTCTCTCTCTCACCAAGATGGAATGTAGCAAATCACCCCCTGGGGAATCCTCATTACTTGAGTTACTACATGTCCCAGCATTTATGAGTCTTCCTTTTCCCATATTTTTACTGGTAAAATTGAAAGATAGAAACTATCCGTTGGAAAAAATAAATACAATGTGTAATTTTGTTTTTCTTGAAATGAAAGACGTCTTTTAGTCATCCTTTTATCCATTGTCTAATCAACCGGCAATTCATAACCCAAGATGTTCACAAAATATCGGTTGTCTTAATAAGAGACAAATAATAAAGTAAACATGCCTCCATTAGGAAAGATTTTTTAAGCAATTTTCAGAGAATGCAACAATAGGATCAGGACGCCTTCCACTTAATACCCAAATCGGTGTTAAAGTATGTGCCCGGGGGACAATCAGGTAGCAGGGGCAACCGCGGGAAGGATTCCACTTCGCTGAAATCTCAGAAAGTTTGAAATTCTGAAAAAAAGCCTGCCCCTCTCACATCTGCAGACCTATCCCAAAATCTGGAGACATGATTCAGATTTCTCACAGCTCCTTCCAGGTCATTCACTCTCATTCGGATGACAACTGTAGTTTTATCACCCTCTGGCTCAGAGAATTAATTAGCTCTTTGGTGCAAATGGCATAACTCAGCCAACTGTCAGTGTAACTCGTAGGTTCCTGGAGCTCTCCTACTTTCTCTATTCTGGAAAAGCTGGGGACTTCTTGCATGCATTAAAAAAAAAGAAAGGAAGGTGATTTCTTTTCTCCCCCCCCTTTTCCAAATTTGCTGGGTTGTTTTCAGAGGATATCGAAGATGGCCTTAATTTTGCTCACTCCTCAGTTTTAGGCCATTCAGATTGTCCCTTCCTCTTGCTGAAGTGATTTCGGAATTTAAAGTAAATATTTACTTTACAAAAAAATCTGTATCTTGAGGCACCCAAATGTCCATCAATAAATAAAAGATGGCATTTACACACAATGGAATAATATCAAATAACAATATTTGGCTTTTAAAAGAAGGAGGTTCTGACACATGCTACAATGTGAATGAATCTTGAGAATGTTATGCTCAGGGAAATAAACTGGATGGAAAAAGACAAATACAGCATGATTCTACTCATCCAAGGTACCTAGAGTGGTGAGAAAGTAGGTGGGGGTCAGGGCCCAAGGGACTGGGGTGGGGAATTGTTAGTGGACACAGAGCTTCAGTTTCACAAGATGAAAAAGCTCTGGATGTGAGTGGTGGTGATGGCTTCACAACACTGTGAATGAGCCAATGCTATGGAAATGTACACTTAAGAAAATGGTTAAAATGGTACTTTTTACATTATGTATATGCTAAACAAATTTTGTAATTAAATTTTTTTTGATTTAATTAAATTAAAATTTTTTTTATGAGAAATAATTGGGAAAAACATGCCTCTAGGGTGTTTTTGCCCTATAGGTGTGCGCCGTCCTTGACCATGGTTCGGGGATTCTGAATGGAGTATGGAGAAAAGCTCCCTGCACAGCACCAGGGCAGCTCCATAGCTTTCAGTTCTGTTAAGCAGATGCCAGAGTTCAGCCGCCTGCAGTCAGGGTCCCTGAAGTCCAGGACATTTAACCAAGACCTTTTCCTGTTCTTTCTTGGCAAAGTGATACTGTCCCCAATTAGCGCAGAGACCTGAGTCTACTAGCCTGACAGGCGCAGATGGGAGGAGCCAGGGGAGAGCTGTCTGCAGCTCCGGGGGCGTGGCTGGGCACCCAGCAGTTGGAGGCAGAGGCTAGAAGGAAGAGGGAGCCCCTAGATAGAGAGGGCAAGAGGGGAATGTTTGCTGACAGAATAGAGAGCTGCTATTTTAAGTTTCTTTTTTAAATGTTTTTATTTATTTCTAAGAGAGAGAGAGACAGCATGAGCAGGGGAGGGTCAGAGAGAGAGGGAGACACAGAATCTGAATCAGGCTCCAGGCTCTGAGCTAGTTGTCAGCACAGAGCCTGACGCAGTGCTTGAACACATGAACCCTGAGATCATGACCTGAGCCAAAGTTGGATGCTTAACCGACTGAGCCACCCAGGTGCCCCTAGAATATTTTAGACTGACTTCTAATGCAAGTAACATTTAAATCTCATTGCCAGAGCACAGAACTCTTGGGATAACCTGCATGAATTTAGTGTCCTCCGTGCTTTCCTCTAGCGAGGACCCAGGGAGACTACAAAAGAGTGTCCTTCTCCTCTCTTTCTGCTTCTCTCTCATAATCAAAGCCCACGAGGACCCTTGCTGAATGATTTGATACAAACTGGGAATCTGAGAGAAGATCATCTCTAACAAAGTGGCCCCCAGCCCTTTCTCTCACCCTATAACAGGTCCTCAAGTCCTGGAGATCATCTCCCTCACTAACCCCCCAAAATGCAGTAGCGAGTTGAATGGCGGCCCTCCAAAATGTTTGTCCACCCGGAAACTGTGAATGCCGCTTTATTTGGAAAAATGGTAATTAAGGGTCTTGAGATAAGATCATCCTGTTTCATCCAGGTGGGTCCTCAATCTAATGACAAGTGTCCACATTAAAGAAAGACAGAGGGAAATTTGGGACACAGAGGAGTAGGCCTTGTGAAGACAAGAGACAGAGATTAGAGGGCAGCAGACACAAGGAACTGCTGGAGTCTNAGAAAGAAAGAAAGAAAGAAAGAAAGAAAGAAAGAAAGAAAGAGGGAGGGAGGGAGGGAGGGAGGGAGAGAGGGAGGATTCTTTCTCTAGCATCTTTAGAGCAAGTACAGGCCTTCTGGCCCCTTGACTGTGGACTTTTGGTCTCCAGAACTATAAGAGAATAAATCCCTGTTGGTTTAAGACATTAAATTTACAGTACTTTGTTACAGCAGCCCTATAAAACTAATACATGCCAACACTTAAAACCAGCACGGCAGGCTCCTTTGCTGCCGGATTGTAGCTGGTGGAACTCAAACTTCCTTTCCTTGACGAAAAGCCACGCCGTGGCATGTGGGAGCAGGGTTCTGGCACTGTCCCGTATACAGGCCCCACCCAGGGACCCTGTGGCAGGTCAGTCTGTGTGAGACAGGTGCCAGGCTGGGGGTCCAGATTCTGCATTTCTAAGATGCTTCCTGTGAATGAGATGCTGCCGTCAGTGTACCACACCCTGAACCCACAAACACTAGTTTGGGACATAGACTTTCACACAGAAGCATCATCAGTGAACATGTTAATTGTGTTCTGCTGGGAGCCACTGGCCAGCATTCAGTCTTTATCCGGGCCTCCTCATGATCTTTATCCACCTTTGTGATTTTTATTGCAGTATTTGACTTAATCTGTTTGATGCTGTCTATAGAATGTCATTATCCATGATCTTAGAATCAATTATTGGTTTTGCATAAAGATCTCTGTGCCACATCTTCCTCACCTGTTAAACAAGGGACGTAGGCTAGGGTGGCTCACATTTCCTCCAGCTCAAACTTTCCTTGAGTATGGTCTCCTATCCCCACACACAGACATAAGACCCGATGGAGTCTTTGTCTTCAACTTGAGGCCTTTCTCCCCATTTTGCCCTAAACCAAGGGCAGAAAATTGTCCTGATTCTCTGGAGCATTAGGGAAAGTGATAAATTACTCCTATGCTCATTGCTGTTGTGGTTTTCCTCACTCATCAGTTGAGGTACTCCCCCTGCCCATGGGTTGTGAGTGTTCTTCTAAAGATCTAATTCCCATTAACTAATCGTTAGTGAGCCTCTCTGATATCTCTTCCATTTTAAAGTGTGTGTGTGTGTGTGTGTGTGTGTGTGTGTGTATAAACCTTACTGACCAAAGCCTTGTGTTCATCCTATGCACAAAACTGAGGGTGAAGTCTGACACTCCAAAGTATGCATGTGTTCCCTTAGCACAATCTGGAAAATACCCATCCTCTGTAGTTGTTTCTCTGAGGGCAAAAATAACCATGGCCTTTATCTGAATGTCACTCCCTTAATAAGTGATATTTACAAAAAGCACTTTACTCCCAGGATTGACACTGTAGAATTTTGCTTAGATGCTATAGGACTGTCCATAATCCCAGCACGACGGTCATTTTCAAGAGTCACGTTTCCGTTCCTCTGCGTTTCCATTGCCCTACCATACTTCTAAGCACTTTAAAGGTCTGGCTTAAAACACGCGCATACACACAACTGATAATGCAGGAGCTGCTGTTCAATGACACAGATTCTCCAGCTAATCAAAAATGCATTTACCTTCCTCACAGGTCTCAAAGATATGCCCTTACTGAATTTCACAGGCAAGTGGAACAAGAGGGGGTCACTGGAAATGGAGTGAGGTAAAGTTACCATGTCCCCCAGACAATGTAGGTGGAAATATTTATCCTGAAGACTGAACAGTGACCACATGCCTCACTTTACTTGGATTCATTTTGTTAACTCACTCACTCCCCTCTCCTTCCTCCCTCTCACTTGTTTGGTGATGCAAACAGAGACCCTCACAAGATACCTTATAGCCCCGGGGGTTGATAGTAGGTAGATAGATTCCTGAGCAGACACCTCTTTGCAGAATCTGGAACAGAGGCATGACTAGGGCTGGTGTCCTTTCCTGGGGGCTCAGGGTCTGTCTCAACTGCTTCATGCTCTGCTCTCCACCAGCAGCTTCTTCTGCTCAGGGTTTCAGCTTCTCTGTCACTTAGGCTTAGATATGGTTCTTTTCAACCCCCCTGACCTTTTTCTTGCTAGGTCGTGCTTCACCTCTGACTGCTTTGTTGCCAATTCTTGCAGTGTGTTTCAGTTCGAATTCTCAAGGGAAAGAGTCTGATCATAGGAGGATCTTATCTTTTCATGGGGTCACTCACTGGAAGATTGCTGGCCAGCCTTGGTGTGATCCTGGTTCATATGACTTGACTTGAACCAATCAGCTGTGGCTTAGGTATCACAGGACACAAACCACGGCCTAGGCAGCAAAGGCCTGGGGGGTGGGCAGTCTCTGTGAAGAGGGTTTGGGCAGGGCTTGTAATGACCCAATTTCCAGGGCACATGCTTCCCTCATCTTACTCTGAAAGGGCTTTAGATAAAAGGCCAAGGAGAAGATTCGAGGGGCTTGGGGGTCATACCTGTATAGTAAGTACCAGCCCCCTCCTGTTTTCAATTCTCCAAGGTGAGAAGGGGTGAAGCCAAAGTCACAAAGAATTGAAACTAATCTCCTTGAAAAGAGCAACTAGGTTTGTTCAGGTACCCAAAGTTAGCTAGTGCCCTCAGAGAGGCAGCCCAACATAGCAAACCATCGTCGGGGAGAGCAGGGAACTGCGGGGAAGTGGTACGTGTGACAGGGCAGGGGAGGCAAGCTCTCAGCTGTGAAGGTGTTGTGTGCACTTGGATGCGAATCAGGCTGCAGCCTGCCACACTGCACGTCAAGAGTCATGGCACTGTGTGAATTCCATTTGCAGGTCCCCTTTTTAAAAGGCAGAGCTGGCCTCCCTGGCTCTAATGGAGAGGGACAGCTCCGACATTACAAGCAGAGAGGAGGAGGTGCCCCCAGCACTCTGGAGACTTCGACTGTCTGGGTGGGGCAGCCACTTTGCTTCTGCTGGCCTCGGCTCCCACTCTATTGCCACCTTCTTCCCATTTTCTGTACTACTCACATTTACAAATGACTTCTTATATTTTAACAGCCTAAGGTGGTATCAAAAATGCCCTTACTTTCAAAATAATGCAGTAAAATGTCTGGGAAAAAATAAAGAATATATTCATACTCTCACATCTGAGGATAGGTAAAAGATTTCTTAGACAAGATACAAAAAGCATTAACAATATAAAGTAAATAAATTGGCCTTCATCAAAATTAAAAGTTTTTGTTCATCAGCAGACACCATCAAGAAAATAAAAAGAAAGGCAAGAACTGAGAGAAAAATTCACTATATATATATATATACATATATATAACTTGCATCTAGAATGTAAAGGATACCTACAAATCAGTAATGAAAAGGTAACCCAATGTGGGGCATGTGGTTGGCTCAGTTGGTTAAGCACCTGACTTCAGCTCAGGTCATGATCTCACAGTTGGTTCATGATCAAGCCCCGTGTTGGGCTCTGTGCTGACAGCTCAGAGCCTGGAGTCTGCTTCAGATTCTGTGTCTCCTGCTTTCTCTGCCCTTCCCCTGCTCATTCTTGTTCTCTCTCTCTCTCTCACTCTCTCAAAAACAAATAAACATTAAAAGAAAAGGTAACCCAATATAAAACAAACTAAAGACGTGAACATTTTCCAAATATAAAAATGGTCTATAAACATATGTAGGATGCTCAATATCATTACTCATTAGGAAAGTGCAAATTGGAAACTATAAGGTATTACCACTTCACAGCCACTTGGATGGCTATAATTCAAAAGACTGACAATACCAGGGGTGCCTGTGGCTCAGCCAGTTGAATGTCCAACTTCACCTCAGGTCATGATCTCACAGTTCATGAGTTCAAGCCCTGCATCAGGCTCACTGCTCTCAGTGCAGAGCCTGCTTTGGATCCTCTGTATCTCTCTCTCTGCCCTTCCCCTGCTCATATGCTCTCTCTCAAAAATAAATAAAACATTTAAAAAAAGATTGACAATACCAAAAGTGTACCAATTGGAGGTGGAATAATGTAATGCTCATATATTGTTGGTAGAAGATCAAAATATTATAACCATTTGGGCCACTGTTTAAGTGCTTATTCTTTAACTGCTAATGCACCTACCCCATGAGCCATCATTTCATTTCTATGTATTTATCTGAAAGAAATGTAAGCATATGTCCACACACAGACTTTTTCAAGAATGTTCAGGACAGTTTTATTCTTAGTGGCAAGAAACCGAAAAAAAAAATCTATCAATAGGCTAAGGTATAAACACTTGTGGTATAATCATATAATGGAATACTACCGCCAATAACAAAAATTCTGATATATACAAAAACGTGATTGAATCTATAAACCATTATGGATGCCAGATGCTGCAAACTATGTTCTTTGTGATTCCATTTATAGGAACTTGTAAAACTCAAAAAATAATCTGTGGTGATAAAAACAAAGCAATGCTTTTCTCTTGGTGGAACATGGTGAGGGAGTAGAAACTTATTGTGAAGGGTACTGCGGACTTCCTGGGGTGATGGGAATGTTTTATACTTTAAGTGGGATGTTGGTTAAATGATGTAGAGACTATGGTGCTTGTACCCAGATGTCCTCTTTGGGAACGACAGGCGACAACTGTTGAGAATATCAGCCAGAATAGCCCACATCTGCATTTCTTACCGGGCATTGTTGTCAGGGAACTGCCTTGCCTAGTTATGTCCCGTGCGGGAGGTTTCCATAACTAATGACCGTCCAATACAGGAATTCAAAAGCCCGACCCCCTTGCCTCACTTTGGGATTCTCTAAGGGGTCATCCCTTCTCCAAAGCTCCTCATAGGATTAACCAAATCTTCAACTGCAACTACATTGTGGGTCAGCTTCTCCATCTGCCTGGCCCTGCCTTCTTCACGTCTTTACAGGTTTGTCATCTGTTAAGTATGCACCAGCAAACTTTCTGCAATAAATTTTCCACTTAAGCATCTGTTTCCAGAAAATAGAACCAGAAATGGTCCTAGGAATGGACTGTAAAATGGGATTTGGGGGCTGGTAATGCCCCACTGGGTGGCAATGAGAACCTATCACTGGTGGTAGGCAGAGCATAAAGAGTGTCCCTAGCATGTCGTATGGTGTGATTGTTACAACTTGTACTGGTGGTGGACATAGTTGGGATATCAATGGAATCCAATAGGTGGTAAACTTGAGTGGAATGAGGGAAGTAGTAACCACAAAGACTATGTAATTGATTGGTTGTTGCTGTACACATTAATTCATTAGAGAAAGGTAATGGCTGGCTTATGGTATTATCCAACTCAAGGCAAAATATGAAGGTCTGAAGACTTCCTAGGCAGCATTGAAGGAAACTCTAACCAAAGGAGTTCGAGCCAAAGGAGAGAGAGCAGTGTGAAGGATCAGGTACAGAATTTAATTATAAGAGTAGTGGAGATTCAGAGAGAGTTGACTTCATAGAATCCAGAAACCTAGTTTAGAAGGAAGGGAACACTGAGAACTGGGCTTGGGATATCTGAATAGACACTACTGAGAATCTTGAACTCCTAAATAACACTAAACCTGCCTGGATGTAAGTGGTGCACCCCTGCTTATTAATAGTGCTCTTTCAACTTCCTTGGAGCTTATACAGAAATGACAAGTGAAAATAATATCTTACAAGACAATGTCCCCACACAGGATCTTTTCCCTTTCCTTTATGACCTCCCTTACTGTCAACAAGACCAATAACAAGGGTCAAAGCCCAAAATAGTCTGACCACAGAGGTGCTAGGCTTGCAAAGTCTGAGCGGGGCTATGTGCCAAGTATCTATTACATCAAGGGGCTGTAGGATCTAATAAGTACTAGAAGAAGCTGGAACATCTGCATGAGTCTGGACCCTGAGCACGCAGGATCAAGAGAGAAGAACAAGAAGTTGGATAGAGGAGAGTGTACTCATATGAGGAATTCTCCAGTGATCCAACATTATCATCATGACAAGAATCCTGGAAATGGGGCTAATATGCTCCTAGAATAGCTATTGGATGCTTGAGAAAAAATGATGGCCACCGCTAAGTGACGTATAAATGGCAGAGCTGCCATGACAGACCGGGAAGAAGTCATCTAACAACTCTGAGAAATGGGCATGCTAGAGCAGATATTTCATAAGGCCAGAAAATTCATCAACTGACACATTTTGCAGGAGGGCTAGAGAATGTACTGGTTGGTGAGTGTGTACTGGAATTGCGGAGTAGCTCAGTGGTGGCTGTCTTCATAGACTGGGGCTTCCAGCAAAAGATACTACTACAGAAATGGGCTTTTGAAAGCAGCGGGGATAACAGGGTCCCAAAATAATAGAGGCTGGTGACACAATTACTACAACAAGCAGCAAGGTCACAATGGAGACTGGACCAAGCATGATGGATGGGCAGAGAGATGGAGATGGTTGATAGAATACATTGTTCCTCAGGCAGAGATAGCTGGGCAACCAACAAAAGCACAGTTAATATGTGTAATCAAAAGAAATCCAGGATGAATGGTCAAAGCCTGTGGCCAGCAGCCACAGAAAAATTCAAGACTCCTAGCCGCTCTCAGACCTGGAACCCATGGACTCAAGTACGGGTCAAGTTCCCAGGAGGAACGATTTTGCAGGTCTACAGCATGTGTACGCAGTAGTAATTTCCCTAATCCTCCCCGATGGCTATTTATTCACATAACTGTGTATTAAACAAAGGGGGATATGCATAAACTGCTCAGAAATTGTTGGATGCCCTAGAGTCTTGACCTAGGGAATTGACATTGATGCCTAAGAACACAAAAGCAACTATAGCCCATTAGAATTGCAGTGTATGAGAGCCAGATAATAATTGAAGCCCTGAACCTAGTCCAGCTAACTGGAATCACTGGCTCATGGTACCATTCAGTATTAATCTTCCGGTCTCTGAATGTATACTTAGAAGTTGACATAACCTCTGTTTTCGGGGGGGGGCGGGTAGGGTTGCCATCCAAACTTTGACTTTCAAGCTTGGACCTTTGTTGCTCCATGAAGACCAGCTTGGATTCAAATTCATAGGCTCTTCCCAGTCTTAGGTGTTTTGAGTAACGGCTCAGTCTATCTGGCTGTGGACCTGAGAACCCAGCCCTGACTCTGGACCACTCAGCTGGACTCACCTGCCCCAGGAGACATTGTACACTTTTCAGCCCAATCGTCCAACCTTCTTATGCAAAGACAATCCAAACCTGGCATGGACATGTTCTAGCTTTGCTTAAAGAGATACTTGAATATAAGAAATGATATTATACCTTGAGATCAAGGCTGACAGCATCGAAGAAACAACTCCTGGGCTCCATCCATGCAAGTGAAAACAGAATAAACACATCTAGATAATACACCAATAAAAATCAGGGATACACAGCTATTTGGAGAAGGGATGGGGAACATATTTACTTATTATTATAAACAGCAAGAAATAAAACTGGCTACAATCCATTTAACAAATACTGTATGCCAAGAATGTTCACATTTCCTCTCTTATTTGATCCTAATGTCAACCCTGTGAGGTGAACAGCATGCCCATTTTATCGAGAAGGAAACTGAGGCTTAGAGAGCTGAGATAAATGGCCCAGAGTCATAAGCCTCATAGGCAGCCGAGTGAGAATCCCAGCCTGGTCCGCGGACTGTGGCTCCAGCGCTATTCCTGTCACAGCAAACTGTATCCGGGTTGCACGGGTTTGTGTCTCGAGCACCTTGGAGAAATCGCTTGGCTTCCAGCAAGTGGGCTTAAGAAAATATGCTTTTTCTTTCATGCTTTTGAAGACAGAATCAGTCATAAAGGGCATTCCTTTAAGACCTTCTGCTTTGAAGTGATAAAAGCTAGATTGAGGGAAGGCTCACAGGCCCCTGCTCTGGCCTCACCCCTGCCCCCGGAGCCAGGAAATGTGATTTCTCCTGCCATCCTTTTCACTTACTGCACTTGCCCTGCTTCTTGGGTCTCCTGTGATTTTTTTTTTCCTTAAGAAAAGAAGATAGCTTGGGTTAATTTCAAGTTCTCCACTATTTATCTGTGCTGAGCTGGAAGAGTGTTGAGTGGGAAAGGGTTTCATTGTCCACGAGGGCCTCACAGCTCTTCAACACCCACCACTTCTGCCTCATGTCAAAGGAAAGCAAATAGGTTTATTAAATAGCTGTCAAGCCGAATGAGCGAGTACCGAGAACACACAGAGGGGAGATTGGATTAGAGGTAGAGGACATGCCACACTAAACAAGGGCACAGATTTATGGCCTTGGCCATGCGGCCTTAGAAATGATGCCCGAGGTAGATATATGGGAGGGGGGAGGCTGGGCAAAAGATGTGAGTCGTGAGGTACAGAGGGAATGACTGAGGCACCAGGCACTTCCAGACAGGCTGGGCATTTCCTTCCCAGCGCTCGGAGGACTAGGAAATGTGGTCTTTGACTTTCCAGCATCTTCAATAATGGAAGATCCAAGAAGAGGATTAGGATGATGGAGTGAGCCAGTTTGCAGCCTCTGCTCTATTATTTACTTGTAAGCCAGTTTACGTGGGGATTTTTGTTGCTTGAAACTTATGCATCAAGTAGTGAATATGGATCATTTCTTTTGGAAATCTTAAAGGGCCCTGAATATTAGACAAAGGGGCTCAGAGTTTATGAGGAATTAGGACTCTCTTTGAGTAGGAAACTGACATTAAGGTCTTGTGTTTGTTTTCTTTACATTTGTTTTACAAAAACAATAATCTTATAAAAGTGACAAACTAAATGAACCTCAGCTCGGCAATTATTGCAAACATCTAAGTGTAGAGAGGTGATATCCTGACTGACTAGCTAATTAAGATGGAATTGGTAGGATCCTGTGGTTAGAATGCCTTTAATTCTTAGAATTCTTTTAATTATATTAGAAATATGCAGGTGTTGATTTAGGCAAAATGGGGGCTTTATAATCAGGGTACCGTGGTGTCTGACACAACCCAGGGCAGAGGGACTGGGGCTTAGAAGAGATTAGAGCCAGTGCTCTTTGTCTCTTCCTTTTCCTTTCTTTCCCTTCATCTTCTTCATCCTCCTTTTATACTTAAAGACTGGCTTCCTCTGCATTCCTATGTCTCAGGGAGGAAAACAAGACTACTGAAGGCTTCTGAGCTTAGATGGCCCTCTCTCTTCCTCTCCCTCTAAATCCCTATGGAAGGGACTCTGTTTGGCCCCGCTGAGCCAATCAATTTGGAGGAGGAGGGAAGGACTGGAGGTCCATGTGCACCAGGTTTCCTTCTGTGGTTCTGGGAAGTGCGTTAGCCTAGTGGGCATCCATCCTCTCAAAACTTGGTGCCACTGAATGTGGCCAAAGGTGAGTTAGCAAGGGAGAAGGTTGGTCAGTGATGACAATGAGTCTCCTCCTCCCTGAATGACCGAGAGCAGGTAGCACCATTTTCTTGGATGGGAGGTTAGGGCTCCCACCCCTCACTGAGTTGTGAACAGTTTAAATATCAAGTGATATGGGCTGGAGGAGAAGCAGCTGAGGACTGATAACGTTGAGCATAGCATTCAAGGCCTTACCCATGTTTGACGTGATCTGAAGAGAGAGAGGGCCAGTTTCTGGGCAATCAGGCACCTGTGAGATTAAGAAAAATCTGAGGCTGAGGGGACCTTCTAGGGCTTCCCTAGAATTAAGTGACCCTTTAGTCCCAGAATATAGGCTTGAGGCCCCAGACTGGATTCAAATATGGGCAAGGCAGGGTCAATGGCTACTTGGGCATCTCACATGGCTACGTGCTGGCTTTGTGCTTTGGAGAAGGAGGAGCCACTAGCCATGGCTGGGCATGAGAAGGGAAGGCACCATCAATTTGTAAAGGCTGAGTGATTGTAAAAGTGGAGAGTTAGTCCTGGGGGGGGGGGGTAAGGAGTGGGCAAGAGTAGGTTATATGTGCTATTCCTCCAATAGGCATAGCAGAACTTGTTAATTGATCAAGGAGCTATTTTCTGCAGAGCCCAGAGAGAGTCCTGGTCAGTGGAGGGCTCCAGGCAGCCTCTGTTGATCTGTCAGTACATATAATGAGCCACGTTGGTCACCCTGACCCAGGCAATGGCTGGCAGTGGGGAGCAGGCGAGTCTGGGCCTAACATAGCTGAACCATATATTCTTTGGAAAACTAAAGGGGTGATAGCAACAACAAGTGTGACTCTAACACATAAGCCCTGGCTTAGATGTGATTGTGCCTTACCCTTCTAACAGTGCTGGTAGGTGACAGGGGATTTTACACAGTGCTCTTGCACAAAACTCAATTCTGTTCTCACAGCAACTCTTTGGGGCTAGTGCAAGCTGGGTGCACTTTAAATATAAGACATCAGAGGGACACCTGAGTGGCCCAGTCTGTTAAGCTTCCGACTTTGGCTCAGGTCATGACTTCACGGTTTGTGAGCTTGAGCCCCACATCGGGCTCTGTGCCGACAGCTCAGAGCCTGGAGCCTGCTTCAGATTCTGTGTCTCCCTCTCTCTCTGACCCTCCCTTGCTCGTGCTCTGTCTCTCTCTCAAAAATGAATGAACATTAAAAAAATAAATATAAGACATCCAAGACCTGAAAAAGTGAAATGACATCTGCAAGTTCAACCTACTGAGACCAGCTCTCCTAGAACTGCACACTCTGACAGTTGGTCAGTGTGTTTCTATTGCTCCAAAATGGAGTTTGAGAACACATTCTTCGGCTGAGTTCTCTGGTGAAGGGAATTTTTTCCAAGATGAATATCAGGTGATTGCCCCTTAGAGTCTGGGTTCTCCAAGTCTGGTCTGAAGGCAGTAACAGCAGCACCTACTAAGAGCTTGTCACAAGTGCAGAAACGCAGGCCCTACCCCAGACCTCCTGAGTCAGAATATGCATTTTAACAAGCGGATTCACGTGCACAGTGAAGTTTGAGAAGCCCTGTTCTCTAAGACCCTTGTCTTTTCAGGTGCCCCACTGGGGCAGAAAAGATCTACAGGCAAATAAATTTGGGAAGCACTGAATCCTATCCTATCCTTCTTATGCATTAACATGTTAGAGGCTTGAGAAAGTCCTAAAGAAAATTTCTTTAACTTTTCTTCACAGTGTTTTCCTAAAGATTATGTTATTTGTGTAAGAATTATTACTGTCCCACAGATTTACTGTTTAACAGAACACTTTGAGACTTGCTGCCACAGAATAAGATGGGCTAAAATCATAAATGTTTGTGTGTGTATTGAAAAATAGCTTAAAATGCAACAAAGACTTATTTGGTAACCAATTATTTATCAAATATCTGCAGCTGGTCGAGAACACTACTGTTTTGAGGGCACCGATATCAGAAAATAGGGGGAAAAACAGCACTCAAGTAAAGGAAACAAGCAATCTGTGAGAAAAATGGGCGCCAGTTTGATGTGGGCAGGTCTGTTTCACCAAGAGGATAATGGATGGTAGCATAGAAATCTGCTTTGGGGCGCATGGGTGGCTCAATCGACTAAGCGTCCAACTTTGGCTCAGGTCATGATTTCGCGGTCTGTGAGTTTGAGCCCCACATCGAGCCTGGATGTGCTTCATCCTGCTTCAGATTCTGTGTCTCCCTGCTTGTGCTCTCTCTCTCTCAAAATAAATCAACATTAAAAAAAAAATAAAAGAAATCTGTTTCGTTAAACTGCGGTTTTCTACCTCATAGCTTTTCATACAAGTGAAGCATCATGAAATGGGATCAGGGCCTATTCTGTATTTTGTGTATTATCTCATTTAATGTCAACAACAAAGCTGTGAGATAGCTATTAGTATTCCTATTTTACAGGCGAAGAAACTGAGGCTTAGGTCATTTGCTAAGGGTTACACAGCTAATGCGCGGGGGCGCAAAATCACAGCTGACGACTCAGAAGCCCAGGCTCTTTAACTTGTACACGGTTTTGCACAGAAAACACAGTGGGAGGCCTGGGCCTCTGGGAGACTGCTCTCACCCTGTAGTACTGAGGGCTCAGGAGCATCTCGGACCTGTTGCTCTAGGTTGTCAGTCCCCTTGTGATTGACACACTCAGCACAGCTTCCCACGTCTGTCTCTGCTCCTAAACGGACTGATCTGGGGTCTGCGACATCATACATCTGAACCGGTAATTTGTTTCCTGGGCTCTGCCCTCCCCCTTACGGCCACCCCCCACCTCCCAGATTAACAGAGAGGAGCTGTTGCAGCCAGCCACTCCCACCTGAATCAAGTAAAATAGATTATTGAACAAAGAAATGAATAGAGAGAATTGGGGGGCCGGGGAGGGGGCCACCGGCCAAGTCGCCTGTTTATAAGCAGCAATTGCTGTTGCAATAATTGATTGCAGGGAAGGCCAGACCCAGTTTAGCCTAGTTTGGTGATCATTAACTCAATTAGTTAATTTCCAAGGAAAACATTTGTCTCCAATAAATAGAAAACAGAATAAACCACAAGACTTAAATGCCTCCTTTCAGTGAACTTGGGTCGCAGGCCCAATCTGCAAACGGAAGGCAGCTGGAGAGAAGCAGACCCAGCGTGCATGGGTTACAGCCAAAGTGAGAACAGTCATAACCAATATCCAGTCATGGAGCTATGTTACTGGTCAGATTACTGTGCATGTTTTAACGTTTTTTATATACACATAAGCCAGTGGAGACAAGAACCGTTATTATCCCCATTTTATAGATGGTAACACCAAAGTCCAGAAACTTCACATGATTTGACAGCTAGCAAGTGTGACACAAACACCCAGGAGACCAATTCTGGATCCAGACTGCCCGAACTCAAGCCCTGCCCCGCCATGGTTTTCTTCCCCGGAAAACAAGAGACTGTTATTCAATCGCTTTTTGCCAAACCTCAGCCATTTTAATACTTTTGAAATTTGGGGCCCATTCTCATACAACCAACACTATTATTTTCTGAAAACTTTTGGTGAACCAACTCTCTTTTTGAAAATTTAAATAAGCATATCTAAAAAGGAAACAGGTAGATTGAAAACCAATATCTGTTACCTTAAATACAAAGTAATGATAAAATATAAAAATGTGAGAAGGCAATGCTACTACAGAGTCTGAGGTGCAGATCTGTTTCCTCCTGGTTGAAAAGAGAGGTGAACAAATGTTGCAGAGGTGCTAGAGACCTATTAGCCTTGGTCTATAATTTTCCTCCTGCGTAGAATCAGAAGTATTGAAAGAGAACAGAACAGGAAATGCCTTACTCACGATTTTGCTTCAGGAAACGCTACGTTGCCTATTTCTCAGCTCCTTCTCCACACCACAGAACTGAAATGAAATGGCATGGTAGAATACTGGGACTCCTAAGCTTAAAGAGCCCCAGGTGAGCAGAGAGGCTTTCGTGGCTCCCGCCGACCCCTGCTCAGGTGATCTATATACTGACTTTGTAAAGGTGAATGCACCATCTTTACCCACTCAAGAGTGATTCCCCCAGCAAAATGGCCCAAGCTCCAAAACATCCAATACTGTGCTAGCAGTTGATGATCACATATCCAACCCACCCCTCCTTTCAGTCTCCTGCGAGGACTCTATTCCAATGCCCTCACATTTTGACATAAGCCATGGCTATTCTACTTGCTTTGGCCAATAAAGTGTGAGTGGAAATGGTGCGTGCCACCTCCTGGTGAAACACATATGAGCTGGTTCATGATGTCTCTTCCTCTGTGATGGTGAATCCAAGGACCTCTCCTGGAGACAGCACATGATGGGTTGACAGAGCCTCCATCAGCCGGGGTCCCCGAGTGACTCCTATCCCCATTATTCCATCTCTCTACCGACCCACAGGCATGTTCGTGTTGTTTCAGGCTACCATGACTGTGCTGCCCCTTGAGTTCAAAACAAACACCAGCCTGTTCTGACTGATTAAGACACAAAGCTCTTGCAATGGCCACCAAAGCTAAAAGTCCAGAGCCTGATTACCTGGCAATCTGTTTCTCTATGCTGAAAGTCCCGCGTTAGTCATCATCACCGCCTCTATACCACCAGTGGAGCTGGACATCCACTAATACCTCAGGTACATTTATAGACACAGCCCTGGCAACTCTGCAGTTCATGCTCTTACTGAGCCCTGGGATCCTGAGCCCCTGGTACCACTGTCTCTGGGTACTGATTCCCAAACGTTCACCTCTATCAACAATGAGACCAATACTCCCTGTCTCTGTGATACCTTCTGTTAAGTGCGGCCCATCAGCAAGGGTTCTTAGGCACCAAAGGATCCCAGCATTCAGAGATGAGGCTCTTTGGATACACACATGGCCCCTTCCTCTAGGTGTAAACACACCAGGCTGACTGGGTCATATCTTCCATGCCATGTTCCAGATTCCCATGTCTTTTTTTTTTTAAATGTTTATTTATTTTTGAGAGAGAGAGAGAGAGAGAGGGAGACAGAGAATCCAAAGTGGGCTCCATGCTGTTAGTGCAAAGCCTGATGTGGAGCTTGAACCTACAAACTGTGAGATCATGACCTGAGCCAAAGTCAGACACTCAACCAAATGAGCCACCCAGGTTTGTCCCAAATTCCCATGTCTTCAGCCTCTTGGGGCCATCCCCACTCATCAGACATGTTTATATGTCTCCAACTACAGTGATCTTTTCCCCTAAAGTCTCTTAAGCTGCAATAAAGAATCAGTGGACATGAATGGACACTTGGAGGGAAGGT
The DNA here is from genome assembly GCF_008692635.1 of Crocuta crocuta. Lineage (NCBI taxonomy): Eukaryota > Metazoa > Chordata > Mammalia > Carnivora > Hyaenidae > Crocuta > Crocuta crocuta. Next base: position 2,241,679 of record NW_027532002.1, on the reverse strand, counting down.
CTGAGCGCCTGCCCTGGGCCATCCGGGGTACCTTGTGTGTGGTGGCCCTGAGTATAGTTTCTATGTATAATATGTCTACTTCTTCCTCACAGATGGTAGCCTCCCCAAAGAAAAGACATAGGTCTTGATTGCATTTGCATCTGTCTGATGATCTATTGGTGCATGACAAGCCGTCTCAAGCTTAGTGGTGTAAAAAAAATAATTTGATTATGCTCACGGACTCTGGAGATCATGAATTCATTTAAGGCACAGTAGGGCATCAACAACTCTGAAGGTGCTGAGAATGTTTACCCTCCTTGCAAGCTAACAAGCCAGTTTATCACTGTTTCATGGATGCACATAGAAAATAGGAAATTCCTGGGTCAGAGATGAAGAACTTTATTATAGAAGTAGTTTGACTGATTATTTTTGTGTGTTAGTCCCTTGAGGCCCAATTCCCACAGGGTGATGGGAAGAGGACAGGTGACATCAGCACACACAACAGGCTGCATTAGAGGAGAGGAACCCCAGGTGTAGGGAACCTGAATCTTTTACAATGGGAAGTAAGCATGCGGCCATAAGATACTATCTTTATTATAAGGGATACTTTCTGTTTTTCAAGGCTGTAAGGAAACCTGTGCTTTGCTTCAGAGAATAGTACAATCTTATCTTTCTGTTGTTGTTTTCTTCAGTGTTTTTGATTAAGCATCTTGTAAAAGACGATCTGGAACAAAGGCAGTCTGTGCTTCTGCTTATAAGACAGGTAGAAATGCAAGAGACCCATGGAGAACTGTCTCCCCTCATGGCAATGCTTTTTTTTCTGTTCCCAAATGTATTGAGCCTTAGCTGAGAAGACTCACAGGGCTGGAGGCTGGAATTATCTGGAGGCTTCTTCATTCATATGTCTGGTAGCCAGGCAGACTTGAAGCCTGTGCTCACGTGGGACTGTCAACTGGTACCACACTCCCTGTGGATTGGGATTCTCACATCAGGGCAGCCGGAGAGGGAGAGGGACATTCCAAGGGGGAGTATGTGGAGAACAACTGAATGAAGGGAACCCAAGGGAGAGTGCATGGCCTTTTCTGACTGGCCTCAAGAGTCACAGGACATTTCTCTACCACCTTCTATTGACTATGAGCAAGTCACTAAGGGCAGCCCAGACACAAAGGGAGGGTAGTTAACTGCTTGCTGTGGGGAAGTGCCAAGGTCACATTAGAGAAGAAATTATGGGATGGAATATTGTTGCAGCATCTTTGGAAAGCATGCCAGTGGGGTGCAGAACCAACCTATTGTTGCTCATTGCGGAAATAAAAACGTTCTGGTGTGTGCAAAGAATCACCTCACATCGGCTGCTATTCATGCTGCATAATGTAGTACAAAGAACCCAGCCTCAATGTCTGCAGGGCTGTGTTCTATCGCCACTAAACTACCTGGCTGTGGCCTTGGGCAAGCCACTCACGTGACTGAGTCCCTGAGACCCCAGTGCCCTGGGAAAGCACCTGAAAGGAACCTGCCCCTCTCACGTCACAGGATTGTTGTGAAAGTCACACGAGAGTCCCATGAGGATCCTGCACTGTGCCAGGCAAACAGACGAGGAGCTCTAAGGATTATCTGATGTGTGACTGTCCAGGACGTAGAGTGTCTGCAGACCATCTGCATCTGAGGCTCTCCCAGATCCTTACTGGGTGAGAGGCACACAGCTTCAAAATTAATAATGTAATCAAAGCCTTTTAATTCTTATAATCAAGTTACCCATGAAGAACGAGGGGCGCACCTGGTTTCTGCCCTGTAAGGGCTAGAAAGCAACTGAAGGATTAAATGTACCATGAAATTGCTGTGGGATGTTCCTAACCAGGGACCTCCTCCACCTGGTAAAAACAAAAAGAGAGAGGGAGAAAGAGAATGAAAGAGACACACACACAGAGGGAGAGAAACAGCAGATAAGACTGTGGATGGAGCCTCAAAGGACAGAAAGAATAATCGGCCCTGGATGACAGAGACCGGTGTCCCACTGCTGAATACAGTTGCCAACTGCAGGGGACTCAAGAGTGGGTGCAGGAAGCTTCCTGGGCACTCAAATGTCCTCATTCTGGGCCAGGAGATGGAGAACAGAAGGGGAAATAGTTTTAGTTTAGAACATCAGGAGGTCTTGAAACGTTGCACAGTGAAGTTGTTGTGGAGCATTTACTAGGAGGCAGGAACTTCACCACTCTGGGAGCTGACTATTATTACTACAAAGGAAAAAACCAAGATGCAGAGAGGAGAAGCAAATTACCCCAGACTGCAGGGCTTAGAAGGGATAAAAGCAAGGCACACTGAAGGCTATTTGGCTCCAAAACCCAGCACTTTCCACTGTTTCCCTTATTTCTCTGCCTCTTGGCAGAGATGGGAGTAGGAAAGAGAAAGGGGAGGGGAGCATGTTGGGGTAGAAACTGGAGTAAGAAGAAGAGTAAGAAACTGGAGTAAGAAGAAGCGATCCTAGCTGTGTCAGCCAAGGACTTGTTGCCATGAGGCAGTCTGCCATGTCCTAGTATTGGCCAGATATTCACAGAGGAAGAGGCAAGAGACTGGGAGGGAGAAATCTGCCTGGTCAAGTGGGTGAGGGGCTGCTGTATTTTTATAGTTTGAGGATGATGCATTCTGCGCAAAGTGCTCTTTCTGGAGCACCTCTGGTCTCAGTTTACTCTTCCTGATGTATGTCACACTGCTCTGTTTACAACTTTGATCAGAAAGTATTTGTTGAGTGCTTGTTATGTACAAGGCACTTGCCATCCTCTGATGATATAGCGATGAATACGATTTTCTTGCCCTGAATGAGCATTCTATTTAATGGGAGAAGTGATCATTTCTTTTCAGATTGATTAATGCTCTTATAGAGGAAAGCATAAGAAAAACATCCAGGCTCACCAGCGCGGAGCAACAGTCAAGGAAGGCTTCCTGGAGGATTTAACTGCTTGAAGACTGTAGAGTCTTCAAGGACAATAGATAAAGAGCAAAGGGGAGCGTGAAAGAAGTCATGGTGGCATGGAAAGAAGTTCTGAGTCAACCGCTGCATTAGGTTTCCTATCTCTTTCTTTGGGTCAATTAGAATGTGTTTAGTTTCAAGTTGTATAAAACCCAACTCAGACAGGCTTAAACAAGAAATGGACAACAAAATAGCTATAGGAATGAAAAGGGGGCCGTAACTACAGAAAGAGCACTTTCAAAATCTTTAAAAATCTTAAGAGAAACTCAGAGGAAGTCCCCAACTTTCTAGAAAATATAAATTAAGAAAACTGACAATGAAATAGCAAATCTGAATATACCCTTAACTCTTAAAGAAACTAAATTAATAGACAAAAATCTCCTTGGCCTAAAGGGCATCATACGATGTTACTGGAAAGTTTTATAAAACTTACAAGGAATAAATAACTCTTATTTTATACAAACTGATAATCTTCTGATCAATGGGGATAAACCATATAATTTCTTCCATAAAGACAGGAAAATCATATGATAAAATCCAACAGCCATGGTATGAAGCCCTTAGCAAACCATGAATTAAGGAGAACTTCCTTAACCTGTCAAAAACCAAGGACAAATATACTTGATGGTGAAACATTAGACATAGTCATTGCAAAGCTGAGCACAAACAAGGAGGCCTGTTATTACCTTTCCTAGTCTACACGGTACTGAAGGTTCCAGTCATTTTTTTAAATTAAAGATCTCAGAAATGAGGGGCGCCTGGGTGGCTTAGTCGGTTAAGCGTCCGACTTTCGCTTAGGTCATGATCTCGCGGTTTGTGGGTTCGAGCCCCGCGTCGGGCTCTGTGCTGACTGCCAGCTCAGAGCCTGGAGCGTGTTTCAGTCTGTGACTCCCTCTCTCTCTGACCCTCCCCTGTTCACGCTGTCTCTCTCTCTCTCCTAGAAATAAATAAAAAACATTAAAAAAAAAAAAAGATCTCAGAAATGAAATAAACACACAAATTACCATTATTTGAAGAGGGTTACAAATAAACTATTAGAACTAAGCTTTTAACAAAATTACTTGATGCAGGATCAACATACAACAATCAACCGTATCTCTACGTTCCTGAAACAAATTAGAAACTATGATAGAAAAACATATTGTACCCAAATAAACTATAAGTTGGCTAGAATTAAATGTAATAAAGTTATAAAAATCTTCTATAAAGAAATATAGGACACTATTGGATGACATGAAAGAGAACTCCAATAAATGGAAAGGTATGGCCATTTTATGGATGAGAAGAATCAATATCATACAAATGTAAATTCCCCCTCAGGTTAATCTATGAATGCAATGAAATTCCAAGTAAAGTACTAGTGTGTGTATGTGTGTGTGTGTGTGTGTGTGTGTGTGTAAGGATACGGATACATCTATGTCTATGTATGTACACATACATACACATATATGTTTTCCCTCCATAACATGCCAGTTGAACCTAAAAGTGATAAAAACAAGGGCCTAGACTGTGGAGGCATTTCTGAAATAGAAGAAAGTGCGTGAAGTTTCCTTACAGAGATATCAAGGCTTTATAACATAAAGCCATCACAATGAAGATAATGTGAAATTTGTATGGAATATACTAAAAAGCCATAAATGGACCACCACAAATTCCTGGAAACATTTCCTATTAAAGATGTAACATTTATAAATTACTGAAGTAAAGGTGTTCTATTCAATGAATATTGTTGGACCAGTTGGTTAATCATACAAAAAGAAATTAGATCCTTCCCTTAAATAATACACAAAAATAAATCCTAGGTGAATTAAAGAACCAAATGCCAAAAGTATGCCATTTAGAAAAAAAAATTTTTTTTGATATAGTTAAAGAATTTCTTTAGAAATATTAAAAGCAGGACCCATTTTTAAAAACTTGATAAATTTCACTGCATTAAATTTAAATCTTTCTATGTGGAGAAATACACCATAAATATAATGAAAAGATGTTATATTTATATAAGGAAATAGGGATGAGAAATGATATTTGTGCATATACAACCTTCAAAGATTAATTTTTAATGCAAAAAAATCAGGAACAATTTAAAAGTGTTAGTGTATTTTTATCTAACTAAATATTGGTACATCCAAAAATGGAAAACTATTCAACATTGATGTTTATTGCTACCAATGCATTTTTTCTACTTTTTATTCTTTTTTAATTTTTTTAAACATTGATTTATTTTTGAGAGACAGCGAGAGATAGAGCCTGAGTGGGGGAGGGGAAGAGAGAGAGAGGGAGACACAGAATCTGAAGCAGGCTCCAGGCTCTGAGCTGCCAGCACAGAACCTGATGCAGGGCTCACATTCACTGACTGTGAGATCATGCCCTGAGCTGAAGTTGGGCTTAACCGACTGAGCCACCCAGGTGCCCTTTTCTACTCTTTAAAAAGAAACATATAAAGCAGAAATCAGTATACTACCAGCTTGTATACCTAAGGTGCCTGTGTGTGTGTGTGTGTAGGACCAGGTCTTCACTGAGGATGAGGGACTTCAGGGCGACAAACACAACACAAACTTTGCTCAGCATGGTGTAGGGAGTGGCGATGTCTCCCAGAAGTGGGTGGGCTGCCCCTTAATCAACTGCAGAGGGAGAAAACTTCCTTGGTGTGACAGAGGGGTCCTTTTGACTAGCAGATGTGCCTGCACGCAGAAAGGGTTGGAGTTAACCAATTTAGTTTGGGCTAAGATGCTTACTTTTGAAAGTTTTCCAGTGTATTTGAAATATTTTATAGTTGAAAAAGCTTAATGGAGTTATAATGGAAAAACTCCAATTTAAAATAACTCAAAATTTCAGAAGCTAGTAATAAACTTTCTAAGAAGTGTGTAAGATCTCTAAGAAGAAAACCAGCACATCTACCCAGGAGCTTAAAAAGAAGATGGTTAAGATGAAATCTGAGGCTGAGGCCCAATATATAAAATAGATGCTAGTATTTGTTGTGCAAACAGATAACAAAATCCATTTATCAAGTGTGTATTTATGCCAGACACCCCACAAAGCACTTCATGCACACTGACTGTCTCATTTAATCCTCCAATAACTCGCAAAGCAAGGACTATCCCAATTCCTGTTTTATATATGAGAACACCATGGAAGTTTGAGGTTCTCTGTTCCTGATCTGAGAACCAGGAAGCCCTGGAGTCAGGTCTATAGCCCAGGAATGCCCAGCCCCAGAACCCAGGATCTTTGTTGCACCATAAAACCTGCCTCATTTAAGTGGAGTAGGGTCCTGGAGCCCTGTCTCTTGATACTCCTTTGCTCCGTAGGAGTGTCTGCCAGTGCATGAGGAACTATGTCTGCTAAGATGGAAAAATTGTACTGCTCTAGGCAAGCTTGGCTGATTTGTTGTTTCTCATATACTGTTCTTCAATCCTTTATTATTATTATTTTTAAGTTCCAGCCAGAGTCTTTGGTGCTAAGCAGCATAGGGGTGACAAGGAAGAAATAGGTGAGAGGGTCCCAAGGGGAAAGTGAGACAGAGGCAAAGAGGTGGGTCCTCCCTGCAGGGAATGCTTCTGCAGTTCACCCTTAAAGCCTTTGTGATTTGGTTTTGTTAGAAAGGCGATTCCCTCTCCCAAATGAGAGGGTAAGAGACTCTAGAATCCAACACACTTTAAGTTCAAGTCTCATCTCTTCCACACAGTAATGTATGAGCTCAGGAAAGTTATTCAGCCTCTCTGGACCTCTGTTTCTTTATGCCCCATGAAGGTTGTCATGGTTAAATGACATAATGCAGAAATAGTGCATATGGTAAGCCCAAATTATGTCTCACCTGTCAACATCATTGTCACTGTGGTCATGTCACCATCATTTCTCAGAACTAAGAGGCTATCCCCAGAACCTCAACTCACAAGCCTTCCTGTCACTTTGGCCACACAGCCTCAGCTTGGCCAAGTTCCCCTCAGCAGTGGCTCCCGATAGACCAGGGCCCTGGGAAATGCCCACTCCATCAGCCCCTTGCTCCTAAAGTGCAGGACAGAGTTGTTTGTAGAAGCCTGAATGAGAGACTGATGACTCAAGATAAGATAGGCAATCAGCTTGGGCTCGCCACTGCAGACTTCTGGTCTACTTGTAAAATGAGTCTTGTCATTTATTTGACAGTCCCCAGGATTGCACAGAGTGGGAGCGACCAATAAAGCCAAGCCCCCAGCAGAGTATTCCTGATAGCCTCAAGTGTAGAGTTTGCTGTTTCTGGGCCCCCCAGACCTAAACAAGCCCGTCACCATCCTGGCTGTCTCCAAGCTCACCATTCATTTCCATCAATGTTTGTTGAGTGACTAATATGAAGGAAGGGATCCGGGTGGTTTTCCTCTTTGGAGGCCAGCAAATTATTTTCACTGCAAATGAATTCCAAAATTTTAACTCAAAGCAGAAATGTCCAGTTGGTGTCTCTCTAGCTGCCAGCTGCCCTTTAGTCTTCTGTTGACTAAGTGGTCAGGAACGCAGCCTTGGCCAGGAAGGATCTGGGTTCCGAGGCAGACTCGGCAGTTTGCATGCTGTTTCAGCTCCCTGGGCCCAGTTTTGTCCCCAGTCTGCTACCAGTTTCACAGGACTGGGATGGGTAACGAGATGGTGCACAGAGCACCCAGGAATGCATGCGCCTCATTAAACTAATCCTAAGAGAAGTATCTGGTAAAGCAGAAGACCCTTCAGTCACTTTATCTACTTTATATAGAGTGTTTTTTATACATTAGGTCACCTTAGAATTCAGATAGCTCAGCAGTGAGGGGAGTGAGGCCCAGTCTAGTCATGGCATATGGTAGCCTGCTGAGCCAGTGCATGGCCAGGGCCTCTGCCGCTTGCTTTTTAGTGACTGTCTTCTCCACTCACCTATGTTTCAGGTGTGGTTCACCAAGCTCCGTATCCTCAGCACCTGGAACAGAACCTGCCACAGAGCTGGCACCTGAGTGAATATCCGCTGAATGAGTGATTCAAAGAATGAATGATAAAAAGCAGAAAAACAATGGGAGAGAAAACCATAATCCCATTTTGTTTGTTTACTTGTTTGTTTTTTAAATGTTTTATTTTTAAGTAATCTCTACACCCAACGTGGGACTCAGACTCACAACCCAGAGATCAAGAGTCACATGCTTTACTGGCCGAGCCAGCCAGGCAATCCCAGAATCCTATTGTTTGACTACAACTGCTACCTATTCTTCAAGAGCTGATCTTGTAGCTTTCCTGGCTCCCTCACCTCGTCCCACCTGCCCCACCTGTTCCTTCCCTCTCCGTCTCTCCCATCTCTCACCTTCCCGTGATAGAATGCATTTGTCCCTTTTCTCCTGGAAAACTTACAGAGAGAACTAAAGGGAACGGAATCAGCTAGGCATGGATAGCACAGCTGGGTGAATGAAGTGTCCTTCTATTGCTGAGCCACGGCAGACTTGATTGTGGCAATAGAATGCTCTCCCTGATGCCAAGGAAACAGAATACGAGGAAGAGAGCATACATCAGAGATTCAAGCCTAGGAACAAAGAGTAGAGCCTAACTACAGAGAACATTGAAGAATGTTTAAAGAGAGAGGAGAGGTATCACTGTGGAGAGCCTACTCTGAGCACCAGGAGGCAGAGGTCATGAGTGACATTCCTGTACTATATGAGGTCTTCTAAAATTGTAGGAGTTATTCAGGGATCTTGTCAAAAGTCAGATTCTGCTTTGATAGGTCTGGAGTTGGACCTGAGATGCTGCAGTTCCAATATGCCCGCAGGGGATGCTGCTGCTGCTGCTGCTCCAGGAACCACACTTTGGGTCGTGTGTCTAAAGGGATCCTCTGATTACTGCTCCCTGCCTCTCATCTTATAGCCTCTGCCTGGACACTGCCAGGCACAGGGCAGCCTACTTCAGACAGTAGAGACTGAAGAGGGATTAGAAATACCAAGAATTCAATTTCAAACCTCTAATATGATCCCAGAATTATGTCAGCTCCCATAGCATAGATAAGAGCAGCCATTAATACACTTTTTGTGGGGGGGGGGGTGCCTGGGTGGCTCAATGGGTTAAGTGTCCAACTATTGACTTCAGCTCCGGTCATGATCTCATGGTTCGTGAGTTCAAGCTCCAAGTCAGGCTCTGTGCTGACAGTGTGGAGTCTGCTTGAGATTCTCCTTCCCCACTTCTTCTCCCTCCCCAAAAAACATTTTGGGGGGTTTTCCTCAAAGAATGCTCAAGTTCTATGGAATTCAACATCACTGACTGTTGTCCCTTCTAAACCTGTGATTTAAGAGTGTGTCTGTAGGTATTTCTCTTTCTACCCTTCTGTATCCCCTACACACTCAAACACTAGATATTGACCACTTAAGGAAGCTCAATTCTTTATTCCCCAGGTTTTAACTTGCTACTAGGTAAATGCTTATTGAATTAATTAACAGAGTTTGACTTTTTTTTTTTTTACTACTTGAACTAATCAAATTGGATTTTTCTTAAGGCAGTCAAATTTCTTTTGCATGACAACACAGGCTTTGTGAGCTTGAATGGTTTTACTTAGGGTAACTGGTGGGGAAGAGAAAGGAACCAAAACCGTGGTTCCTGGAGCAAACTGTAATACTAGTTGCTCATAGTATACAGTGAATAGGACTGGATTAGCCCATTTAAAAAATCACAAAATTCTATTACTAGAAGATATCTTAGACCTTACCTAAACCTGAGATGACAAATAGCAAGCATGAAGAGTGAGAATTACCTCTCTCCATTCCTGTGCCCAGGGCAGACATTATTAATCAATTACATCACTTTCCCTGCTAAGTAAAGATGTGGCTTCAGAATCCTAAGTTTGAATCCAACATTGATTCCAACATTGAATTCTTCATCTGCCCACTGGCGAACCCTTATGCTTCTGAAGATGTCCCTCAGCATGTACTCACCAGGTTACTGCCTGCTTTGTAGTTCTCTTGTAAAACTGCACACCTGATATTCCTTTGCCTCCTATAAATCATGGCTCAGCCTAAACTGACTTAGGCATAAGGTAAAAGAGGCAGCATGCTCCATCGTGCCGAGGATCAAGAGGACAGGGAATGAATCTTGTTCATTCATTCATTTATTGACCAGGTATTTATAAGACCAGGCACTGGTTTGGCCTGTGTTCACCTCTGTCTCATAATCCCCTAATATATGTTTATCTTTGTATGAATGATGGATGGATGGGTAGATAAACGTTTGATGAGTTACCTCTCATGGGATAATGCCTGATAGTCCTGAGCCAGGACTTTCCCTCCTCTTCTGCCTCTTTCTGTGCCCCAAATAGGTCACTTTTTGTTCTTCTTTCTTCCTTTTTTTAAATACTGAGCACACTCTATACACAAGCCTCACTTACAAGAGGTCTCCAAGAGTGGCACTCACTTCATCTCAAGGCACTTCTAGGAGTGTCTTTTTTTTTTTAAGTTTATTTATTTATTTTGTGTGTGTGTGTGTGTGAGTGAAAGAGAGAGACAGAGAGAGACAGAGAGAGAGAGACAGAGAGAGAGAGAGAGAGAGAGAGAGGTGGGAGGGGCAGAGAGAGAATCCCAAGCAGGCTCCATACAGTCAGCACAGAGCCTGACTAGGAGCTGAACCCACAAACTGTGAGTTCATGACCTGAGCCAATATCAAGAGTCGAATGCTTAACCAATCGAGCCACCCAGGCACCCCTAGGCATGTCTTAATCCATGCCTTCTCAACTCCATTCAATCAACCTGATCATTTCTGTAGACAGAACTCATCTTTATGGGGAATCTTACTCTTCTCAGTAAGGTTCTCTCAATTACTATTTATGTGAAATGCTCTTAGTCCTTTTACAAAAACCGTCTTGTTTAATCTCAAGTACAGTTGGGCAAGGCAGTTATTCTGAGCCCATTTTATAGTGGAGGAAATAAAGGCTCAGAAAGGCCTTTTGATGTGCCCAAGATTACAAAGATTACACAGTTAAGTTGCAGAGTGGAGCACACACCCAGTCCATCTGACCCACAAGTCTATACTCTTACAAAGTGGGCTGTGGCTGGCTGGGGTGTACTCAAGTCATAGTAAACTGTCAGGTTGCACCAAAGACCAGGCTTTTCTGCATTTGTGATGATCTGTTTACAGAGTCATTTTCCCAGGCCTCCTGAAGAGGGTGGTCTCTCGGCAATTTCCTCTGATGCCAGGAAGGCAATTTCCTCTGATGCCAGGAAGGCACAGTTCCCTGGCCTTTGCTGTCCCTATTTGCCCAACACTGCCTTGGACGTCTCTAAGCCTTCCAGAGAGGGAGGGCTCAGCCAGTGTGGAGTTGACAGGGTGCCCCATCCCCTCCATAAAGGAATAGGGGATTCCATTCAGGCTTCACCCAATTAAGGATTTCCCAAGGAGAGAGAGAGAGAGAGAGAGCGCGCGCGATCGAGCAAGGGCATGTGAGCACACTTGGGCACTCTCCTTCCCCTGGCCCCACCTGCCCCACCCCTCCCACCAGCACCAGGGGCAGCAGCTGCAGCGCCCCAGCCGGCTGCCCCTGGGGGCAAGTCTGGGAATGACCCAGGCATTGCCCATCACCTCACCCTGGAACAACCCCCAGGCCTCCTCCAGTCTGTGGCTACCCTGCCCTAGCCGCTGCACTAGGAAAGCCCCACTTTGTGTAATTGTTTAATTATCATGTCAATGTGGATTCATTAGCATGGCAGCTGTCATTGCAAATTGGGGGCAGTGGGGGCTCCCAGAGCCCCTAGGGTCAGCCTAATTGATGTAGTGAACAGAATACTATATTTACTCAACAATGGTTTGAGTTTCTCTTCTGACCTGGGAAAGTCATCCGGGCTTACCAGGGATCAATAGCAGCGGGATGTTGGTCCACAGCGATGGGACAACTTCCATGAGCTTAACCCCTCCAGGTCTGCCCAGAGACTGGGCGTCCCATTGCAGCGAGAGGCTGGACGCTCGTACTTCTCCCAGGGAAAGAAATGACAGGTGGGACCAGAGTGGAGGAAAATATATTTCTCATTTAACACAAGTCTGTGACCAGGTTCTAGTGGAATCTAATTTCCACAGGGTCATGTCTGTTTGGTCATGTCACATTCACTCTGCATCCCTCCCAGCCAGTACAGGGTGCAGAATAACTTGGTGCTCAATACATGTTTGTGGAATGAGTAACACCTCACTTTTTTTTAAGTGCTGGCTGACTGTGCCAGGCACTGCCCTGAGCATTTTCCTGGTGTATCCACTCCTAATTCTCAAAAGAACTCTCTGAGAGGCCCTGTTTTGGTTATCTCTTGCTGTGTAACTAACTACCCTTAATGGTTGAAAATAGCAGTTTATTGTTATTATAGCTCGTGATTCCTTGGGTCAGGAATGTGTACGAGGCACAGTGGTGATGGCTTATCTCGCTCCATAATGCCTGTTGGAGGTGGTACAGTCAGAGGCTGCCCAGGCTTCCTTCTCCCATACTCCACTTAGTGATTGTGTGACCCTAGAAACCCGCCCTAAGCTATTTGAAACCACCCTCTATCTGCTAAGTACGAGTCATAAGGCCTTTCTTCATAGAATTAATGGTGACTTAAATGAGACGATACGGAAAAGCCTGTCAACCCAGAGCCAGGCACACTGTCAGTGTTCAATAAAGGTTCATTGAATCTGAAACCTGAGTACCGTTGGAATATACGGTGACAGACAGGAGGGCCTTTAGTTACAGAAATAAGCCTTGTCAAATGTAGTAAAACCCATATTTTAGTAGTCCGTGCCATGTTAGATCAACTTTAAGACTATAGTTAATGCTGTAGGCATGATGGAATATGGAAAGCACAAAATAAATGCACTTTCCTCATCTAAAAGATGGAGATGAAACCTATCTATTGTAAGATGAGTAGAAGTGGGCATTAAATGAGGTAAAAGATATGAAATGCCTAAAGCGGAGCAAGGACTTGATAATCACAGGTATGGGAGAGCCTTCAGCTAGAAGTCTTACTTCACCCAACATTACAGAATAATAGGCTGGAGGAAAAACCCCTGGATATAATCAACACAGGAAAAAAAGCCTTGGGCTCATCCTTGACTCTTCACCAAAAGTTGCACTTATGGGTAAGTTCGATGAATGTAAATGTGAGGTGTTCTGACTCTAAATCTGGGAACATTAGGCAAGGAAAACAAGGGTCTGATGATGCTGTGGCTTAATGTTTGGGTGATGGTCAATGAATATGCAAATGAACATTCTTCATGGTGTCATACAACAAAAATTATAGTTTAAATTATGGTTTAATATCACATAGTGAGCACATACAATGTGCCAGGCACTGGACAGCTCATTTAATCCTCATAGTAAACCAGTGGGGCAAATCCTATTACTATCCCCATTTTCCAGGAGGGCACAGAGAGATTTGGAAATGCCCAAGGTCACATAGGTAGTACCTGGTAGAAAGAGCCTGTCGGGCCCCCAGCCCATGCTCCCAACCTCATTGCCTCTGAGTAACAGATCTCACCATGGCGGCTTCTTTTAGGGAGATGATACAGGGTGGAAAAACTAACACTATGCTAAGCCAGGAAGGCCTCCACACTGGTGAAGCCAGGCACTCCTGGGTTTAAATCTCAGTCTCAGCTTTTATCATCCCCATGACCCTGGGCAAGAGACTAATCTTTTCAAGGCTCAGTCTCCTCATCAATAAAGTGGGGATATGAGTCATAGTAATGCCCATCTTGTTCTGTTGCTGTGAAGACCATGCCTGGCACATAGTAACTGGTTAATTTTTGTCAGTCTCCTTTTCTTTAAAATAGGATTCCAGCGAACGTTCAACCACATTGCAATCATCGCGATAGATGCGGGAACTAAGAAGGCCTCAGAAGTCTGTCAGTGTCTGTCACCCTCCTGAACCTCTGTTAGGTGCTTAACTACATGGAGACAGGTTTTTTGTACATTTCTTTTTTACAAAAATATGATTCTTCAATCACAGAAAGGTGCCCCTGTGCTCTGGGTTTACTATTGAGGTGAAAAAATAATAATAAAGCCAAAATAATCCAGGAAGAAGAATATTAAGATTCAGACAAACACATAAATTATGCCCACAATTTCAAACTCAATATTTCTTTTCCTCACATCCTCTAGGTTTATCTGTTAGTCTTTCCAAACTGCTTTTTCTTTTCATTAGACAATACTCTCTGCAAATTATTTCTAACTTTAGGTGATTTGCTGACCCTCACTGACCAGGGTGTCCCTTTCCCCCACCTATAACACCCACTTTGCATCATAACCAAATGCAGCCTCCCCATCGTTCCCCCACCTTCCATTGGGAATGATCTCTTTATCAATAATTTGACCCCTGGAAGCCCAGCGGGTGACTCTTTAGTGCCCCCGACACCAATGCAGATGGGGGCTTCGGATCCCCAGTGTAATCCCAGCCTGAAATGTTACCAGGAGCCCCACGGCTCTTCAATTACCTCCCTTGGCCTGTCAAGACCACAGCATCTCAAATTCAGTTAGCTGGTCTTTGGGTCTCAGCCAAGGCCCAGCCTCTGCTCCTAATGACAGCCAGCTGAGGGGACACTGAGAGGGGCTAAATTCAATTTGCAGCCCTTCTAATGAGATTAGGGGAGCAGGGTTTTTTATTTTCTCCAAAGTTTGCCATGGGCAGGATGAATGATGGCCTAGGGATGAGCTGTCAACGTCAACAAAGGCTCTGAGCTGGGAGGAGGGGGATGGGAGACAAGGATGGGAGAGAGAGGGAGAGATTTTCCAGACAGAGCCAAGGAGCCCTGAGTGAGTCGCCCAGCAGGTGACTATGTCTGGTTGGCAGAGTGTCACTCTGCAGACAGGATGCAAAGTCAAGAATCAATCAAGAGGAAAGGCAAATGTCAACTGCAAGCAATATTCCCAAGTAGGATCTCTTTTTTTCTCTGCTTCTGAATTCTTTCCCACCTTTTTTGACTTTCTAAAATCATTAAGCCAATGGTATTTAAAAAAAAAAAAAGTCAACTAAGATGCATCATCTTAGATAAAGAAGCAAGGTCCCCACTGGTCTACTGCCTGGAATAGCTCAGCCCAGCACTGCTCTCAGACTGAGAGGACCTGCAAGCCTCGCAGCCAGAGAGCAACCACTGAACTAGAGTCTGGAGCCAGTGAGGACCTCAGATGTCCACACTGTGTTGTGACTAGTGGTGAAGAGCTGGGAGGTACTTTATCTGATGTGAGTAACTTTATGGTGAAGTATGATGCACAAAATGTGTCTAATGAGTGTTTCAGTTAGTACCTGCCTCTGAGTAGCTTCAGCTCAGAAGCCAGGGTAGAAGAAATAGGGCAGGACATTCTTCTGGGTCAACGTGAGAAAGATGGAAGGAGAGCTCTTCAGGGAATATGAAAAGGAAGAGGTCCCTGTGTTGGAAGAAATCAAGGAAACTTTGTTTTTATTTTTTTTAATTTTTTTAAAAAGACTTCATTTGTTTTTTTATTTTATTTTTTTAATTATTATTTCTAGGAGAGAGAGAGAGACAGTGTGAGCAGGGGAGGGTCAGAGAGAGAGGGAGTCACAGACTGAAACAGGGTCCAGGCTCTGAGCTGGCAGTCAGCACAGAGCCCGACGCGGGGCTCGAACCCACGAACCGCGAGATCATGACCTAAGCGAAAGTCGGACGCTTAAGCGACTAAGCCACCCAGGCGCCCCAAGGAAACTTTGTTTTTAGGAGGTGGTCTTGACCTATGCCTTGAAGGAGAATGGGATCTGAAAAGGCTGAAAGCAGAGACTAACTTGACCCTTGTGGCTGAAGGTCTCCATGCTTCTACTTTGTAGGCTCAGCCATGCCCTGTTCCCAACTCAGCCCTGGTGGGAACTGCAACAGTCCTGCCACCTCAGGCCTGGATCTCATGCTCTGAACATTGATTTGTTGACTGCACTTTCTTAGAGTTCCTCAGAGAAGCCCCATACACACAACAGAGCTCCTGCCCAGCTACTTGTCCCACACGCAAACCCTCCACGGATGCAGCAACCCTGCACTAGACCGTGGCTGTGGCCCTGACACCTTGGTTGCTTGGCTTTACCAGTTCTTTTCCAGATGGCTGGAGTTGGGAGTCACATACCCTGGTTCATGTCCCCTAGCCACTGCCTCAAGTCGTTTTCCTAGTAGACCAATGACCAGGGACCGTTATGGCCCTTTCTGTATTCCCCTTGAATATGGAGACCAACCAGACCCAGGCCTTTGCTCAGCTTCAAAACAGGTTAACATGAGTTAAAATGCCTTATAGGCACACCTGAGTATTTATCAGCTGAACTGGGCTCATGGGTAAGGTGAAAGTTGATTGGGCTTGAATACGGGAGCAATTAGACAAGTAGCTACCAGCAGGAAGGCATTCTCCATAAAGAGGAAAGCTCAGAGGCAGCATCATGTTGTTTGTGTTCAGAGAATGATAGTTTCTCTCCTCTGATGAACTCCTCGTGGCAGAGTTTTGACCTCTATTACCCAGTAGGCCCACAGCCAGCTCTTCAGGGCCTCTGGCCACTTGGGGGCCCCAGTGATGGGCTCCTCCATTGCCGACTCACAGAAAGGTGCTGATGATGTCCACAGACGAGGGCAGTTATTCTGCCGGTACTACAGTCTGACCTTGGCCGTCAGCCAGATGAACCAGAGAAATCCTACACATGCCAGAACCCAGGGGTGTGTCACAGCCAGAACCTCTGAGAATATCTTCCATATAAAACAAAACCCAAAACCCTGTCAGGGCCTCTGAAGGATTATGTTGGGTTGTTGGGCCAGGCTAAACTGGGTTATTAATCCAGCCCACCATCTCACAAACCCAATGCTGGTAAGAAAGACAACTTTGGATGCTGGGGTTATGAGCCCAGAAGAGCTCTGTTCTATGGTTACTCACACAGTTCCTTTGTTAAGGTGGTTCCTTTTATGCCATGAGTCATTTCTGTATTGCTTTTCTAATTCTGCTTACTATTAAAATTCCTTGTGAATAGATCATTCTGTCCTAGAGGGGTTTTGTGCTATGAAATGATAGAGGCATCAGAAATTTAAGGCAAAGGTCCGGGACCTCCCCAGCTCTTCTCCACTCCACCTTGGAGAGCAGCCTGCTCGGGGCCTAATGAGGAAGGCTTGTTCTAAAAGGTGCTGTCTGGGAGCACTGCATGGGTTCATGAGCAGCACCTGTGGCATTTTGATAAACTTTCAAAATGCCCTTTCCCCCAGCTCCAGGCTATGATTGAGATGGAGAAATCATCTGGGGGCAGTAAAAAAGATAAGGATGGCAAGGTTAAACAGTGGCCAGCTGTCCATGCTTATTAATGAAAAAGAGTTACCAAAGGCCAATTCCTTAGGTGCCCAAACTCTGTTGTAAAGCATATTTTTGTTTATTTATTTATTTGGAGAGTGGGGGGTGGTGGGGTGGGGAAGGGCAGAGAGAAGGAGAGAGAGAGAGAATCCCAAGCAGGCTCCACGTGGCTAGTATGGAGTCCAATGTGGGGCTCAAACCCATGAACCGTGAGATCACGACCTGAGCTGAAACCAAGAGTTGGACAATTAACTGACTAAGCCACCCAGGTGCCCCGAAAAGCACATTTTTTATCACAAAAGGTTTTCATGCCTGTTTCCTTGTGTCAGCCTTACAAGTCTGTGAAGAAGATGTCCTGACCCCCATTTTAAAGATATGGAAATGGAGGCACCACGAACTTTGATGAGTCACCCAGGTTCATGCAAGGGGATATAAGGCCAGGTCTGTCCAATGTCAGGTATGTTGCTTTGCCCACTCTACCACATTTCATCTTAGTACACAATCTATGTGCATACGATGGACTGTCCCCCTCCACATCTTCTTTGATCTCATTCCTGTGGAGAGCTCCAGACTTTTCAGTGATCCTCTGATGGTGCAACTAATGGCCCACCAGGAGAGAATCCTTAGGAGACAACTCCCTTGGGCCAGCTTTGTGTTGACAGAGAAAGCATCTCATTGCCAACATGGGATGTATGTGGGATGCGGAGCACAGAGCCCTGAGCTGGGCTCCATAGCCCTGTCGTAACCAGCTCCTCCGGTGATCTCCAGCAAGGGACTTCCTCTCTCTACTTTCTACTCTAGCCCTCTGGGCTCCTTGCCAGTTCTAACGTGCCCAGATTCTAATTCCCTAGCTGTTCCAATCTCTGGAATCGTCACTCCAATCTATTTCTTGCTGCCTACAAATTAAATTTTGCTTTCTTCTTCTCTCCCTTCCTAGTCTCTTTTAATTGCTTCACAGAGTTCAGTTAGACTCTGGTGTGGTCATGAACATTTCCAATGCAAAAGCTCACCCCCGTGTCTGCTGGGTTTGCTAAAAACACCCCTCTGGCCTGCCCCTCCCGAGGCAGTGCCAGACCAGGGGGATGGAGCCCTGGGTCTCTTCACTTTGCGCCACATTATCACAGAAAGGTGGATTAGAAGTTATCTGCGCTCTGCTTTCTCTCAGAGCTCCTTGGCAACACAGCCACCTCGATATAAATACACACCAGAAACGTGCACAGGCTCATACTCGAAATCAAGGCCTTCGAGCCTGGGGGCAGATACCGCCAGGGAGCAAGGACGTCAGGAGATCCCCAGGACACGATGGAGTGCCAGCCTCGCCACTTCAAGGTCAAATATGGCACCCACCATATAAAACGCCTATGATCCTGATAATTCTCTGGCACCCCATCCCAAATGCTGGAGATCTTTCATCTCTCTGGATAGCCAAATATTTCACAGTTGAAGCCTTTTTCACATTCTTTACAATTAAACTAAGGGCCGAATTATCTTTCTTGTCTTTGTTCTTCTAATACTTTCCTTCCCTGGTGTTGCTTATATAGCCCATTCAGGCCAGAATTGTGTTGTTTTTGATTACTGGCTGTATCAAACTCCAGTGTTTCTGATCATAGGCTGTATGAAGATCTAAAAGGAAAGAGTGGAATCTTTAAGGCATCAAGATTTAAATCAAACATGATGATGGTGTACTTTTGGGTGTAATAATGTGTAACATTTCGGGATTGAACTAATGAAAGGAAATCATAAGCCAGCCCATTCCCATCTCATTGTTAGCTCTAGTGTCTAAAGTAACTTTAAATTTTCAGGCGACCGGTGCACATGAGTTCTCACGGCTAGCAGGGGTCGGGAGCATACCATGCCAGTTCATTCCGCCGGCCCTGTTCTAGGTAGGACCACACAAAATTGACGTAACCACCAGAAACCTGACTCAGGCATTCGGCACATACATAGGAGACACACACACCAGCTGAAAGGATGGGGAGAAGGGCCCACTTGTTGGAGGCACAGGAAGAAGATTCCCTTGTGTCTCTCATATACATGATAGTCCTCTTAAGATTTAGTTATGAGGCTCTGTCAGACATTTCAAACTACAGAGGGCTGGAAAAAAAAATACAATAAAGAGATCAGAGACCTAAAATGCCAGGCCAAAGAAAAGAACCAGAAGGAGTGAGATGTGTTCATTGTAAATATTTTAAAACTGCTTTCTTATCTTGGTTTAGTGCTGTGCACTGTCTTGTCTCTGATAATTGTAAATATTTAATGTGCTATAGCTCCATCTCCTTACTGATAGAGGAAAGATGAATAAATCCACATGCACAGGACATGTCTTTTCCCTTGCTGTGCAGACTGCTGAGAGCGGAGAGCGAGCACCCCAGGAGGGGCCGCTGTGGTTGGCTATGCCTCCTACAAGGGCACACTTGGGCGGGGAGGGGCCTGAAAGACAAGCCTCGCCCACTGGGTCCGGAGTCACTGGGTCAGGTCCCATCAAAGGGCCCTTTTGTGCAATGCTGGGGGTGCTTTTTCTGCAGTTCACAGTTTACTAGCGTGAGGGGGATTAAGCAGAGCTGTCAGGAAAATTGCTCGTTTATTAAAAAAAAATCTAAAAAGCTTTTTTTTTTAAATGTTTTATTTATTTCTAGGAGAGAGAGAGACAGCGTGAGCAGGGGAGGGTCAGAGAGAGAGGGAGTCACAGACTGAAACAGGCTCCAGGCTCTGAGCTGGCAGTCAGCACAGAGCCCGACGCGGGGCTCGAACCCACGAACTGCGAGATCATGACCTAAGCGAAAGTCGGACGCTCAACCGACTAAGCCACCCAGGCGCCCCTAAAAAGCTTTTAAGTATCAGTATGCTTTTCTCTAAAATAAAAATAGTCATTTTCATTCTGTTTTCCCTTGTTTGTTCCCTTAACATCCTAAGCCCTGCCTTAATACTTGATTTTTCTCACAAACTGACAAAAAGAAACTTCCAGAAGCAACCATCTACTGCAAGGGGAAGGGAGGTGGGGCCATGAGGGGAGGAGGTGTCTTCAGAAGGCCTGGTTCTGTGGAAACCTGTCCTGCCTGGCATGCTGCCCCTGACACCTGACCTGGTTGCCCCAGTGGATGACCAGATTCCCATGGGCCTTTGGCTTCTCCAGCTTTCTCATTATGCCATGCTTGCTCAGTTCTGACCCTGCCTCTTGGGTTCCTCACACAAGGGCCTGTAGATGCTTCAGCTCTACCACTGGGGCTGACCTCACCAGGCTTCCCAGGTGATAGAGTATGTAGAGGAAACCCTAGGGATTCTAACCTTCTAGGGTTACTCTGACCCCCTTGACTTTGTGAAGGTGAAACCTGGGAAATAAATACCCCTACAGCCCTGACAATCAGCTTGCATCTTAGAGTTGTAACAACCAAAGGAAGACATCTTGGGTAGTTCTGGGAGGCATACAGGGTGCAGAGGGCAGGCCGCAGCCATGCTTAGGAAAGCAGGATCTGAGGCTGGAAGGTCTGAATTCCAACCCAGCTTCACAAGGACCCTGAGCATGGGCTCTGGAAGCCTCCATGTCCTCATCTCCTAAAGAGGGAGTAGGTAGAAGTGTAAGCCTCGCTGGGCTGACCTAAGGATTAATGGTTAAGCTCTCAACTCATAAATTTGCCTAGAGCAATACTTGGAAGACGATGCAGTCAATGTGTGTTGACGATTATTATGATTATTATTTCCAAAGGCTTAGCGAGTCAGGGCATGGTAGAGACCTGAGAAGCTTTTATTGCCCAGAAGAAGGCTGGAGGTAAATGGCTTTTTAAATTTGGACATTAAGTTGTGCAGTTTCCATGTTAGGGGGCCCCTGGGGCATAGTAGGCAAACACAACACACACAAGCACCAAGCACACACAGGTATACACACATGGGCACACACAGTTTCCTCCGTGCTGCCACATGCACACACAGGTACACACTTGCATAACACCAGGAACAGCCCAGGGGCAGAATCTCCAATCAAGCTTCTATGGATGGTGGCAGGCTTTACTTGGCGTACCTACCATCCACGTGATGCCTGGCCTAGATGCCAAGGTGCCATGGTACAGACTGGGAGGTGCTAGTGTCAGGTCTCCATGAGGTCTACAGGACAGCTCACGGATGGCTGCGATCCCGCAGAGACATCTGAGAATTCCAACGTTTCTAGCCCTTCAAAACCTTTCCCTTTCCCCCAGAAGTTCCAGGGGATTCTGTGGGTCACTGTTAAAGATTCTAGGTTGGAGGGTCCAGCTGCCAATACCTACAGATGGAGACAGGTGTGATATCATTGCTGATGGCAGGTTCCCCAGAGAGACTGTAGGTATGTCAGAGCACCTTGGCCTGGTACAAGTGGGTGCTTGAAAATGAGTTGCTGAAGAAATGACAAATAATAATAATAATAATAAATCCCAGTTTAGCCATTTGTTGGCTGATAGCCTTGAATAAATTGTACACCCTTTCTTTTCTTCAGCACCCTCATGCACAAAATAGAGATCAGCATATCTGCCCAGAGGACCGTGTGAAGATTAACTATTAAACCAAACTGGAGACTCGGTATACAAGGGTGTCTTTCCAGGGCTGGTCTCAATTTACAAGGAACCCAGGGCAGTGCAAGCAAGGATGGTGTCTTCAGGATGGACACTTGGGGACTCAGCACTAGAACAAGGAGCCAAGAAGACTGGTGCCTGAGAGTCCTGTGCTGAGGATGTTTCTGGTTAAGAAAGCCATTTTACCCATTTCCCTCTGCGGGGAGGACACAGTGCAATTCTCCCACCTCAGGAGGCTCCGCCGGAGAGGGAAGCTGCATTTCACAGCTCAAACCTCCTGGCTGGAAAGGCATGTGCGATCTGTCCAGGGCACCCTTTGAGAGGTGGGAGTCTCCCTGAGCTTTTGCTGCTTTACCAGTTTTATGGCCCTTTCTGCTTTGCTCATTGAATCAGTCTTTGGGGAGAAGGGTCTGGGCCAGAGCAGGGAAAGCAAGAAGCAAATGTGTCTGGAGCCAGGTCCCAACATTAACTGAACATACCAGAGATGGGGTTAAAAGACCATAAAGCCAAACAGGGTCCTGTCATGAGCTTGTCTGGTTAAAGTTCTAGGGAAGTCTCTCACAGTCTGATTTTCTAGATACTCCAAGGCATTTCAAAATATTTCAGCAGCATAAAATATTGGGATATACTGAGATCTATCTATCTATCTATCATCTATCTATCTATCATCTATCTGTCATCTGTCTAATATACCTACCTGTCTATCTACCACACACTCATTTTAATTTACTGTAACAAACACAGATGCACACAACATTAGTAGGGTACATTTGGATACAGGCTATGTCAGGAAATCATGATCATGAGCTGCAGATTCCAGAAGGGTGGAAATCATTGCACCAGACAATTATTTCATGTCCCTCTTTGGATCTGAAGATCATAAATATTCTTCCCACAGTTTCCAGCTGTGTTTCTCAAGTAGATGTGGGGAATTACTCTACAGTCACTAATTTATCTTTTTTCTTTTTGTAGATTTGAAGGTCATTTTGTAGTTTTCCTACATCTCCCAACACCTTTCTTATATGAGATGGGGATTCTTCTCCTCTTTACAGTTCTTTCTGTCCTCTTATCTTGGGCCCTTTCCTGATACCTAGAGATAGGCACTCATTCATTAATCACCCATTCAGCTAATATATATATATATATACTACAAGCATATTAGAAATTGTGCTGGGGTGGGGGAAGTGCCTGGGTGGCTCAGTTGGTTAAGTGTCCGATTTTAGTTCAGGTCATGATCTCACGGTTCATGGGTTCGAGCCCTGTGTTAAGCAGGCTCTGAGTTGTTGGCCTGTTTCAGATTCTGTGTCTCCCTCTCTCTTTCTGGCCCTCCCCCACTTGTGTTTTCTTTCTCCCTCTCTTTTCAAAAACAAATAAATAAACATTTTTTAAAAAAGGAAATTGTGCTGGGAGCGAGGGAAGTACACTGAACATGATAGACACAGTTTCTGCTTTCATGAAGCTCATAGCCCAGTGGAAAGACAGAAAATGTGTGAAACTTACATGAATAAGGATATAATTAGGAGGTGGATGCTATGGTGTTTGTCCAGATCCCCCTTTAGGACAGGAGAAATCATTCTCCAACCACTGAGAGTTCTGCCAGAACATAGTCCTCAGCTGAACCCTTTTACGGATTTCCTTAACTGAAGAGAACTGCCTCACCCAGTATCCTGCCCCCTTCCCAGAATATTCCCACATCGAGTGCCTTTGACCCAACTTCTGAGCTCCCAACATGTGCAACTCACCTCAACTGCATCTTCCTCTTCCCATGGGGTTGTTGGCCTATGAAGGAGCCAAAGTTGCATCAGCAACCAATGTTCCTTCCTCCTCCAATTTGGAGAAAATAGGACATCTGAAAGCAAAGCAATTCAAAAGCCTGTGATATTCTGGAGGATGGCGGTCTCCAAAATAGGGATAGCTAGGGTGATGATGGCAAGAACCTTGGAAGCCTTCTTGGGTTGTAACTTTTTCATACTCCAGTGTTTCAGAGTATTATAGAACCAAATAAGAAGACTGCCTTCTCAGTGGGGCAATGATGCATTGGTAAAGGCTGAGAAACACTAGATTTAAAGCTGTAACACCACTTCACCTTTCAACTGTAGAGTGAAAGAAGAGGAACCACCCATCACTGTGGATAAAGCACAGAACCAAGGGCAATCCACACAGGTTATCTGTTGACAACACTGAGCTTAAACTGCCCTCAGCTTTTTGAAAATGAGTAATGTTTTTGAATAGCTTAGTGGTAATAGCTATTGGAATCTAAAATGAAATACATTATAAAAGAAAAGAAACTATATTCTTGGTATGTAACAGATGAATCACTGGGCTCTACCTCTGAAGCCAAGACTACACTGTCTGTTAACTAACTTGAATTTAAATTAAAAAAGTAATAAAATAAAATGAAATAAAATAAAATAACTGAAAATGAAGGAAAAATCAAGGATGTGTAAAACCCGAAATCACAGAAGAGTAAGTCAGATTCAAGATGAATCAAATTATAACAATAAGTGTATGTAGGGTAAGCTTATCAAATAAGAGGTCAATAGGTCCATTCAGTGTGGAAAAATCCATTTAAACTTTAGAAATAAACACATAAATACATTAAGAGAAACTTCACTGAAAAGCTTAGCACATGATTTCCAACAAACAGAAAGTAATAGTCACCGTTTAATTGTGAGCAGTCAAAAGGACCAGGGGAGAAGCTCCCGGAGTCTTTCCTTCCTCTTTGGTCTTCTTACTAGCTTTCTTTCCCCATCGCCACTTTCTGAAGACAAATTTGAAGGAGAAAATCTAAGTGAGAGACTGCATTTCACATGGGACAGGTATTGTAAGACCGCGTGTATCCAGAGCACACTGTGGCACATTATTTGAGGCAAGGGGGAGAAAGGCCACCAGGACAAAGGGAATACGACAGCGTGGCCAAGAGAGTTCTGTTAGGGAAGAAGAAAGAGCATTCAGAGGTTCTGCTTTGTAATAGAAGATCACAATAGCTCTCCTTTAAATACTTGAAAGACACAGAAGTAAAATGAATTCCAAACTTAACCCCCCCCCTTTTTTTAAACAATGAAATACAGTGAGGGACCAGACTTTCTTCAAAAATGTCAACATTTTCCATAAGTTAAAACACACCAGGCGTCCGTGCATATGTGCGCGCCCCCCCTCCAAAAACAACTACAGGTCATACTCTTGGCCACAAAGTAGTAAACCAGAAATTAAAGACAATTAGTTAAATCAAATCCCCAACTACTGACAAACTGTAAACATTTTTTTCTAAAATTCTTTTGTCAGAGAGAAAATAAAAGAGTAACAAATTATTTAGAAAGAAGTACCTATAAGAATATGCCATACACTGTGCTGTGCTGATAGTGCAGATCCCGCTTGAGATTCTCTCCCTCCCTCTCTCTCTGTCCCTCCTCCACTCACTCGTGTCTCTCTCTAAAGAAAAAAAAAAAAAGAATAAGCCATACAAAATGTATGGGATTTGGCCAAAACTATAATGAGAAGAATATTCATAGTCCCAATTTTTAAAGTTTTTAAACAGAAAGAATAAAAATAAAATAATGAATTTGAATCATAAAACCACAAAGAAAATATTTAAAAATATAGAAAAAGAGAAAAACATTTTACAAAGATAGGAACAGAAATTAATGATTTTAAAAAAATAACACTGAGAAATGAGCTAATTCTTTGAAAAGAATAATAAACATAGACAAATATCAAACAATGATAATTTAAGAAAAGTGACAAATATACAATTATTAAGTATAAAAAACATAATATAATTACAGATTTTCTAGTTTTGAGCATAGACTTGATCATACTATACAACTGGTTAGCCATTTGGAAAGCACAGAGCTACATTCTTAGCATACCGAGCCCAAAATTAACTCCAGATGGATTAAAATGAAAAAATAAAGTATATGTAAATATTTATACTTATGTACAGTAGACAGGTACTTTGTAAATATAACATCAAAAGCAGCAACCATAAAGGAAATAATTGATCAATTACAGCTCATTAAAAAAACCCAGAACTCCATACAGAAAGAAAAACCTAAAAAGCAAATGACAAATTGGGAAAATATTTCTAATATATGTGACAAAATATTAGTGACTTTAATGCATAAAACATACGAATATAATAATAAATAACAGGAGAATTAATTAAATAAGTCTTAAAAGTCAAATGTACAAATTTGAAATATTTAGGGATTTTTAGTTGTAACAGATATGTCCATTTTAAAATGAGACATTTTTCAACATTGAATTGGAAAACATTGAAAGAGTAATATTACCTTCTGACATAAACTTTTTGGGGTGGAGTTGGGTTATGTATCAAAAAGTTTTGTAAGTGTGTACATACTTCTAGTGGAGTCCTATTTCTAGGAAGCTATCCTAAGGAAATAATCTGACCAAGGTGTAACTATTCAGTTATAATGATTTTTGCTCTTTTTGCTTTGAAAATTGTATCCCCAAATTGGGAACAATATTAATTCTTAGCAATGGTAAGATGGGGGGGAGGGGCCTAGAGTTAATTATGGACCCTCTGTTGATGGACTGCTATGTTACCAATGAAAAATAAGGGGGTGCATTTATATTTATGAATCCTAGAAGATGCCATTAATACGTTTGGCAAAAGAGCAAATTACAGTACAAATAGTAATATCCAATTCTTGTTTTAAAATATGTATATGTATATATAGAGAGAAACACGATATATAATACATGTATATTCTTCAGGCCTTTCCATTACTGGTTGGTGATACTTGGGATTACTTGTTGATTTTTCAAAAAATTTTACACCCTACAGTATGTTTTCTTATTTTAAACAAGAGTGCGAGAAAAGAGAAAGTACATTAAATAAAGCCAGTGACGTGTTGTTAAAGCACAGGCATTGGCTATGCTAGAGCTTATATACATCTTCCATTGTATTCTTTCACACATTTTTTATTTTACATCTATCAGTTTCCATATTAATTTTATATCTCTAGCCCTTATTCCCTTGAGGGCAAGGCACTTACTGTCTTTGCATGCCCGGCACCTGGCCCAGTGTCTTAGATACCGTGGACATCATTGAATGTTAGTATTTCAAGGAAGGAAGCAAGAAGGTCAGGGAGGGAGAAAAGGAAGGAGGGAGAAAATAGCAGGGAGAAAGAGAGGGAGGGAGGAAGAGCAGAGGAAAGGAGGGGGAAGGAGCAAGGAAAGTGGGAAGGGAAGGGAAGGGGGAGGGAAGATGGGAAGAAAGAAGAAAAGGAAGAAAGGCTGGGGAAAGAGGGGAAGCAAATGTGATGTAGATGTCGTTTCTGCACGAATGTACTTTTACCTCCTGGAGATGGAACCAGAGCTGCCTCATGTGCCCAGTCTTCATGTCTGCACGGTGCTCTGTTTCAAGTGCCCTGTGGGGCTGTTGGGTCTGCCAGTCTTTCAGAGCTCAAACCAGTGGGATCCAGTCTAAGAAAACCTTTTCCCACAAGGTATGAGTGCCCTTTGCAGATGTTTGCTAACATATCAACAGCTGGAACGCTACATCACACAGTTCCTCAATCGTTAGCAGACATTACCTAATTGATAAGGGTGTCCCTCTAAGCACAGCAGCCTGTTCCCAGTTCTATGTGACACACAATCAAACTCTGTTCCCTTTCCCTGTGACATCAACATTCTTGGCCGGGCCATTGGAGGAGAACTTCTTTCCACCCAAGATAAACTGAAATCTTGGGACAGAACCATCCCCCGAGGATCCCCATAACCACATTCTCCCACCCACTCCCATCTTCCTGGTCCACGCAGAGTTCCAATTCTAGCCATGAGGCCGCTCTTCGGGCCTCGCTGACATTGACCCCACTGCAGCTGTAGCTCTTCAACAGCTCCCTGCGACAGCAGGAAACAGATTGGAGGCACCAGGAGCTTGGTGTCAGTGGACGTACATGCATGGGCCCCTGAGGCCAGGACCGTCCCTGGTGCTCCCTTCCTCTGTGGTGCCTCCACACTGTTGTGCATCAACATTGAAAATGTCCATCTGGTCTTTCCTGGCAGTAGGCTCTTGATGATCACATATTTCCTTAATAGCACTTGGGAATGGTCTGGGAACCTAGGAAGCAATGGGTCCTGGCCACCTATGACCAGCTCCGGCCAAGGCACAGAAAGAAGCACAAAGCAGAGCCCAAATTTCAGGGACAGCCTCTGAAATGTGACCATAAAGAAGCCCACCTTCTGCTACTTCTTATGCCTACTGAATGACCCTCTAGGTCATGTTGGGCTAGCAAAGGACATGTCATAAGCACTGTAATCCCTATCTGGGTTGAAAAGAAAAGTTTATATATGCTACTAAATAGGTCTCTGGCCCCTAAGATTAAAAGAAAGACATAAAATAAGTAGGAGAGAGAAAAACAGAAGTTTGGTTTTGGGTTCTTTTTAGGGAGGTGGTGAGGGGAAGTTTAAAAAATGAAAAGTTGATTTCTCCTTTGATTTTTCTTTGTCTTACAGCACAATGGGGACTTTGGAGCCAAACAGACCCAAGTTCCAACGTTGGCTCTGCCACTTACTGGTTTATAACTTTGGACATATTAATCTCTCTCATCTTTAATTTTCGCCAGTGGTTCTTGTAAGGATTCAGTAGGAAAACGTACATAAATCCCCAGCCTGGAGTTAAGTGCAATTTTTTTTTTACTCAGTGTGTGTGAAGAGTTTATAGAGTAATGTCTTGGATGCATGTGTCTAGATTGCCAATTTTTCCTTTTGTCAGATTGGCATTATCTTCCCAGGCCACAGTAAGTTGTGAGGTTATTAGCAGAGTTGTCTGTAATTAAAAGAGAATGCCAGCAGGGCAAAGGCCTCAAAGGCACCTCACGCAGCACAAGGCCTTGTACAGATGAGGGGCCCGTAGCCTAGGGAGGGAAGGTGAGGATAAAATGGATGCTGGGGTCCTGACCCCAGGCCCAGTCCTGTGTCATTCATCCCCAGCACACTCTGGGGGCAGGAGGGAGTAGGGGACACAGGCCTGTAACCAACTGTTGGGCTCAGGCTGTCTTGCATCCCAGCCTCTAGAGCAGTAGTACAAGCCTCTTGAGGCGCCAGAAACATTTCTCCATGTTTCCCCAGTTTCCTGTTCTCAACAAGGTTCAGACTCCACTGGAGTGTTCAACCTAAGATTTTTGCTAAACTATCACTCTGTGGAAAGCTGTGTGGGTGTGGATTAAACTCGCATGGCCTTTGGCTTGGAGTGGGTGCCGCACCCTGGCCAGCTAGGGGCCTGGGGGGTGAGCCCCCCTGGTTAATGGTCTCAACAGTCATGCCTCCATGCTTGCCCCAGGAGGGTGTCTGGGGAGATCCTGGGCACTGGTTGGGGAGTAGAAGGATCAGGAATCACCTCTATCAGTGGCCCAGAGAGTTGAGCCGGTCTCCAACCCCCGCAGTGTAGAGCGCTGGCAGGGCCCTGGGCGTATCCGCCTCCTCTTGGCCAGACTCTGGTCTTCCATCCCTGGGAGGCCTTGGGCAGTCATGCCCCTCCCTCTGGTCTCTGTCTCCCCTTCTAGGTGGAGAAGAAGGTTGCAAGGGCCTCTTTCAGCTCCAGTGTCTTGGAATGCTGTCCACACTGGCCTCGCCCTCCCTCCCTGCCCCGCAGGGTGCTTCCCCAGGCCTCCGCAGCCCCCCAACTACAACTGAAGTGCAACTGAAGCAGACAGCACAGGGCTGCCCTCATTCCCTCACCCCCACGCTTTTAAGAATTTGCATCTCTGGAGGGAAAGATGCATGTGGTGCGGAATTTCACTTTGATTCACCTGAGCACAGAATGCCAACGTTTCTAGCCACCGGAACCTTTCGGAGACCAGACTACGTAAACTGTTATTTCCATATCTCATTCTCTTGAAGAGAACACAGCCATAGCTCCGCAGAGAGTAAACACACACAGTCTAATCTTTCTCCTCGCCGGGACAGTTTGTTGAAATTGGTGAAATGATGCAGACCCCACCGAAACGGTTTGATAAGAGCTGTAAGTCTGGCTTTGTGATTATTAAACAGAGGGAGCAAAGCTCGACTACTTCTCCTAATTTTAAAAAGAGCCTTCTCTGTTACCCGAATCTTACTTCCCTACCCTGTATACATATGGCGTATACATATGTAGAGCTCCAGCGTCTGCCAGGGCACGTGCACACGTGTGCATTCAACTTTCTGTTCCTTGAGGAGGGTGCCTGTGGCTCTAGAGCGAAAGAAAATCCTACTTCAATTTTGTGATTGCTCATTGGGTTATTAGTGACATGAGGAAAGAGGAACCACAGACTGAGTGATTCATGCTGTACAAGAATAATGCTGAAAAAAATCATTAATGCAGTTTTGGATATACGCACAGATTTCATTTCTTAGAGCAAGGGTTAGCAAACTACAGACCACAGGCCTATTTTTGTATGGCTAAGATACTACATTTACATTTTGAATGGTTGGGGCAAAAATCAAGAAAGGAGTAAATTTTATGTGCATGAAATTTAAATTGCAGTGTCCATAAATAAAGTTTTATTGGAACACACCTCATCCATTCATTTATGAATCGGCTATGAATGCTTTGGGGCAGACTAGAGTCTGAACGCTGAAAAGATTCACTATCTGGACCTTTTCAGAAAATGTTTGCTGATCCCTGAGCTAGAGAATTTTTAGAAGTCTTTTTTTTCTCTTTTCCAAAAAAATTTTTATACCATTTCACAGATGGATGAGCTGGGAATTTAAGTGAGTGTAAGACTTTAAAGAATGTTCTCGATGTGACTGAGCCCAAAGAGAAGCAGATTCCTCACCCCCACGAGGTAGGGTTCCTTTCTAATCCCTCTACCATGCACCGTTCTTCAGAAGCTATCCCCCCACGGAAGGGCTGTTGAAATGCCCATTAAGAAAAATTGATTCTGAAGTGTGACATCATGTCCTTGAAGATACACGGTATCATGACAGGACATGATATAATATCCTGTGCAAAAATAAATTGCACTGTCAAAGCCCCAGTTGCTTCAAGGAGGCAAGATATGGCTGTGAAAATAAAATCGTAATTTATGAAACTCGTGTCTGTGGAAGGAATGTTTAGCATTGAGAACTCTTCTCTTCACAGTTAACATCACATTCTGTGCTAGACGCCCCATGACCACGTGCTTGCCTCTTTTGTTCCTTTACTGGCAACACCTCGGAAGAACTGAGTTTCCCATGGCTCTTTTATTTTTAGGCTTTTCCTTTCACCCGATGATACGTTCAGAGAGGTCACTTTCAAATTCAACTTCTTCTATATCATTAAAGCAAAACCAGGTTGAGAATTCCCAGAACTTCTTTTTTTTTAATCCATTTTTAATGAAACCACTGTAGGATTATGAAATCATCTAATTCATTTAAGTGCTGCAGGAAGTTTCAGAGAAAATAATGTGCAGCCATACCCTACACGCCAGAGCCGAGATGGCCTAAATATAGGCAGGGGGAGAGATGGTTTGCCCCTTCTTGGGATGAAATGTATAAATTCTATTATGGATAATAAGTGATGTTTGTTCCAGACCCAAATTATGTGTGCAACTTTCATAGGCAATACCCTAATATTGACCCTACACGCCTTTTTCCAGCTCAGATTCAGCCTCAAGAAAATGGAAGTAAGAAACACATAGGCCGGTCAGAGACACGTAGGTGCTTTCTCTTCTCACTGACTTTGGGCAACTACATCAAGGCAAAGACAGAGGGACCAAGGAATATAGGGACCAGGGCTCCAAGCAGTTGTGGGTCTCTGTGAGCTATATGGAATAAGCAGGCAGATGGAAATCTGTCAGGTGCCGGGAGCAGGGTGCCTGAGTGTCTCTTGTCTCTGTCTCATGTCCTCAGAAAACCACCGCCAGCCCCTGCCGTCCAATGCACCTCATATCTCATTTAATATATATCCATGCTGAACACTTAAAAAGAGATTCCAAGTGAACTGCTGTTTACTGAGTGGCTGCTCTGTGGCAGGCACTACACTAGCAACTCCCTGGAAGCTTATCCTGTGTAATTCTCACAGCCGCCCTCAGTGTGAGAATATATCCACAGCATATCCACAGCATAAAGATGAGGAAACCAAGGCCCACAGAGGTTAACTATTTTGTACTAAGTGGCACAGCTATAAACTCTAGGAACCTCAAGACTATCCCAGTCTGCTGTTTTTTGCCAACCACCCCGTCTTCTCTAATGAAATGAATCAGACTGAAACCACCTTTGGAATCGTTTGGGTTTCACAGAAGGAAACATTTCCCAAGGGCCAATGATATGCAACATCAGAACATAAGGAAGGACCCTGTGGAATCTCATCAGAAAGACTCTGAGATGATCGATCTTGCTCGTTCATGGTGGGCATCAACTTTTGAGTTGAATGAAGCTTTCTCAAAGTGAGTATTTTGAAATCCTCAACATCCCGAACCCATTTGGCAAGTTATGACCAGGTTAACAATTTGGGGGCTTCTCATTAGCTATCATACCTGAGCAAAAATGCCCCCCAAATATTCAGCGGGCAGTTGCACCGGACCCATCTTGTCTGGACCCGGCTGCCACGCCAGAGAAGTTTAAGAGGGCTGAACGCTGAACCCTGCCCAGCCATTACACTTCACACTCGCTTTCTCTCCCTCTCTGATGGTAATGGCTCTCTTTTCGCCTTTTAACCATGTGTCCGGCACCTCTGCTTGTTAATGGCTTTTGGGCATCCTATGGCACAACGTATCCGTACGGGGGTCCCGCAGAGACTCCTGCCAGGCTTTCTCCTTGGTAAGGGGTTGCTTACAACTTATAAATCAGCACACCCACCATGTCTGCTGAAGAACTTTCTGAGCAGCCCTTGAGCGTGGGTTACAATGAGGGACGGTGGCAGGATGCTTCCTGGGCAGAAGCAGAATCAGCCTGTGGCCCAGAGTTGAGTCCAATCCCGGGCAACACTGGAAGAGGCCATCCTTCAAGGTGAGGCCACTCAGCACTTGGAGCACTGGAGAGGGAACATCTATCAAGAAGAAATCAGGAGAAAATAAAGCGATTGCTGCTCACATTTTCTTTCAGGACTCTTGGCTAGGTACCCACTCTTCTACACTGAAGCCTCAAATATCAGTTTGTTTGGAAACCTTTCTGCTCTACTTTTGAGTTTTTGCCCAGAGCATTTTTTTTTTTTTTTTTTTTTTTTTTTTTGAGAGAGAGAATGAATTGCTGTATCTTCGCAGAAGACAAAGCCTAACACCTCCTTGCTCTGGGGGCATAGGAAGGACAAGGGGAAATCCTGAACTCCTCGTGTCATCCTGGAAAGTGCAGGCTGGTTGTGCACAGGCTTCAATTATTGCAAGGTGACTTTCCTGGGCTTTGGGGCCTGGGCCCTAGCACTAACTGGCCCAACCATTAGAGACATTCAAAATTGGACTGGACTGCCTTGAGGCGATTGGGGTGAGCTTCCCACTATTGGGAAGGTATTGTGGAGACAGACAGTGTGACTTCCTGTCAGATTTTTAAAAGAGGGAATTTCTGTATTGGGTGAGTAGCCCAATTCCCCAAATGTTTCCTGAGGATACCATTCCTGTGGGAGATGGGAAGATGGCGTGGTTGCCGCAGGCCACTTGCTCGCAGTCATTTGACTGGTTTGTACTAAGCTTCCAGTATTAAAAGAAAGACTTAAACATCACCATCTAGGACGAAAGGGGATGAAATATCCATATGTTGCAGTCCTCAGTTAATGCTGCAGTGTGATTATGCCTCGCCCATGCACTACCATATAGTCATTGGGGGAAAATCAAAATAATACGGCCCTACAGAGGAAAGGGTCTGTCCAAAGACACAAAAATCTCCTCTCGACAGTTAAAGAAAACTCCTGTCTAGTAGGTTTTTTAACAAAGCAAATAGCCTGCTTCATATCACCAATTTCCATGTATACAGAGATCAAATTATTCTCACTCTGGATGGCAAAATTCAAGAGTCAACCCATGGAGCCCCTGCTGGCCCGCAGCAGGGAGCACAACACATGCACTTCTACCAATGTGTATCTCAATATATTTAATAGATACTCAATAAACACTATTGCCTAAATGACATGGATTTCTCTTTCAGTAATAGATCTGACACACCAGATTCCTTTTTAACTGTTCAGAAGGGTGCACTGCAAGACACACCACATGGAAAGGACCCCAGTCAGATGACAGCTTTGGCAGTTCCACAGATACTGCTCTGAAAGTTCAGGTCTGGGG
Source organism: Crocuta crocuta (assembly GCF_008692635.1). Taxonomy (NCBI): domain Eukaryota; kingdom Metazoa; phylum Chordata; class Mammalia; order Carnivora; family Hyaenidae; genus Crocuta; species Crocuta crocuta. Next base: position 2,207,767 of record NW_027532002.1, on the reverse strand, counting down.
CGCCTGGGTGGTTCAGTTGGTTAAGTGTTCGGCTTCAGCTCAGGTCATGATCTCACGGTCCGTGGGTCCGAGCCCCATGTCAGGCTGTATGCTGACAGCTCAGAGCCTGGAGCCTGCTTTGGCTTCTGTGTCTCCCTCTCTCTCTGCCCCTCCCCCCCCACTCGCTCTATCTCTCTCTCTCTCTCAAAAATAAATAAACATTAAAAGTACAGGTCCATCTACTGAATTTTATTTGAACTATCATTGAAACCAGGACATTTTTGAGAATGAAAGGAGGTACAGTTAATAAAGACCCTGGGATGTCACATGTAAACTGGCATTATCTCCTGAAAAGTGGATAGTCGGTCATCTTTCTCAGAACTTAACCTATGACGGTCACCCGTCAATCATAAGTAAATGGTGCAAGCTGAAAACTACATAGGAGCCCATTTGTCTTCAAGTCTCTTACTTTATAGAAGAGGGCACTTGGGCAGGAGAGCTTCAAAGACTTTGCCCAAGGTCATAGTTTGGCCGTGGCACACTCAGGCTAGAAGCCAGGTCTGTCTGTCCCCCATTCAGGGCACACATGCTGCTTATCATGTGTTCCTCTAAGTGCAATGCAGAACACTCATTTAAGACATGCCCAAGCCAAGGAAAGTCACCAAAGCTCTTACTTGTGTCACACCAAACAGAACATGAGTACTCTTAAGAGTGTGTGCCATCAACTTCCTAGGTGATTTTAGATAAAATACCTAATCCCTCTGCATCCTGTTTTCTGACTTGGAAAATCAGAAATAACTGGCCACTACCTATCACCTCATGTAGTTAGGAGGAATAAGAGGTAAATATAAATAAAAAAGCACACGGGATCCTTGGGGGCAAGGGGAAATTATACACATCCACATAGAGCAGTAGGGATTCTCATACTGCAAAACTATACCCAATATCCTGACGGACGAGCCACTTAATAGTACTCTTGTGTCCAGAATGTGATAAAGTGATCTCAAATACCTAACCTGTGAAGCAAGAGCAATTTACTGAAGGGAAGAATATGAGGGGAGATGGGGGAGGGGGACGAACACAGAACAGTGAAAAGACTTATTCAATGCAATCTTGATTTCCCTAAATGAACAGCAGAAAACTGCCGAAGAAATAGACAACATAGTTCCTTTTGAAAAATTTGCAGAAAAATTTAACGTAGCCTTACTATCCCGCCCAAATTCCACTGTGCCTATTTTACCTAAATGGAAAAAAACTCAATGAACTAAAATCCCTGAGATCTTGTTGGTATTGATGAAAAATACATGGCAGTGGCCTCAGCTTAACACACTTGTCCTCCACATGCAACCTGGCGATCAGCTGCTGTGGCCCCAGAGTGATGGAGCATTATGTAACTGCTGGTGGAATTTGCTTCTCAAAGTAGGCATTGCTCTGTGCCTTCCACGTCAATTTCTTCCAGGGAGGACAAGTCCTCTGTAAACTTTCCAGGTATTGCTGTGTGTGAAATGTGCACAGCTTTCAGAATAAGACCTCCATCTGGAGTGCCTTCTGGCTCTTGGCATCCCAAAGGTAGGGGTTTAAGCAAAGCAACACATCCCAAGAAAGCTAAGTGTTGGATACACAAAGAACAGATTGGTGTATGAGCTTCAGGTGCCCAGTGTCAGCACCATTTTACGGGGATCTCCTGTGAACATATGGTGGTGAATGTGTGTGAGAAGGTGACAGGGAACATGGCGGAGAGAGGGGGCAGGTCAGAGGCAGGCAGCTCATTCTGCTGTCGAAGACGAAAATTGATGATGAATTATGAAACTGCAATTTTGTACCCAAACTGGAGCCAATGGGTTGCTGTTCATGTCTGCTTTTCTTTAAAGAAGACAGCAGTCCATTTAAAGCATGTCCTCCTTACTGAAACCCAAAACCTGAAAATGCAAGGGCAACATCACTTGGACTACTTATAACTTTTAGAAATAAAATCATATCGTTCACCAAATAATGCTGTGGATTTCCTTGAACCTGGAAGTCTGACCTCACATGTGAGAGGTTTATGGCAACCAAAAGCAAGAGGACTTTCCATTGCTAGTTCCTTAAAAATTACCAAGAGTGATGGGGTCTCTGGTTGGCTCAGTTGGTTAAGTGTCTGATTTTGGTTCTGGTCATGATCTTGCGGTCTGTGAGTTCAAGCTCCACGTTGAGCTCTGTGCTGACAGCTCAGAGCTTGGAGCCTGCTTCGTATTCTGTGTCTCCCTCTCTCCCTGCACCTTCCCTGCTCACAACCTCTCTTTCTCTCTCTCTCTCTCTCTCCCAAAAATAAATAAAGTACGAAGAGTGAAGCTGTTTTTAAGCTTGTGGAAAGGAAAGTCTTGTCTTACTTCTATTTTGAGGCTTTTCATGCAGGGGGTAGAGGTTTGGACAATAAAAATATAAAAACAAAAGTGTATCTTAGGACAAGCATCCTCAGCTGATCAGGGTTAGCACTATCAGTAAAGAAGGAAAAGTGGTCAAATTAAGAAAATGGATTTTAAGAAAGGGGAATTCAACAGGCTTAAGGGATTCATTGAAAAGCCTCCACAGAAAGGAGATCAAGGGTCAACTAGGGGCCTGGAGACGGCCAGGTGTTCTTGCATAAAAAAATTCCCCAAAGTTCTTGCATTGTTGTCATTCACCATAAAAAAAAAAAAAAAAGGATGTAGAAGGTGGAAGGCAATCCAGTGAGTAAATAGGACTTTACAGGAATGGAGACACACACCAAAGTGGCCAAGAAATTGTAAAACAGACTTGTTCCGGGGGAGGATGACAAAGGAATCAGAAAAACATGTTCAAGGAAGTCAGGAAATCTGAAGCAGGGGATGAGATATAACTTTTCAGGGGCCACAAGAGGAGAGTAAAGGGAAATGCTGTCCCTTTATTAGCTACAAGAGAAAAGGAAGAGGTGACCATTGTCCCTCCCCAAAATGTTGGGTCTGGAAGTCTCATTGAGCCTGTGAAGTAACCTGAAAATAAGAATTAAGAATGGGCTTTCCTTAGAAGTTTTACATTTGTCTAAGTATCCTGTGTCATCTTATTTGAGCCACCTCACAAGCCAAGATAGGGAAGGGGGATGACCAGAGGGAGAAGGCATCGGTGGGTGAGGACTCTTCAGTTCATCAATGCAATTTGTCTTGTGTGATCTGAGGCCTTGTCACCCAGGCCACCAAGAGAACTGCCCAGGACCCTGCCAGGTGGGAAGCAGGACAAACCAGGGTGAGCTGGTGAAGGAAGCCATCCTTAAGCTCAGTCCCTACGCCAGAAAACTCCTTGTAAGCCGAAAATAACACTACATTACTTTGCAAGCTCTGAGAAGTAAACAGGGAATGGAGGAACATTCCTTACTCATGTATTCATTCATTCATTCAACAAATATTTTATGAGGACCCTACTGTGTGCCAGATGCCGTCCTAAATGTGATGACAACAATATAGTGTCATGAAAGTAAGCTTTACGTAGGACCAATCGAATTAACCTTCATATGATAGCCTTGATATTTGCATTAGAATTCATCTTTGCAATTGGTCTTGACTTTGCAAATTTTCCAGCGGTGCCTCATATGTCATAGCTCTCCACAAATGGAGGAAGACTGTGTGGGCTCCTGCCCAGAGAATGTCCGTGCATAATGAATGCATCAACCCACATGATGAAAAGGATCAAGCCTTACATCTCATTTGCTCCTCTACCAACTCTGTTCAAGAGGCAGGCCAGGAGTTTAAAATAAGGAGATGGGATTCACAGAGGTCAGGTGCTGTGCCCACGAGCCTGCAGTCGGGGTGTAATGAAGCTGGACTTGGCACCAAGTCATGTCGTGTTATAAGTTCTACCAGGATGGATTTTCATTACTGTTTCATAGGATGAAGAACACAAACACACTAATGTACAGACCACAAAAGGCCACATGTGAGGATAACAGAGCCTCTGGGATTAGAGCCACGAAATCAAACACAGGATGCCCAGTAAAATTTGAATTTCAAATATGTCCCAAATATTGTCCTTTTTGTTTTGTTTTGTGTTTTGTGGCTAAATTTGGCAATCCTTCCTCAGATCCACTGCTAAACTACACATGGTATTCTTGAGGCCCAAGTATCAATCTCTTCTGAGATGGAGGGGGTTGTTTCCTTACATGACACCTTGGGCTTGCTGCCTTCTTTAAAGGAGGGTTTTAATCTGCTGCTGAAACAGACAAGCAGAGAAACTGGACAAGCAGAGAAATTGGAATCTCAATAAGACTAACAGCGACAGCTGCCATGTGTGGAGCTCTGACTTGCACTTCAGACCCACAGAACAGCGCCAAGAGTTAGCTATGATTTTCTCCATTTTATGCTCCAGTATTGAATTGATAAACTGAGGGCCAAACAAATGAAGGATGAGGAGCTGAGACTTAAACCCATACAGATGACACTGTCTGTGTCTTCTCTTTATGCTCCCTAATGAAATAACATGCATTTTCGGGAAATTGGACCTCTGAGCTGCTTGTACAGTATTTCCTAACAACTCCCTGCCATGAGACTCTCACCAGAGGCAAGGCCACCCCATAGTAGGAGGACATGTGAAGAGGCCCAGGAGGGCTGTTAAGATTTGACAAGCAATGGAAAGGTGTCAAAATGACAAATGCTGTCTTGCCCCAGGAACCAGAATTTCCCTTTGGGGAGCAATCTAATGAAATAAAACTTCCACCTTGCTGGGCTGGGTTGCGGCTGTTAACATCTCCCCAGGGAGATCCGCTCTCCCACACNCCCTCCCCCCCCGGGGGGGGGGGGGTTCTTGGCTCGGGGTATCACTCTCCTGCCCAGCTGCCTTTCCACCAACTCCCATCAGTGCCCCCAGGAGTTACAATGAAACACTTGCCCTGACCATGGATGTTTGGTGAGGGAGCAAACCAACATGATTTTCTGAGTGTGTGTGGTGGCGGGGAGAGAAGGGAGAGCTATAGAGGTTTCTGGTCCTTTTTTCATTATCTGCTGCTTACGATAACACAAAGCAAAGGGTTATGTCCTTCTGATTCTCTGACATTATATTCTTGGCTATTCATTCTGCTGCTTGAAGTATCTCCTACAGGGAGAAGCCACTTGCATTTCACCTCTAGCATTCATGACATGGAGTGAAGAAGGGGGGATATTCAAAGTCAGACTCATCACAGGCCAAAGCTTCCTTTCCCTGCCCACAAGTCTGTCCATCGCTCTCTCTAAAAGGCTTTCTGCGATCCATACAAATTCAATTTGCAACTCACAATAGAATGGCCGCATAGAACCAATGGATAGGCTGGGATAAAAATTAAATATATGGGTCATCTTCAAGTGGGGAACTTCAGTTGACAACATTTCTCTCTTAGCCAAGGGTTGAAGGCCAAGACTAAAGGTGGCCCCAAATATTTTAAAGATGTTCTGATCATACCTGAAAACAGTAGGTACGTTCCAGAAGAATGAGGCAAACTCAGCAGCAGCCCAGAGACGAGAATGAAATCATGACACTGAGCCAAATATATAGATATGGAGACATGCCACCCGAAGAGGAAATAATGACAAAACTGCACCTGTGTGTAATTCCACCTTCATGGACCCCGACACACATTTTTATTCAAAAATATGTCATTGTTCTGTATTGGGCTAGCCTTCCAGTTTAAATCTCATGTCATCAAGAGCTTGTTCCGTGTGGAGTTTTGGAAGCACGATCTCATCTAATCCTCAGAGCGCCCAGAACTTGCTCTTCCTTCCACTGACACCTTCCCCCAGAAAACAACATGGTGCATGGTGCTTCCTTCATATCATACAGGTCTCAGCCTAGGCAGCACCTCTTCAGAAAGAGCTCCCTTCCTGGGCCACCCTGCATGAACCAGCACCTCCTTTACCCTCTGCCTTCTTACCCTGCTTTATTTCTCTTCTTAGCACTTATTTCATATGTATCTTTGTCTCCCCAACATTCACATGGGCAAGATCAGACTGAAAGAAGCATCAAGGACGACTGAAAGGAACACAGCTCCCATCAAAAGGGAGGCATTCAGTTGGATGTGTGCGCACGTGCGTGAGAGAGATGGTCCCTCCCCATGTGCCTTAGTGTTAGTGCTGGTTTGTGGAGCAATGCTCAGGAAGCCGGTCTTGTCTGTTTTCTTGAACACATATAGAACAGTTCACAACAGACCAGCAATACCATGCTTGCATCTGAACTTTACAACACTTTCCTCTTGCGGGTAGGCCAGAGCTGTCTGTTTTACAGATGAGGAAGCCAAGTTTGAGTAGCCTGGAGGGCTTGTGAAATGTTCTGAGGTTAGGGAGAGGAGAAAGGGGGCCCAAGGGAACCACCTTGGGGCCTCAGATGCCAGAAGCAGCTCCACAGTGAGGAAGGTGTCAAACCAGTGAAGACAGAAGGCAACTAGCCCAACACACTTCTTCTAGTGCACCCCAAGGAGAAGACATGTGGGCACCAGATGGGGTGGGAGGAATTTGACTCCCAGCTCCGCCGCGTGGTTGCCGTGTGGCCCTGGGCTTGCTCTGTCACTTTGTCCCTGTGAGCCTCAGTCTACCAACCTGTAAATGGGACTGGTGATGTCTCTCTTACAGGGGTCGTCGTGAAGATCAGAAATAAGCTATATGGAGTGCCTCACACGCTGCCTGGCCTGGTGCTCAGTAAAACATCACAGATCCAGAATCTGCAGCTAATCGTCACTAATGCAAGGTAAAATCCTGCCGGGTGAGTTTTCAGATACGGGGTATTTTTAACGTGTAGTTATGGTGTTCTTTGATTCTTAAACTTGGAGCTACATCCACTACTTTGTGAGCTTCCCCTACAGGGTCCTGCCTTATTCGTCATCGCTCCAGAGATCAGCATCGAGCGTGGCTGTGCTTGTCACGGGGTCTGTGCTACAGAAATACCATAATGCTCTTCTCTGAAGGGTTGCAACATATGCATTTAGTGTGAAGTGATGGGAGGATTATCTAGAAGCAGGCAGAAAGTTGTATGATGGAACGTGGATGTGCGTTTCATCACACACATGGCATCCTGGGTCTGAGAGGTGTACGTGTATGTGATTGTGTATTCCTACACAGCTCATTTCAACTGGAGGCAGTTTTCTGCTTCCCCTAGTGTTTCTCGTGGACAAAATGCTATGCTCAAATTGTCCCCTGGTATTTCAATTGCATCAGAACAAATCTGTGCTTTCAAAACAAGTGCCACAACAGAACTGAGTGTAGCATTCAAACAGGATGTGGCCCAAATGCTTGCCCAGATCTTTTTATACAAGGACATGTCCCCCATGACGTCCACACTGTCATGGGATAGATGTTTTTCCTATTTCACTGGGACTTTGACATTGCCTTCCAAGTCCTTCCAAAAGGCGTGAGAAAGGACAGTTTGCTCGTAGTCTACCTCTTTGAGAACCACTACCTTGTGTCGCCATTAACCTCTGCTTGATTTTCTTTACACCAACCTGGCTTTCTTTAAGGTCCATGATTTGCCTTTGCCATCTGGCCTTGCCTTCTGCCAAAAAGAACTAGCTATGAACTTGAAAACTAAAAGAGAAGAATCCCATATAATCTGGAAGTTGGCTGTTTCTCTTTAATAGCTATCCTCTGCACCGTACTTTGAGAGAGGCGCCCCCCTCTGGGTGGGTACAACCTAGAGACAGGGTGCTCTGTGGATGCATCTCAGCCTTCCCCCAGGTAGCCCTTAGGCCAGGTGCCCTTGTGCAGACAACACGGCCCAACTAGGTTTCCTGACCACCCTGACTCTCCCTTGGGCTGAGCTGGTTACAAGTGCTCTGATTCCACAATATCAGGTGCTGGGCCTGGTGGCTGCAGCAGTTAAGGTGCCCTGCTAGTGATCACAGGGTAGCAAGGGACAGGGCTACTTTTACAAACTAGAGAACCAAGCAGGGCACAGGAGACCGCTGGCTCTGAGCTGAGCCCTAGGAAGTTAATTGAGGGGTCTAAGAGATTGTTTACCCTCTCAAACCCTACTCCTTTTATAGCAGAGCAGTGACGTACATGTGAGAGTACAGTCCATGTCAGAACAAAATATACACAAAGCTTCAAACACCAGGGCCTTTCCCTGAGTGAGAAAAGCATCGATTCTGTGTGAGAGCAACAAGTGAATGCTCAGGGGCCATTGCGAAAGATGCGTAATGTGGAGCTGAAACTGCCTGGTTTCACTTGCCTGTTGAGATTGGAAATAAGTGTTTTCAAAAGGAGGCAGAATATAAGGGGGATTTGCTTCCATTCTCCAGCCCCTTTCTCTCCTAGGGAGCAGTCACTTGGAGAGCAGTGTGCTAGTACAGACTTGAAGCCCAGTGGGGGCCCTGATCTCTTCAGGTCTCTTCACAAGTGGGGCCACTGATACAGGTGGATCAAGTTAAGTACCTGAGGATGACGCTGCTGTTTTCTCTCAGCTGAAAATGGTGCCCAGTTGAACGGCAGCCAGGTCAAGGAGTCTGAGGCAGAAACGCCAGGGCGGGAAGGAGGGACATTCTTCAGCCTTCCACCAAAGTTATCCCTGTTCTTTAAGATGAGAGAAATCAGATGACAAAACAGGAGAGAATGAGGTGAGTAGAGAGAGAAAGAATATGATGGGGGTAGGAGAGGAAGCAAGGAAGAGAAAGAAAAGAAGAAATTTTCTTTTTTTTAAATTTATTTGAGAGAGAGAGAGAGAGAGAGAGACAGCATGAGCAGGGAAGGTCAGAGAGAGAGGGAGACACAGAATGTGAAGTAGGCTCCAGGCTCTGAGCTAGCTGTCAGCACAGAGCCCGACGCGGGGCTCAAACCCACGAACTGTGAGATCATGACCTGAGCTGAAGTCGGATGCTTAACCAACTGACTCACCCAGGTGCCCCAGAAATTTCTTTTTCTAATGCATGAAGTCAAGAGAACAAGAATTAGATAGGAAATATGTTAGTGTTTCCCCTAAAGGCAGTTATCCTTTGAGTCTCAGGGAAAACAAAGATACGTTTGGAATGGAAAACCCCATTGACTCTTACTTAGCCACCAATCCTAACCATCATGGCCTGCCCTCCTCTCCTGTCCATGATTACTCATCACCATATCCATCAAGACTGGAGGTCTCGAATGCCATGCACAAATCAGGGGTGCCTGGGCATGGCTGCAGTCTGCAGGTGGCTCCTTCCTTGGAGCAAAGCAAGGCTTGCTGAAGGGAGAGTATTTAGAGTCACAAGCAGGCATGGACACAGCCAGCTCTGGCTTGAGCTCTGAGCTGAGTGGTCATCCTCCGGGGTGGATGCCATGGCACACCTGCTCTGGAGATTGCTCTTGGTGAAGGGAGAGGTGGGGCTAGGAAGAGCCTGGGGAGTGAAGTGGCAGCTGGTTATCACAGTCAGACACAGTGTCTGCACCAGGAAAACACCCACAGACACGGGGGTGGGTAGAAAATGCTCCCCCACACCAACAAGCAAGAGAGACAGATGGGATTCATTTCAGGGTGTTTCTACAGAATCAAGAAAAACTCATAGAGATTTAATCTAATGAAACAAACTAAAAAAAAAAAGATACATTACATCTTTTCCTAGTGTCTATTCCTAACTCAGAAAAGCCACATCTGAACCGACCACCAAATTCTACCACATCCTTTTCCCTTCATCTGAGGATCTGATGGCCACCAGAGTCCACTTACCTTGTGGACCCGCCCTCCCCTCCCCACCACACTTCTATAGGTACAGCAGCCCTGCTTTTCAGTGAAGGAGCAGAGATGCAAAAGGGATCTTCCCATAATGCAAATAATGCATGATACCTCTCATGTTGTCCCCAGGAGTGTTTCCTAAACTGTCCCCTTTTATTTTTTTAAAAAACTTTTTTTTAACATTTATTTATTATTTTTAAGAGAGAAAGAAAGAGTATGAGCAGGGCAGAGAGAGAGGGAGACACAGGCTCTGAAGCAGGCTCTAAGCTCTGAGCTGTCAGCACAGAGCCTGATGAGGGGCTCGAACTCACAGACCACGAGATCATGACCTGAGCCAAAGTTGGAGACACCCATGTGCCCCATAAACTGACCCCTTTTAAAGCCAGGAAACTTCCCATTTGAAATTACGGAATGAGCCTGCATGCATATCATGAGCAAATGCATGATTTCCACTTGGACCCCTGGCGTGGGCTTCCATAATGGATTCCCATTATTACTTTCAGGGATTAGTCACAGAACAGGGTCTGCAAATAGGAGATCCGGGCTTACACGAGTAAGTCCACTTCCTCTATCTGACCCCATAATTTTCACTGTATTCGTCTTCTGTCCCTCATACAGGATAACAAAATTGTCTCTTTTTCTGTATTTATTAAATGTCAGGGGCTTCAAAGACATTATCTCTCATCCACATTTTACAACAAATCAAAAAGACAAGTATTATCGCCACTTTACAGGCACGGACACTGAGGTCAATGGTGCCCCCACGCCTCAAATCCCGTCCACTCTGACAACCCACTCTGCCTCCACCACCTCTGAGAGTGTAGTCCCAAATCTCTGCTTCTTACTTCCTTGTCCCTTTGCACATTGTCTTTCTCTGTCTGGAGCCCCATCCCCCATAGGGAGCCAAACATCACTCTTTCTTCATTTAGTTCTGCATTTTCGGGGGAGCTTTCCCAGACCCCTCTCCCCAACTACTTCCTTCATCGTCCCAGTCCTTCATATCCTTGCTAGCTTTGAACACCGTGACTGTAATGGTTTGTTCTAGCTCCTTCCGCTCTGGCAAGTTCAGATCCACACCCAAGAGCATTGCAGTTGTGGCTCAATGAAAACTCATTTGAAGTGGCGTTATAAAGCAGAACAAAAAAATGGGGGGCAGGGGGTTCTTTTCAGGTACCAACTTTGGGCTGACTTGTTATATACAGCAATAGATAACCAGAACAATGCCTGCCTCAGAGGATGGGTGTGAGGGTCTAATGCTCAGAGATGGGCTGAACATAGTAACAGCTCAGTTAATATGGTTGATTACTTTATAATTATTCACATCTTTCTTACATAGCTGTTTTCTTGGTAATATCTAATAGGAGAAGGGGTAATTGCTTATGTTTTTAGAGGTGTGCCGTTTTGAATGTAGGTCACTAATCAATCAAATTAAAACAGAGGAGCTTCCTGCCATCTCCAACCTCCCTCTGGAAACCTGACAACAAGCCTCTTAATGTATGTTATTTGGAATCAGACGAAAGTGCTCACAATGCAATCTATGTGTGTAATGCCAGCAAAATCTGAGTTTCTGATGAAGAGTCATCATCACTTGGCCATTTCTGTCCTCAAAAAAATTTTTTTAAGTATAAAGAGAAGACACAGAGCCAAAACTTACAGAAAGGACTATCAGCACCATCATATTTTAAAAATGTGTCCGAGGTCAGATATTCCGTGTTCTCCCTATTAGCTCTTTCCACACCATGCAGTCGTCCAGGACGGAAGAAACTCCAGTCTGTGCAAGTCACAGACTGATTCCTCAGAGACACTTCAATCAAAGTCAGGATCCATTGGTCAACCAAAGAAAAGCTGTGATTCTCTGTCTCATTTGTCAAATTACTTCTCTCTCCCATACTCTTAATTGGAAATTAAATGCAGCTTTTTAAGACACTGACACAGAGTTTAGAAGTGATTAATTCCTGGCTATATTTGCAGATCTGTGCACATAAATTTAAACACACAATGAATACTGCTTAAATTGAGAAAGACTCAATTTAATTTAACACATTCATCGAATACCCGATACGTGTTAGGTGCCAGTAACAGGGTGACAAAACATGGGCCATGAAGGTTTCCCAGTTGCCCAATAAATTAAGTTGAAAATCTATTTAAAATTCAAAGTACCAGTTTACTCTGGGTCCCAGAGCTTACGTAATTTGGGAGAAGGTATTATGAGGGCTTTTAAATTTTTCAATATTTTTAACTATTGCAATAAACACATGTTAAATGAAGGAGTGAATGTCGTCATTCATGTTCGTTCATTGACTAAAGTTGATTATAGCATAGATTGCGTCTCTGTTGACACACCCTTTAACAAGGCCATCAAAGTTTAACTTATGATTGTCATCTGACGTGTGGATAGTTAGTACTTCAAAATTGTGTTTGCTGATAAAACTTTGCCCTGGGACTCATTGATGGACTCTTTTTAACACCCTTTCATTTTACTAAGAGCCCTGAATAACGCAGCTAAGTAACTCAGTCGTGAGTTTGAGAGCAGAAATATCAACACTTCTATAAGCTTTTAGCTTCTTGGTCGTGATGGACACACAGTGTCATTGGCCAATTTGGTCGTTCTATAAACAGACTCCACTGTAAGTAGAAATATATACATACTTCAAAGCTGCCGCATAAAATAGAAATCACCTAAACTTAGCGAGTTGCTAAAACCAATGTAATAGGGTTTTTAAAATATAAGAGTGAGACATTTGCCTGGAAGTTCTGGGCTTCAAGACTTTTTGTTCTCTGCTGACAGCTAAGGGGTACTTGAAGCTCCTTTCACCCCAGAAGCTGCTGTGTGATCCGTGTGTGGCTCAGGCAGGACGATGTTTCCACACACCCTCTTCCATGTCATCATATAGGCCCATGCTTCTGGATCGAGCGGCACACACCACGTGGGGTGAAGTTAGCCCGTCTCCCCATTTCTTCCTATTTGAAAGTGAAGAATAAAAACCCTACTGAAGAAGAATGTTCTCTCTCCCTTTTTGGCAGAGCAGCTGCTCTCCATCCAGCATCTTGAGAGTCTCGGACTTTAAGTGAATGGATCAAAAGCAAAAACGATTCAACTTTTCTGGTAGGTGTTGGTATTGCCTGTGGCTTCCCCAGTCTAAATCTGTCTCCCTTCCCCTCCTCATACCTCAGACTCCTTGCAGATTTCCTCAGGCTTCTTGGCTCCTTGGTGGTCTATTTTGACCTCTGCTCACCCTTATCTTGAATCATTTTAGCTGAACGACATTTCCCTGGAAAAGTTGTCTAACAGATCTTTTTAAACTCCTTTAACAACTACCAAGTACTTAGGAAATTATCTTGGTGGGCTGTAAGAGTGACAGGCCCAAGACTTCCAGAAAGAAGATCACCATGGATACATGTTCCCACGCTTGACTATCTCTTGCATCAAATGGCACATGAGCTTTAAACTTTATATTTCGGCTACAAGGTCCTGCGTATAGGAGGGTAGACTCTGCTGTCCAAGGGCCTGTGTTTGAACCCATTTCTGGCCCTTAATAGTAGTGCAGTTTTTGAAAAGTCACAACTTCCTCATCTGAGAAGTAGAGATAATACCATGAACTTCTCAGGGTTGAGGAGGGAGATGAAGTCCACAAGTGTGCCCTCCCGGGCACTGGGCACAAGGTTGGTGGATCAAGTGTTCCATGAGCATTAAGCCTCTTCCCCCAGCTCCTTCCTCCTGGGAACGGGAGGTGAGCAGAGAGTGTCAGAAATGGCCTGGCGCACTCAATCGCACACCTGTCAATGCTGATCCATAACTCTACCTCGAAGGGACTCTGTCCCAATGCTTTCTTTCATTTCTCCCAGGTCCTCTGCCTGCCACACTGCATACTGTCAGAGTGTCTTCACCCCCACACCTCAGCCCAGACGCGAACATATGTCCTCAACCCTGACCTCTTCCCACACATGTCCCTACATGGAACCTTATGGAAGGAGAAATGCAAACCAGTCAGTTAAGATGTTCCCTAATGCCAGCCAGAGAAGAAAAAGGTAAAATAAGAACAAGCTCTCCAGCAGATGGAAGGATTCAGTCTATGCCTGAAGATGCTAATCTAAATCAAGACAATCCAGCTTGAGAAGGTAGAAAGGATATGTTAATTCAGAAAAGCATTTAGAATGCTGGGAGAATGATTTTTTAAAAAGAAATATCAGAAGCAAGAGATACTTTCCATTCTGTTATATATGGAAACTGAGGCAGATTAAAGAAAGAACTAGCAACTTTTTTTCTCTAGAAAAAGTTGTATTAGGAAACCGAGGCAGATTAAAGAAAGAACTAGCAACTTTTTTCCTCTAGAAAAAGTCGTATTAGAGCAACTGATTCTTTTTTTTTTTTTTTTTTCATCTTGATGCCCTTTCTAAAAATTCACATCTTGAAACTAAGGAGAGGCAATTTCAGAAAATAGGAAAACCTCATTTGATGTCCTTCCAAAAAAGTGGAAACTAAGTTCTGGGGTAATGATAGTAGCAAATGTTGAATGCTTCTAATGGTAGGATGTGAAGGACTCTGTTCTAAGCGTTTAATGTACATCATTTTATTACACTCTCACTAACCATATGAAGGTGGTTAGTATTAGCCCACTCTTACAGATGAGGAAATCGAGGCATGGAGGGGCTGAATAACTTGCTTGTGGTCACATGAGTTATAACTAATGGAGCCAGGACTTGAAGTGGGTAGTTGGGCTCCAGGACCCACACTGAGCCAGACTGCTATGCACGGTGCCTCGGGGAGTGCCCTGTACGCCTTCCAAGGTGCCCGGTCCTTACCAAGGAGCTGGCAGTTTCCAGGGTTACAGTGCTTCTGGGCCATGCTGTCATGCGACTAAAAGAAGCAAGAGTTGATGGCATCATTGGAGAGTCAGTGAGATGAAGACCTTTCTGCTGGGACCCCCTTGTCTGGAGAAGGGAAGGAAAATGTCAGGACATGGGGATGTCTGGATGCCTGCTTTTGAACCAAATACTTGTTTGAAAAGTGTTTTGTTTTCATTGTTGTTGTTGCTTTAATGTTTATTTATTTATTTTGAGAGAGAGAGAGAGAAAGAGAGAGAGAGAGAAAGAGAGAGGAAGGGGCAGAGAGAATGGGAGAAACAAAATCCCTAGCAGGTTCCACATTGTCAGCACAGAGCCTGATGTGGGGCTTGATCTCACAACCATGAGATCATGGCCTGAGATAAAATCACGAGTCATATGCTTAACCAACTGAGCCATCTGGGTGCCCAGAAAAGTGTGTATTTTTATTATGGCAAGCTCTCTGTGGTCATAAGATCAAGATAACACTTGGAAAGAAAAATAATAAAAGCTCCTGGTCAAAAAACATGTATCTGGTTTCTTCATTCCTGTTTAGCTCTTCTGAGGAGAACTACTAATACTTGAAAATAATAATAATATAGAATATAATAGTTGTCTAATATATTAGATTGATAGCATAGTAGAATAATAATTAAAAATAATAACTGATCATTGAAAACGAGCTGAGGAAAGATTAGGAGAAAGGAGGTAGAAAAAGCACTGCATCGAATTGATGGCTGAATTCTAAAATGCTGTAGGTCAGGGGCACCTGGGTGGCTTGGTTGGTTAGGTACCTGACTCTTGATCTCAGTTTGTGAATTCAAGCCTTGCATTGGGCTCAGCGCTGATGGTGCAGAGCCTGCTTGGGATTCTCCATCTCCCACTCTCTCTCCCTCTGTCCCCCTACTCCTCCCTCCCTCTCTCGCTCTCTCAAAAATAAATATACAAGCGTGCATAAATAAATAAATAAATAAATAAAATGCTTTAGGTTAAAAGTCTAAAACCAAATATAAAAGTCACTAGGTTATGGGGGGAAGGGTGCCTGGGTGACTCAGTCAGTTAAGCGTCTGACTCTTGGTTTCGACTAGGTCATAATCTTACGGTTTTGTGATTTAAGCCCTGAGTTGGGATGTGCGATAGCAACAAGGAGTCTGCTTTTGGATTTTTTCTCTCCCTCTCTCTCCCCCTCCCCCACTCGTACTGTTTCTGTCTCTTTCAAAATAAATAAATAAACTTAAAAAGTTTAAAAGTCACTATACTATGTAGTATTTAACAAATTTCCCAGGCTAGCCAAATAATTTTGGAAATACTAGCTCAGTTCAACAACACTTATTGGTAACTCTGCATTGCATTGCTGTACTTGATGCTTTGAAGACAAAGAAATGGCACTTCCTTTCCTCAAGCATTGTAGCAGAGAGCTGTCAATACCCCAAAAATGCAAGGCATGGTGCATTTAGTTACGCGAATATAAAACAAAAGCAAAAGAAAAACACAAACAAAAATAAGCAGAACTTGGGGCGCCTGGGTGGCTTAGTCGGTTAAGCGTCCGACTTTCGCTTAGGTCATGATCTCGCGGTTTGTGGGTTCGAGCCCCGCGTCGGGCTCTGTGCTGACTGCCAGCTCGGAGCCTGGAGCCTGTTTCAGTCTGTGACTCCCTCTCTCTCTGACCCTCCCCTGCTCACGCTGTCTCTCTCTCCTAGAAATAAATAAAACATTTAAAAAAAAAAATAAGCAGAACTAAATCAAAAGACAGAGTTAGGAGAGTAGTCTGTGTGTAGTCAGGAAAAGCTTCCCAGGACCCTGGCTAGATTTTGAATGATGCATGATTTCCTGCACAGGTAAAATGGTAGGCATTGTGTGGGAGAAGAGAATTGTAGAGAAACACAGCAGGGTAAGCAAAGCCTGGTGCAGAGGGTAAATAATCAATGTTTCGGATTTGCTAGAAGGAAGAATGTAGAAGGGAGATGGTGGTGGAGATGTGAGGATGCATTTGAGGGAGTGATGGTGAGGCAGAGAGGTTGGATGGGGGTTACTGTACTGGTTCTAATGGAAGATAAGGAACAGTCAGACTAAGCTGGTCTCCATAGCAATGAAGAGAAGAGAGAGCAGATTTACTGGAGGACAATTAGGAATTGATAGTGACAGGACTTGGAAGTAACTGTGAGACTGAGGGAGAAGGGGAGAGACTTGAAGGTTACATCACAGGTCTTGTGTGCAGGTGACTGGAAGGAAAATGGCAGCTGAGACGGTCTATGGATGACAAGTGAGGCTGAGGACCAGGTCCTGCAGACGAGAGGCCAGGAATAGGTGAGAAGTCCATCCAGAAGGGGCTAGGTTTGAAGCAGTGGCTAAGAGCTTACAGCTCTTCTTTGCCATTAAAATACTTTCTGAAAAATGAGAAATAGGGAGTCCACAGTGGTGGACTGACTTTAAGTGGCTCCCATGACTCCAACTCCTAGTGTTCATACCTGTAAAATCCCTTCCCTTTGAGTGTGGGCAGGACCTGTGACTTGCTTCTAAACAGTGAGTATGGCAGAGGTGATGGATGCCACACCCATGACTTTGTCATTTTATAAAAGAACATCTTGCTCATGGAGTCTGTGGCTGGAGATTCTCCTTGCTGGCCTGATGAAGTAAGTTGCCATGTGGAGGGATTGCAGGCACCCTCCTCTAGGAGTTGAGAATGTCCTCTCTCTGACAGCCAGCAAGAAGTCAGATCCAAGGAAATGTATTCTGCCTGACAACCTGAATGAGTTTGGAAGTGGAGTCTTTCCTAGTCAAGCCTTCAGATGAGAATACAGCCCAGTCAGTGTCCTGATTGCAGGGTTGTGAGACTCCAAGCAGAAAGCCCAACTCAGCCATGCCCAGCTTCCTTCACAAATTTGCATGTCATCCTTACACAGGGGCCATGCTAATCTTCTCTGTATCGTTCCAGTTTTAGTATATGTGCTGCCGAAGGGAGCATGGCCATGCCCAGCTTCCTCAACCATGGAAGCTGTGAAATAGAATATGTGTGTTGTTTTAATCCACTGACTTTGTGGTAATTTGTTACAGTAGCTATGGAAACTAATATAGTCACACTGTGGGAAGGACCCAGAGAAAAACTACAACTACCCTCAGGGGTTTTGAGGACTTGGAGGAAACAAGGGGAAAGGGAGAAATAGAAGCAGGTCAAGGAGGCCACTGCGGAGGTGACAGAAGAAGGCTGGCTCAGGGCACTGCCCAGTTTGGGGCCCATGGGGAGCCACACATGGGCTCATTCTCCAGCCGGTCTACCTCCGGGGGGTCTTGAGGCTTCTCACAAAATAAAGACCAGCTCATATTGTCCCTAAAATTTGTGCAGGTGGGGAAGGGGTTCCAAATGCTGACATGCCCCACATGCTGACATGTGGGGTGGAGTGTCTGCCTCTCAGAGGAAATGCTACCCCACTGCAGAGACGAAAACTAGGCCCTGGGGCAGCATAAACCACTCGGCCCCGAACCAGGCCACACCCGCATCTGTTCTGCATAGCAGACACAGGCCACTGGGTCTTCTCTTCCTCCCTGTTGTCTTACAGAGCTGTGTCGTTCATGGGTCTACAAGGAAAGAAAAGTCTTCTATTCCTTCCCTGTCTTTCCCCCTCCTAGTACTCAGAACCCATACTAGTTAAGACTATTCAGATATAATTCAGTGCTATTTTTGGTAAAATTTTAAGGCGAACTGAATCATATTTATACCCAGAAATGCACACACACACACACACACACACACAAACACACACACACGGACATACAATGCTCATGTCCATTACAGAGTGATTGGACCCTGTCTGTAAGTTATTGTGTGAAAGATAATCATTACTTTGCTTAAAACCCTGCCTTGATTGCTTGTTATTGTGTGAAAGCCTGGTAAGGAACCCAAGTTTTGCTAAGAAATGTAAAATGCATAAAGTCCAAATCTTAGTTACTGGCAGCCACTAGCAACTTTTATGGAAGCAAAAGAGCTCTGTCCCAACTCACTTTTAGGTTAAATAAGAATAAAATATCCTGTTCTGGGGGTGGGGGTGGGGGGTCTTAAAATATGGCAGCCCTCTGCTAAGCACTGATAGACTTTATCTCATGCGATCCTCACAATGACAACATGACAGAGTAAATATTATCATCTGCAGCTGAAGGAAAGGAGGAGCCACTTGGGTGTGGGCAGGTCAGAGTGCCCAGCTGGACAGCTCCAGACCAATGCCTCTCCCCACCACACTGGAAGACAGCAGGGCCAACAAGTTTCTGTTCATTCTTCTCTTCCCCAACTTCAATACACAAATCCTGAAGGTAGAGCCAAAAGTTCCAAGGCCACAACAAAAATTTCCGTGGTTTTTAAAAGATCACAGACCGTGCAGCAAGCAGTGTGCATACACACTGAGAACCAGCTATGCCCGCCACCCAGCGTCTCAGGAGTGTCCACCAACACAGATGCCCCCCAAGACACGGGCCCCTCCAGCCCTGTGCTGGCAGAGACAGAAGTCGGGTCTGTCTTGTTCTCCCTGGTAAACTCAGTGTTGAGTGCAGGCAATGTTTGTTAAACAACAAAATGAGTAAAGGGATGGACAGATACCTAAATGGATGGATAGATGGATAGGCAGGTGGACAGAAGGAAAGACAAACTGATTACTGGATGGATGAATGGATGTAAAAGAAAAAAACCTAAACAGGAAGACAAACAAGGTTAGCTCTTTTTATTTATTTATTTTAAAGTTTATTTATTCTGAGAGAGAGAGAGAAGGTATGAGGGGGGAGAGAGAGAGAGAGAAAGAGAGAGAGAGAGAAAATCCCAAGCAGGCTCTGCACTGACAGTGCAGACCCCGATATGGGGCCCAAACTCAGGAACTGTGAGATCATGACCCGAGCTAAAGTCAGACGCTTAGCTGACTAAGTCACCCAGGCACCCCAAGGTCAGCTCCTTTTAAATCACGCTCCTCATTTCTGGCCAGAGACCCCTGGGCATCCTAGACCTTAAAAGCAATGTCAGTAAAGAATGCTTTCCCCCATTACTGTTATCATTTCTAGCCACATCTCTTGCCAAGATGAATTTTAAAAGTGAAAGTAGGGGTGCCTGAGTGCCTCAATCAGTTGACCATTCGACTCTCGATCTTGGCTCAGTTAATGACCTCAAGGTTTGTGGGATTAGGCCCTGAGTTTCTGTCACCACACAGCCTGCCTGGAATTTTCTCTCTCCCTCCCTCTCTGACCCTCCCCTGCTCAGACGTGCTCTCTCTCTCTCTCATCCCCCCCTCAAAATAAATAAACTTTAAAAAATAAAAGTGAAAGTAGACAAAGGATGTTTATTTTATTAATCATTAGTCAAAGGGTTTAAAAAAAAAAAACCCACCCAATTGAAAGATAGACCTCATGCCTGTCATGTTGAATTCCTCAGACAGGGCCTCACGTACTTAGCCCCTGAATGGGCATGTAGGGCGCTTGAGAAAAGGCACATTTCAAGAGGTAAGCACAGAATCTTGCCATGTTCCTGCCTGAATACTAACAAATTAATGAATTAAGGCAAACCAGGCCTGCAAAATGCCTAGCTAGACATCCAAATACCACGGCTCCAAGCCCCTCAGCCTTATCTGCATTCTTGAAGTTTAACCCAGGCCACTGGCAAGCCAGCTCCCAACAACTGATTTCTTGATACCGAGATAGCAGATGCGGTAATAACCCCAAGCCTGCTCCATGGATACAGAGCGTGCATTGCCACGCACGAAGATAGGGACATTCTCCTGCCTTCTTGCACGGAGCTATGACCGCATCCTGCCATGTCTCCTGTCTACCAAATGCATCCCTCCGAAGCCAAAGAAGCTGGCAGACAGGGAAGCAGGGGACACCATTAGTGAGAAAGGATTCTTTGTTGTGAAGTCCCTTTGGGTAGGGACATCTGCCAAAAGGGCCACATGAAGCTGAGGACCAGCCATGGTGCTCAAGAGGGAAGCAAACAACGATATACAAAATTTTTCCACTGGCCTTGATCCTTAGAGAAATCTTTTTCCAGATGTGGTTTTTCATCAGTTTCCTACTGAGAGACCTCAAGGCGCCTAAGCCATGTCCTGTACCATATGGATCATCTAACACAAACAGTGTCTAATGACAGCAACTCTCGGTTATCCAGAAGCTATTAATTTAGTGTGGGGGTTAGCCAGAACCTCAGCTTCCTCTTCCCCTCCGGCTGGCCTGGTTTAGACTGCCCTCCAGCTCCTCCCCAGAGGCAGCCCAAGCAAGGCTCAGTGGGCTGCCTTCCTTGTGGCATCTGTAGGATTCTAAAAGTTCAATGTCAGGACAGATCTTATCCCATTATCCATTCTAATCCTTTCATTTTACAGATGAGGAAAATGAGGCACAGACTGGGGAAGTTAGTGACTGACCTGGATCTCTTCTTCTTCTTCTTCTTCTTTTTTTTTTTCTATTTCTAGGAGAGAGAGAGAGAGAGAGAGAGACAGCGTGAGCAGGGGAGGGCCAGAGAGAGAGGGAATCACAGACTCCGAAACAGGCTCCAGGCTCCGAGCTGGCAGTCAGCACAGAGCCCGACGCGGGGCTCGAACCCACGAACCGCGAGATCATGACCCAAGCGAAAGTCGGACGCTTAACCGACTAAGCCACCCAGGCGCCCCTCTTCTTCTTTTTTTAATGTTTATTTATTTAGTTGGAGAGGGAGAGGGAGAGAGACAGAGACACAGACAGAAACAGAGACAGAGAGAGCGCACACAAACATGAGAGGGGCAGAGAGGTAGAAAGAGAATCCCAAGCAGGCTCCATGATGTCAGTACAGAGCCCACCTCAGGGCTCCATCCCACAAACCATGAGATCATGACCTGAGCTGAAATCAAGAGTCAGACACTCAACCCACTGAGCCACCCAGGTGCCCTTGAACTAGATTTCTAGTTCTATCATGCCTAGCTCCATCATGCCTAGCTCTATCATGCCTAGCTTCAGCTGAAAACAAAATTGGGTTAAGAAAGGCTGAAGCCAGTGGTAACCAGGAAGTTTGGGGACTCATGTCTTCTTCATTCATCTATTCTTCACACAGTATCTCCCCATTTCCTATATCAAGTTGAAAGATATAGGCCTGGGATGAGAATGGAAAATAGACTTCATCTTGCAGACCAAAGCTGATCAATTATCAGTGGCTGCCTGGAGAGCTGTATGGAGAAGGACAGGGAGTGGTTAGTGATGTCTTTCTTGGACAAAGGAGTGGAGACGTACAAATAGCCACTGACCTGGTTATGAAGACCCACCATAATATGGCCTCATTTTACTCACCTAACCTCATTTTTCTTATCTCCCAAACAAGGTCCTCTGCTGGGGTCAGAATCTGGCTCAACCTTCCCACTGAACCATATCTGTATCTTTCTTACTTCTGTTTTCTTCTTTTGTGTTCTCCCATCCATGATTTTTTCCTTTTATCAGATCAAATCACAGCACCCATTTTCTCTGCAGAGCTTTCCTGACTACCACAGCCCACACAGTATCAACTGCATCATGACAGACCACCCAACTTAGCATTGAATTACAGTTTTGCTCTGGGTTAGTTCCTTTGTGCTAGTCTTTGCTCCCCAACTAGGTACTCCCAAGAATAGAGGGGATGCAGTAAGTTTTCAATAATTGACATTAGAATAAATGTGACTAGCATATGTAGTTTTAATTTTTAAATGTACATGTATATTTTATGACAGTGAGACAAAAAGCAGGATTTGAGAACCCCTCTCCTTTTCTTCTTCCTTTCTCATTCATTCAGCCATGACCTTCTAAACTCAATCATAGTGATGTTCAAACAAAAGCAGCATTTTCTAAAAATCCAACTCAAGTGCATGCCTAAGCAAATTAGTTTGATATAAATTCTTGGCATTTCAATAAGTCAAGGAGAGAGATTATTAAGCCTTCCAAGTACAGTCTTTACTCAAGCTAAGCAGATGTTAACTGTCATTTATTCTAGGATTTAGTCCTCCGAACTTAGCAAGGAAGTCAGATATAGATAATATCCCTAAAATTTTTTGCTTTAGGTCTCTATCCAAAAATGTTCATAATTTCTCCCCCTTAGCAAAACCCACACATTTTTCTTACCATAAAAAGAAAATACAACAATTATCACCATATTATTTTGAATAAAAGTAATACTAAATTGATGGATTATTTATGCAGTGGCCATCTCTGAGAAACTCAGGAATTTGCGGGAGAGGTTGGGGACAGGAAGACTAAAAATTCAGGATCTTTTACTATCTATGAAGTCCTTCTCACATATTTTTATAATTTCTTTCCGGGTTAAACCATTAAACCATTAATTCTAGGTTCCTACCAGAACTGGTTGGTAGATCATCAAAGTCCCTTCTTCTCCATTACCCAGCAACATTCCTTCATTTTCCATTTTGAGTGACAATATCAACAGAACCTTTAAGCTGTTTTCCTGGACATGACCTATGCTTCCCTAGAGGAGTAGAAAGTTCCCCTCAAACAAATCATGGTAAAACACCCAGCATCTCCACTGCCCTGGGCTTGGGAAGGTTTTTCGTGTAAACTCAGCTTTTTAGGGCTCAAAATCTTAGTTTACTTTGAGAGAGAGAGAGTGAGTGAGCATGTGCAAGTGAGTGGGGAAGGGGCAGGTAGAAAGACTCCCAGGCAGGCTCTGCGCTGTCAGTACAGAGTCCAGTGAGGGTCTCGAACTCATGAACCATGAGATTATCACCTGAGCTGAAGTCATACGTTTAACCAATTGAGCCACCCAGGCACCTCAGAGAGAGAATCTTAAGTAGGCTCCACGCTTAGCACAGAGCCCAATGCAGGTTCAATCCCATGACTCTGGGATTATGACCTGAGCTAAAATCAAGAGTCGGACACTCAATCAACTAAGCCACCCAGGCGCCCCTCAAAATCTTAGTTTAAAGTGATGGGCCAGCCTTTCCCCATCATGAGCAGTCGGGGGGAGGAAAGAAGGCCTCTCACACTGGGCCACAACTGAGCAGCCTGATGGGGGACTTGTCAGCACATACCCATACCCACAACCCAGGGACACACGAGGGACCCAGGCTCCCCAGAGGTGGTGGGGGCAGGGCATTTGAGGAAAAGGCCCAGAAGTCAGGACTCTGAGCCCACCTTGCCCCAAAGTCAGAGCTCCTGTGCTTTAGTCTATACTGTGGTACACAGTTCTCACACAGAACCCAAGTTCTGAATGACCGGGTTATATTAAAAGGTCCTTCTGCTTTTAAAGATGGGAAAACTACTGACCTAATGAACGCCTCATTGCCTTAGAATTCCAGTACCCAGGGTACCGAAAGCACCTTTTTACTTTGGGAGCAATAAGATAGGCAGTATATAGGAACTAGGAACAAGGATTATTTGTGTCAATTTTTCTCCATAAGATTAAAAAAAAAAAAAACTATGAGGGTAAAACTTTAACAAACATTTGCTGAGAAGTCTGTTTAACAAGATAGTCTTAGAGATTTTTGTTTTCCAGAGTCTGCCAGGATTTCAGAGACAAACATTTTTGGAATCACTGGAAACTTCTTATCATACCCGGTAAGAGTATTGAAAACCAGTGGAACTCAAAGCAAAACACCCTCCTAGCCACTATCACCATCATCTCACTTCTAAAAAGGGAATATTTAGCACCAAAGACATGAAGAGGACATCAAATCAGAAAAGAGAACCGTCCTTGAAATGAAAGAGATTTAGTTCCCTGAAAAGTGTAGCACTGGCTTCATTTTTTTCTTGCCATGGCCAAGTGGAAATGCTCTCAGGGCCTGGTCCCTGGCACCTACCCTTCTAGGGTGGTGAGACAGTCACGGAGGAGGGAGAAGACCTGGGTCACAGAGGCCCACGTGTGTCCCCAGGCCCTTCTCCCTCTCCTGTGACTGGCTGGAGGGTCTCAGAGTGTCTGAATGTCTGGAGCCTTGTTCGCTCATTCTGTCAAGTCTGGCCGGAGTCTGGGAGCCAGCGTGGCAGTGTTTGTGGAGCCAAAGTGGAGATTAAGTCATGTTTTAGAGGTGACCTCTGTCCACCCTTTCTGCAGTCATTCCCTCCCCTCTGGGCCTCACTCCCCAGCAACTCCCCACCTAGATGCTTTTGCCTTGGACAAGCCCCCCCTGCTAACACGAGACCGAACACTGTCTGGTCCACACACCCACCATCACCTTCCGACCCCCCACTTACCCCCACAGTTGCCTTCTCAAATGGACCTGGTCTTTGTTGCTGTAATTAGATTATCTCTGCCTTAGGGACCTAAGGGACAGTCCCCAGCAGCCCTGGCTGGAAAGGCAGGTCGCATAATCCCCGTTATCAAGAGGCTTGTCATTTAGCATGTAGATCAACTAATTCTTTCGATACCAGGGGAGCAATTGTGCATCTTAATATTGATTTTTTTTTGAGATACAATCGCCTACATTCCTGAGTCAGACTCACTTACGGAAGCTAAAAGGTTCCACTTACTATATTATGAAACTACCCCCTCCCCCATCACATACTCCATCCCAATTTAATGTTACAAAATTGTACAAATCTGAAGGGCTTTGTGTTTTTCCACTTGATTCATTTTCAGAATGAGCATCCAAACAGAAAAAAATAATCCTGGCTATTTTAAGACAGCATGTGTGTTTGCGTTTGGGGTAGAGGTGGGGGTATATTCCGCCATTCCTCACTGCCCACCTGACTGTCACATGCTTCCTCTGCTCCCCAAACTTTGCAGTGCAGTGATGTCGAGCCCTTAATTTAATGAAACCAGCTTATCAGACTTCGATGTTTCATGATGAATTAGGAGGCTGAGCTTTCAAATTAAGCTGGGGCATTTTCTTATTAAATACCCTTCCAGGGCAGTGAGAGGCAGAGAAAGAAAAATCCGAGCTACTGCATTAAGAGAAAGTGCTACCTCCTCAGAGGTCAAAGATGCAGTCAGATTTGGGACAGGCAGAGTTGTAGACTCTATAGTATAAAGGAGTATGAGGCCGAGGAAGTAGCAGCCAAGAGCAATATAAAATTCGTTCTATCCAGAAAGTTCAATGTCCCTAAATCCAAGGGTTCCTGCTGCAGTAGGGCACATCATGACCACTGGAAGCCCAATCATGATGACCCTTCCCACCACTGGGGACCAGCCACGGGTTTGGCACTGTGTTGCCGAGTGCACGCTGTATCTTTACACCAGTCTCACTTCATCCTCACAGCAAGCTTGTGAGATGTGTTGTATTAATTATTTCCATCTTACAGATAAAACTACTGAGGCCAAGAAAGATTATATGAGTTGCTCAAATTCCTGAAGCCAACAAGTAGCAGAGGCAGTTTCCAACCCAAAGCTGCCCACTCCCTAAACTTGTAGGCCTACTACAAAACTGCTCTTCATGTTTTGCTGGTTCCTAAGGGGTGCATTCATTTACTCCAGTATCTGTGCGTTCATTCAGAGGTGACTGCTCATCTTCCAGATCCTAGGTGCCAAGGATAAAAAAGAACATACAGTGCAGGGCACGAGACAGAGAAAAGTAAATAAACACTGCAGCATCAAATAAAGTGATGTCTTTCTTTCATTGGGAGGGACTTTGGAGAGAGTCTTAAAGATTTCACAAGAGATTTTAGAGTATATGTTATTTAGTTTTGAAATACCCTGTAAATGATTAGATTCTTAAGAGAATAAAGAACTGAGCTAAGAGATTCTCATTATAAGTCTGCTTTGTACACAAGCTAATGGGGTCATGTTCCTTCCTTTTGCATTTATGTGAAATCTTCTATCTCGTGGGCTCTATGTGCATATTGATGTTTTACTGCCTGCAAAGTGAACTTAAATCTTTAAACAGGAGAGCAAATGTAGCAGACTTCAAAACATTCACAGCAGAGATCTGCACTGCACTGGAGACAGGATATTAGCATATTAACTAATAAATGAATAAATTTTATCATGTATTCTTTTTACTTAATGAGAACACTCAAAACTATTAGAACCCACATTTTTGGACTGTACTTATGGCTCCTCATTGTCACACCCCTTAATGGTGTCTATCTTCCACTTAAGAGTAAGTAACAAAGAAGTTACTTAAGTAAACTTCTTTGTAGTTACTCTGTACTTAAGAAAGGAAGAGTTATATTTACTTTTTTAAAGTGTATTTATTTATTTTGAGAGAGAGCAAGAGAGATAGAGTCAGAGAAAGGGAGAGAGAGAATTCCAAGCTGACAGTGCAGAGCCCACTGCAGGGCTCGATCTCATGAACCGAGAGATCACAACCTCAGCCAAAATCAAGAGTCAAATGGTTAACCCACTGAGCCACCCAGACGCCCAAGTTATATTTACCTTTTATTGTGTAATCATAATGTAGTTTGTGGTTAAGCACACTTGTAGATTTCTGCCCTAAAGCTTCTTTTATTGCATTGGTTCTGCTTACCTTTCTCTTATACTATTGAACGGCAAAGTCTCTATGGAACATAATGCAAGGGCCTAGTTCAGTGTCTGGGCCACAGGAGGCACTCAATAAATGTTTGTTAAAATAGATAATTGAATGCATGAATGAATTAAGCAATGCCTGTACAACTTCTTCGAGAAGCAAATGCTATACCCACTGTAGCACGGGTACATATTAGGTACATATTATGGCCATATCATACTTTTCTGGAACAGTCTTGACTTGAAAATTCTCTAGTCCTCAACTAGCCATCAAAATGGCCATTTTAATATCTGAGCCTCATCGATCAGCTTACTTCTTGTGTCCAAAGACAATTACCAAGATTCATTGTCAAAATTGTGTGTCCCTTTGTTCTTGTTGGGAAACAAAGTTGCCACAGTAACAAATAAACTATGTTCTTAAGTGGAAGATAGACACCATTGAGGGGTGTGACAATGAGGAGCCATAAGTACAATCCAAAAATTTGGGTTCTAATAGTTTTGAGTGTTCTCATTAAGTAAAAAGAATACATGATAAAATTTATTCATTTATTAGCAAACACTATCAAATGCTCTGAGAACACTGAACATGTGTTATATAAAGTTTTGGTGAGAATCTGATGGAAAATACTTGACTTGTCAGCCTTGTTGATCGCTACACATATATTTGTCAAACATAAATTATGTCATTTTTTAAAATACTTATTTTTTTGAGAGAGAAAGACAGAGCGTGAACAGGGAAGGGGCAGAGAGAGAGGGAGACATAGAATCCAAAGCAGGCTCCAGGCTCTGATCTGTCAGCACAGAGCCCGACGCGGGGCTCGAAATCACAGACCGCGAGATGATGACCTGAGCCAAAGTTGGATGCTTAACCGACTGAGCCACTCAGGCGCCCCAAATTCTGTCATTTAAGAGGCTTAGATGTTAAAGCACAATGTAGTAGTAGTAAGGGAAAACTGCAGGCCTGTACCAGACAGTTGTCATATTTTTGCTGGCCCATCAACTTTGAAATGACCTCCCTTTATTAACTGAAATATCTGTGTCTCCCAGTATAGAAGTTAGAACAGGAGTGACCTGCCTCCTTTGCAGCTAGAACACAGCATGTGACCCAAGTGTCCACCAATAAGGGACACTTGGGAGAGACTTCCTTCCAAAAGATGCTGTTGCAGAAGTGGCTTCAAAATTGGTGGAAGAAGCTGGTGCAGTGAAAATGAATCTCAGGTGCTTCATGCTTGGCATTGGCAGAGTCAGTGACTTCCTCATCAGGCAGGCCATTCTCTCTGCAGTGTTTGGGGATTGCTTCCGGAAGGTAAGCTTCCAGCTCTTCCTCTAGCCTTCCCCCCAGGTTCTGTGAGTTTCCTCATATCCTTCAAGAAATCCTTCTCCTGCTTAAATGTGTTCAATGAACATGTTGCTTCACAAGTAGGAACATGGACTGTTACTAAAGATAACATCTGATTATAAAAATAATCTTGACACTCACAGTGAGTACATTATCTGGGAAGTCCAGGGCGATCTCTGAGTATGTATGCGTGCACCTGAATAATGGAGTGGATAGTCAAACTAGTTCAATCAGACAGCAATCCTAGCACTTGTTTGTTGGAATATGATAATGGGCGTTTGTTACTGTTGTTGTTGTTGAATATATTACTATACTTACTCAAACTGTTTAGAAGATAATCCTGAGTTTCCTGTTATTTAAAAAAACATTGATGTGGAATAAGCAAATGGTTATACATCCGTAAAAGCTTTGTATTTATTTGCTTGAGCTGCTATAACAAAATACCTCAGTCGGGGTGGCTTAAACAACAGAAATTTATTTTCTCATAGTTTTGGAGACCAGGAGTCCAAGATCGAGTCCAAGATTAGAAGTCAGCAGGTTGGGTTACTTCTGAGGCTTCTCTCACTGGCTTGCAGATGGCCTGCATCTCTCTGTGTCCTCTCATGGGGGAAACACCTGTGCAGGTACATGTCTGTGTGCTCATCTCTTCTTACAAGGACAGCAGCCATACTGGATCAGCACCCATGCATGTGAACTTATTTTACCTCAATTACCTCTTTAATCGTCCTATCTCCAAACGCAGTCACATTCTGAAGCCCCGGTTGTTAGGATTTCAGCATACGAATTTGTGGGGGAAGAGGACACAATTCAGCTCACCTCATAAGAGGACACAACTTATGTTCATCTAAATTGTTTAAGTCTAAGGCCAATCTGGAGAAGCTAATTCAGAAACGTACCACTACGTTTGTTTAGTTTACATATATCTTTATAGTAGAATAATCCATTGGTTATTACATAAAAACTCTATTTTAGAAAGCAAGGTTAGATCTCTGCTTCCCCAAACCCTCCCCTCGGCATCCTTCAAAGTTTGCTTTTTAGGTAATTAAAGTAAAAATGTCTAAACAGCTTCTAAAGTCTGATCTTTTCCACAGAGTTGTCCTCATTCTTCAATCCCCCACTAAAATCCTACTTTTACACAAGGTCTCCCCTGATCTTCCCCAGCTGGAGGAGCTCTCTTCTCTTCAGGACTCTGAGAGTACCAATTAAAAGGCCAAGATTGGTGGAATGGACAACAATTATAATGTAACTATGTGCTGTCTACAAGAGAGATATTCTAGACTCAAAGACACAGTTTGAATGTGAAAGAAACAATTACACCACGCAAACACTAAGTGAAAGAGAACTGGAGTGACTATCCTAGTGTAAGACAAAATGGACTTTAATACAAAACTGTTACTAGAGACACAGAGGGGCATTTCACAATGATAAAAGGATAAATCCATCAAGAAGATATGACAATTACAAACATATAGGCACTTAACAGTGGAACCCAAAATATGTGAAGTAAAAACTGTCAAAATTGAAGAAGAAACAGACAATTCAACAATAATAGTTGGAGACTTCAATACCCTACTTTCAATTAAGAATAGAACAAAGACACAGGAGACCAAAAGCAAACAGAAGCCTTGAACAACATTACAAACCAAATGGACTTAACGGACATCTATAGAACACTCAAACCATTAACAACAGACTATCCATTCTTCTCAATGTAAATAGAAAATTCTCCACAATACATCATACATTAAGCCATAAAATAAGTCTCAATAAATTTTAAATGACTGAACCACACAAACTATGTTTTCTTATCTAAAGGAATGAAAATATAAAGGAATAACAGGAGGAGTTTGGGGAATTGAAAAATATGTGGAAATTGACACACTCCTAAATAACCAATGAGTCAAAGAAGAAAGTATGATACAAATTAAAAAATTATTTCAGTTAGTAGTATATTTAGGGCTGCTCTTCCAAAAACTAAGCTATTGTGCTAGAAAATTGCCCATTTTATTCATCAAAAGAAAAATCCAGTAGAATGTTACTTGCTGACTGGCAATATGTGAAAATCATAGTGAATGAATCAGAATTTCTGTCCTAACAAATCCTTCTGGTTCTGCTTTGAATCATCCTGTCTCCATTTCTTTCATTAATGTATGGAGAAGAAATGCCATGAAAGAGAAGTGGCAGCTTGCACTTCGAGAATGATTGTAACACACTTAAAATTTACTCCAACTAAGCTGTCAAAAAAAGTTTGGCAATAAATACAAACTAATATTTAGAATGAAGAAGAACAATTATCCATAATCCTATTTTCACACCTATTATGAAGGCTAACTCTGTGTCTTACCCAAGACAAGCTGTGTTTATTAATGCTGTGATTGGACACGTGTAAGCGACAATATGAGTTTACTTTAAGGGGGGTTTGGGTTTCAAACTTGCGCTCTACAGTAGGAATCCAGACTCATCCAATTCTAACAAGAACTGGATAAATTCTGGGTCTTTCCTAAAATAACAATGATTGCTCTTCACAAAAGAATCACCAACAAAGTCTGCACTTGAGGTTTAAATTGTCTTCCACTCTGTGCACATATAGCAGTGCTTCGCTTTTTAGACCCAATGTATCAACACTATAGATGAATATTTTGATTAATTAGTACAGGTTTATCAAATTCTTTGATAATCTTGGATGGAAAAGTAAAGCAATCCAAAGATTCAGTCCAGAGTAAATAGTGTAGCTTAATAGATCAAAAGCCTGCAAGAAACCAAGCTGTGGAAAAGTAATAATGTAAATAAAAATGTGATTTCAATCCCTGCTTGGCGACTGTCCTCGCTCTGGCCACTAAGGCTCGGTGCCATCAGATGCATTAATGCTGAGACACTGGTCACTCAGCAGGGAGGGGGAGATGGTGAAAGCCTTTTTGCCTGTAGACTGGGGGGAACGGCTTATAAGACTGAAGTGCATTTGGCTGATGCATCAGACATCAGTTACTGAAGAAGCAGAGGTGATGAACTTCCTTTAGCATTGACCTGAGGGGATAAAGGCATGCCAACGTGCTGAGTTACTTCAACAATGCAGAGACATCCAATGTCAAAATTCCACAGGGCTGTGCGGTGTTCCAAGGCTGAGACCGGCTTTCCGTGAGACTATCTTAAGGTGGTGGGATTTCTGAAGTGTCTGCAGAGATGCTGCCCTCCCCCACTCCACATCCCCATCACTCTTATTGTTGGAAGGACAAAGTAACCTTTGTCCTAGGAAACAATGATGGACGACCCCCAAAGCCCAATGCATATAAACAGTGCTAGTATCACATGGTGGTCTGGAGACTGAGCAAGGTATAGGAGGTAACTGAGAAGACATTTGCAAGGAATTTCTGTTCTTCTGTTCTCTCTATCCTGCTAAGCCATTTTCAACTGCTGAAGCCCCAGAAGGGTTTAGGACTTTGGCTGGAGAAAAGCATAGGAACGAGCATCTGAAATCTAAGACTCGAAGCCCTTTGTTCAGAGTTGGAGATCTTCCTGGAGCAGGGAACCTTAATAGCATAGATTAAGAGCTAGGGCATTGGAGTCTGACATCCTGGTTTCAGATTCTCATCTGTCACTTAATAGCTGTGCAAACTTGTGAAAGGTGCTTAACTCCTCTGAGTCTTGTTCCCTCATCTATCTACAAAGGGGACTTAATAGTAATATCGATCAGAATAAATTAGGATCTGCAAGTACTGGGAAACCGAAGATAACAGTGGTTTTAATGAGATAGAAGTCTCTCTCTCTCTCTCTCATGTAACACAGAAGACCAAGCCTGCTGTGGAGACTCCACACAATGAAGAAGTTGAAACGCATCTAGTTGCTCCACAATCTTCAATGGTGGCTTCCATTCCAGTCCAAGGTGGATGCTGCAGCCCCAGCCTTTACACTTACATTCCACCAGAGCAAGCAGGCAAAGAGAAAAGAAGGGAAGGGTCTTCTCCTACAGAGACATGACTCTTAATTTTCTTTTGTCCTGAACTTAATCACAGGGTCACACCTGGCTGCGAAAGAGCCTGGGAAACGTGGTCTTTACTCTGGATGGTCATGTTCCCCACTGCCACTGGGAAAGTCTGTTCGTGAGAGGAAAGAATAATAGTGGGGGATGCATAGGATTCTCTGCTCCCCAACCTATCAAGCTATTGTGAGGATTCAGATAAGGCTGGTAAAGTTCTTTGCACGGAGACCAGGCCAAAGGAAGTGTCCCATGAATGGCTGGGACCGCTGCCATCGTCATCCACTCAGAACACCAGTGTTTGGTCCCAGGTTGCCAGGAGGGAGCTGCGGCTGTGAGAAGCAGGCAGAAGCGGGACATGTACAGATGTCTGTGGAGCGTGGAAGGTCACAGGGCTCTCGGGCAGCAGGACCCGGAATAGAGTGAGGTGAGAGTGAGTGCCTCACCACGGGGGGATAACTTAGGGGTACGGGTGCCAAAGAATCAGCATTCAAGAAAAGTAAATGTTTTAATGCATTTTTTTAAGTAGCATGAATGTAAAAGATCCACAATAAATAAAATGTCATACATTTAAGTAAATATGGGGTCCACCACCATGCTTGCACAATTCCCCTCACCTGCTTTACCCTGATCAGAGCCTGTCTCTCCTGGCAGCCTCTTCTCAGGCCTGAGAGAATTCCAGAGTTTAAGTGAGATCACTTTAAAACCTGGGAGGTGTATCTGCAAAATAATAGGATGTGACAAACTATAAAAATCCCTAAGGCATATGGATATCTTTACTCCCTACATTAGTTTTAAAGAAAAACAATACTTGTTTTTAAATTGAAGAAAATCCATACTGCCTAAATCACAAGGAAATTAAAAGCACAATCAAAATTGTACCACTAAGACATTACCTTAATTAATACTTTAATGTCTATTTTCTCAACTTTCTAAAAGCAGTGTGTATACGTATACTTTTTTCATTTAACATTGAGCCTTTCAGTATATACTATAACCTGCATTTTCATTTAACAATAGCTTGTATTATTACATATTCTTCTACAGTATAACTCCTTATGGGTCATTCCATCGTGTGTGTACAGCAAATTAGAGTGAGTCCAACTTTTCTGTTCTTATAAATAGTTCTGTAGGGGCGCCTGGGTGGCTCCATTGCTTGAGTGTTCAACTCTCTGTTTCAGGTCAGGTCATGATCTCATGGTTCCTGGGATTGAGCCCTGAATCTGGCTCCTCTCTGTCAGCGTGGAGCCTGCCTGGGATTCTCTTTCTCTCCCACTCATGCTCTCTCTCTCAAAATAAATAAAGTGTTTTAAAAATATAAAATAAACATCGCTGTAATAAATATCCTTATAGTTAAGTTGTTTTCAAAATTATTTATTTATTTGCTTGGTAAAAATTCCTAGAAGAGGAATTGTTAGTAATCCTTCTCAAGATTGCCAAATAGCCTTCCAGAAAGTTTCTACCAATTTATACTCCTCCTAGAAGCATGCAAGAGTACAGGTTTCCCATTCTCTCGACAGCATTGAATATGACCAAATTTTTAACATCCTTACCCATTTAAAGAGTGAATACTTAAAATAAAACATTTTATTCACATTTCTTTAATTGCTAATGGAAGTCAAGATTTTTTTCATTTTTTTATTAGTATTTGTATTTTTTTAAGATAAATTACTTGAGGAGGTAAGGTGTATCACAGCAGGGATTTGTGTATGCTGCCAAGCACCTACAACAGTGCCTGGCAAAGAATAGGTGCTCAGTTAATATTTGTTGAATGAAGGAAAGTGTCTAACAATTTACAAGTGTTCTTTATCTGTCAAAGGAATTAATACTTAGGATGGGTTTCAAATATTTTTCTTAATTTATCATGTGTCTGTCAGTTTTATTTACTGTGTTCTCTGCAAGTTTTTTTAAAAAATCAAGTTAATCAACGTTTTTCCTCACATTTTCTCTCTGTATCAGAATATTACACCAAGACTCTGTGTGTGTGTGTGTGTGTGTGTGTTTGTACAATTTTTCCTGACTCTTATTTTTTTCTGTTTTTAAATCATATTTAGGGGCACCTGGGTGGCTCAGTTGGTTAAGCTTCCGACTTCGGTTCAGGTCATGATCTTCCAGTTTGTGGGTTCAAGCCCCACATCGGGCTCTGTGCAGACAGCTCAGAGCCTGGACCCTGCTTCAGATTCTGTGTTTCCCTCTCTCTATGCCCCTCTCCCACTTGTACTCTGTCTCTCTGTCTCTCAGAAATAAACATTAAAAATTTTTTTAAATCATATTTAATTTTACTCTTATAGTATATTTGATTTTTCTTACTTTTTCCAAGCAGCCTTTTATCTTCTGCAAAAAAAAAAAAAAAAAAAAAAAATCTTTTCCTCTTTACTAATGTTTATGCCTCATTTCTTTTTCTCATCTTATGCCTTTGTTTAAATTCCAGAAAACCGCTTAATGATAAGATGACAATAAGCATCTTTGTCTTGTTTGACTTGAAATGCTTCTTTATTTGTATGCTATTTATATCAAGATACTAATTTTAGAATGCCTACTTCAGTTAAATTTTTAAATTTCCCTTTAAAAGACTTTCTTAAAATCAAGAATAGGTTTTAGGTTTTCTCAAATGTTTTTGACACCAATATTTTTTATATTTTGCTATTTGAGCACTAATATTTTCCTTGTTCTGGTAATATGATTAACTATATTAATAAATATCCTAAAATTATATCCTTCTTATATTTCCAGAGTAAACTCACTTGGACATAGTATATTTTAAAAAAATACAGCTCCAGTTTTGACTTGCTAATATTTCATATGGGATTATTATATTTATATAGGTATACATTTAGTCAATTGTCTCTTTTTAAGGTTCTAGTATGTCAAGTTTGGTATCAGGTTATATGAATTTTCTAAAATAAATTGTAAAGCTTTTATTTCCTTCTCTTTTAATAGTTTTAATAGCACAGGAACTATATGCTCCTTGAAAATATCAAGGAACTTGCCAAAAAATTTCCCTGGATCTAGTACTTTAATGGTGGGTATTCAACAATTGTTTTTATCTTTTCTATGCTTTTTGTTCTATGTAGACTGTCAACTTCTTTTACACAAACCATTTGTGTTTTCATTTTTAAAAATGAATTGACTCAGTATTTGAAATTTATCAACATAGAGATATACATTGTATTTTCTTAAAGCTTTTCATAATCCCTTTTATAGCTTTGCCCAAATCCACTTCTTGTTATTAATACGTATATTTGATTTTTTATTTTAGTTGTTCTCTTTTTTCTCTCCTTTTGTTTTCCTTACACTTGTGAGGAGTTTGCCAATATAACTGGTCCTATTGAAAGAATGGATTTTTAATTTATTATCACTTATCTACTTTTCTAATTAATTAATTTTGCATTAAACTTTATGCTACTTCCTACCTTCCTCCTGCTTCCCCTGTATTTCTCTCTCTTTCTGGATTGAACTAAATGCTTAGATTATAAGCAAAATAAACACACTTGAGACTACCTGAGTGTAGCTGTATTAGTTTTTGCTAGATTATGCTGCAGGGAGAAATAATCCCTAAATCTCATTGGTTTAAACATCCAGGTTTATTCTCTTTTCACATTATATGTCCTTTGCATGCTGGCTACAGCTTTAGTCAATGTGTTCTTCATTTTGAGATGCAAGCCAAATCCACCTCATATGTGGGATGTGCTTTTCTTACCACAGGAGGAAGAGAGCAGTGGCTGAGGTGCATCTGGGCTCACAGAGCTTCTGCTTGGATGGGACACAGATTACTCCCATTCACATTCTAATGGCCTAGCAAAGTCAAATGGTGCTGGTGGGGGTGGGTAAGGGGTCAAATCCCTATCACGGGGAGGATAGCAAATAATTGTCCTAGACTTTGAGAGATAATACTCTTATTGTTATTTTTTAAAGTAGTCTACAACTATGGTTTTTTTAATCTTTTTTCAGAGCATTTCATACAGTGTTATGAGAAAACAAGTCCAGAGAGGGTGTGTTGTGACCACACAGAACAAAGACATCCAGTCCAGTCTAAAGGTTAGGGAGACCTTCCTGGTAGAGCGTATGGTAGCTGTTGGCCTGATAGAGAAGAACCAGGAGAGTTTCAGGATTAAAGGGAAGTGAGGGGTGGGGTGGGAAGAAAGTCTTTCAATTATCTGATCAGATGCCAGTGTACAATTTTTGACTGTGAACCTGAACTGTGTCAGTCCACACTGCTCTAGTATTATTTAACTTCAAAAAGTTAAAAACACAACCTCTGTGCAAGTATAAAAGGAATATGTGTTAATGATTTTGTTTGACTCAGTAGGAGAATCTGTAAGATGTTAATACTATTTATCTCTTTTTTAAGGCTTTTCAAAAATGTTTTATTTATTTTTGAGAGAGAGAGCATGAGTGGAGGAAGGGGCACAGAGAGAGAGAAACAGAGTATCAGAAGCAGGCTCTGTGTTGTTAGCAGTGAGCTGGTTGTGGGGCTCATGAACCATGAGATCATGACCTGAGCCTAAGTCAGAGGCTCAGCCAACTGAACCACCCAGGCACATCTTAAGACTACTTCAGTGGAGAATCTGAGGAACAGAGATATCTATAGGCAGTCAAGAATGTCTACATAAATTTGCTAATAGATACAAAATGGTTAATACCTGAAAAAGCAATAAAATGCAATGTTTGGGGTTATCTTTTCCATATTTACTGGGTGAAATTCATTTGCTTTGCTGTGAACAAGAACCATTTGCATTATTATCAAGTTTTCCACATGTTAACTGCTACCTCTGTGGTTGGAAAGTAGCCTAATCAATAGAAAGCCAATAAAAAGTGCACACCTTATAGGACATATAAGCTAATGCCCAGCAAGCCACTAAAAGCACACCCAGTAGTCTCTTTTGCTCATCTTCAAGTTGGAACACGTTTTCTTGATAATACCTTTTAAAATTGCGAAAAAAAAAAATTAATATCGTTTCCCAACAAAGTCATTAACTCTGCTGAGTGGATCAAATAGGTATGAGCCCACCACGTGGTCTTGAAACATGTATCTCCACCTCCCTGCCTAGGTTCAGGTCTGGCCTATATGTTAATAATCTCTACTATGTGTCCCCGGAAGGTCATTCGGGTTTACTCTCACTATCAAGGGTAACACATTCAGCAAATTCTTCAGCTCTTGTCAACTCCCCAGCAGCCTTTTGTGGTCCTTTTAACAGTCTGCTGGGCTGAGCAGGAAGAGACAGGTTGCTCTGGGCAGTGTTCGACAGCACAGCTCTTTGTCTCTCGTTGTCAGCCAGCCCTGTCACTACATTGTTCTCCGGGCGGCATGCCTTTGATGGACTATCTGCCCCTCATGGCTCAACACTCGGAGCAGCATTTGGAGAAACAGCAGCCCTGCCGTTCATTGTTCCTTCTGGTACAGAATCATCCTATTATAATATGATGCACTACCAACTCAGTGCCGCGTATTTGTTGAGAACAGGGTGAGGGGGTCCCAACGATGCAAAAGTATGCTCCTGTTCTCAAAGGGTTGTCTGTCTGCTGGGGAGACAGGCCACAGGCCAAGGACAAAAGCTAGAACAGCCCTGCAAGGAAGCCACAACCAAACCCCTAGTCTGCTGCTCATGCAATCTTGGGCAAGGACTTTTTTAAAAACATCATTCCTGAGGTATAATTTATATACCATCACCCATTGTGAGTATAGCATTTGATAAAATTATTGTTAGTAACTTTACAGAGCATGCAAACATCACTTCAGGCCAATCTTAGAACATTTCCATCACCCCCCAGAAGGCTGACTCTGATCACTTTCGGTCAATCCTCATTCTCAGCCCAGCCCCAGACAACCACTGACCTGTTTTCTGTTTCTACAGATTTGCCCTTTCTAGAAATTTCATATAAATGGAATTATACAATATGTGCTAATTGGTGCATGACTTCTTTTACTTGGCATAATATTTTTGAGCTCCAACCTTGTTGTGGCATGTATTAGTGTGCATTCATTCCTTTTGACGCTGAATTGTATTCCATTTTATGGATTTCCACACTTGGTTATCCATTCACCAACGGATGCATATTTTGATTGGGCCTATTATGTATAATGCTTCTATGAACATTCACATATAAACCTTTAGGTAGATAATAGGTTTTCATTTCCTTTGGATAGATCCCTGGGAGTAGATTTGGAGGTTTAAGTATCTGTTTAACTTTTTAAGAAACAACCAAACTCATTTACCAAGTGGTTGTACCATTTTACATTCCCACCAGCAATGCATGAGGCTTCTAGTTTCTTCACATCCCCATCAGTATTTGTTATCATCTGTCTTTTCGATCATAGCCATCCCAGTGGGTGGGCATGGCATCTCGCTGTGGTTTTGATTTGCATTCTCCTAATGGCTAATGATGCTAAGCACATCTTCATATGCTGAAGAGCCATTCACGTATCTTCTTGAGCAAAATGTCTATTCCAATCTGGCATATTTTTAATTGAGTTATTTATCTTCCTACTGTTGAGTTGTAAGAGTTGTTCACATACTCTGGATACAAATTCCATGTCAGATATATGATGCGCAAATATTTTCTCCCAGCCTGTGGCTTGTCTTCTCATTTTCTTAATGGACAAATTATTTGAGCTACTGGAATCTAACT
This sequence comes from Crocuta crocuta, assembly GCF_008692635.1. Classification (NCBI taxonomy): domain Eukaryota; kingdom Metazoa; phylum Chordata; class Mammalia; order Carnivora; family Hyaenidae; genus Crocuta; species Crocuta crocuta. The sequence goes on along the minus strand of NW_027532002.1, from coordinate 2,168,998 downwards.
CCAATTTTTTTTATATATTTGCAGGGGATATTAACAATATCTATTCTCAGGATTGTTGAAAGCATTAAAAGAGGTAAAATATGTAAAAGATGGTTAGCATAGACTTTGGAGATTATTAGGAGGCTTGCTGAATGTTTACTGAATAATCTGAATATAGAGAAGTGTTTGAAAAGTGCCAAACTGCAGGTATCTGAGTGCTTCACTTGTTCAGGGAGCAAAGAAATCAAACAAGAGCTGAAGGCTCCGTGGTTCCCCAGTGGGAGTAGCACCTTGATATGTGTTGCGGGATGAGAAAATTGGGACACAGGAAGGTAGTCCCGGACAGGGAAATGGTCGACAGAAGCACAGAGGCTGAGTATGCAAAGCCGGTGAGGATGGCAGAAGGGAAACCAATTTACGGCAGACTGCGTTCCTCAGACAGAGCCAAATATCATTAAAGCCTGGTGTTATCAAGTTACTATGTAAAGTAGGCATTTCATTCAGTTCTCTAACACTCGAGTTAAAAGGAAAAGGTGATTGTTCTGTTCTGAAAGGGGGAAATCAAGGAAAGAGCAAAAATATTTTAGCCAATGTAAAATCATGTCACCAATCCTGGAGAAAACTGAAAATGTATTACTTGGGGTGGGGACAGGTGGGGACACTGTGGGGTCTGACCAGGCTGGGGAGGGGGCGGGGCCCATGAGAGAGCACCCAGGTAGCTGTCCCTGCTGTGGACTCCTGGGGGCGTGAGACACCACACGGTCTTGAAACCGGGGCCGGTTTCAAACTGACATCAGGTTATCATGGAGTCAGCAACCAAACACAGATTCGAGAGCCTGGGCCTCTAAACCCAGGAAATCATGTCTACCATAAGAAGAGGGTAAACCCAAAATGTCAGGAAATAAGAACAGCTGATATCGATTTGAGCTCACTATACACTGGGGTCTGGGTCAAGATTTTACATAAAACATCTCACTAAATTTTTGCTATTTCCCATGACGCAGGTACTATTATTGCCCCCATTTTATAGATGAGGAAACCAAGACTCAATGAAGTTAAAGGCTTGATAGCGCTGGGGGCTTAACTTGGGCAATCTGACCCAGGCTGTTGCTCTTAAACATGGTCTATGCTGTGCCTTCACTGGGGCTCATGTCAATGCCTGTTTCTCTGAGTACTGTAAGCCAGCACAGGGCCTGTTATATATGCAAGTTCCTAAGAGGTGTGTATGGCAGGCACCAAAGCCAAAGGAACCCCTAGCATCACAGGACGAAGCTGAGGCATGATGAAGAGACCCACAGGTAAAAATGAATCAATGAATGTGAGATGGAATGCAGGGCCCATTTGGTTAATAGGAGTTAAGTGTGCTTCCCACCCCCCGCCCCCCCAGTTTATTTAAGAGAGAGAGTACAAGCAGGGGTGGGTCAGAGAGAGACAGAGAAAGAGAATCAGAAGTAGGCTTTGCACGCTCAGCACAGAGCCCAATGTGGGGCTCGAACACGTGAACTGTGAGATCATGACCTGAGCCAAAATCAAGAGTCGGATGTTTAACTGACTGAGCTATCCACGGGCCCCTAGAAGATACATATTTTAAGATTTGCGAATCATCTACTCTTAAGCATCACTTAGAGCAGTTCCAGGCTTTTCCCTCTGTAATAATAACTTCATTCCATCCCACTTTATTTCACTCGACCTTGTGGAGCCTGTCCCATAACTGGCCCTCTGGGGCTTGTGCAGGATCCAGTGTCCACCGCAGGAGAGAACCATCACCCACGCAGCTGCCCAGGATGAGTGGGGAGGAGGGGACTGCTCCTCCAGCCTGCACCAGCCCGCACAGCAAGGTGGTGCAGCCTCCTGCTACATTAGCTACATGGAGGCTGCATCCCGGGCAGGGGCTTAACCCTGCTGGTCTCAACTTCATCCTCTTTAAAATGTAAATGATAACAGTCTCTACCCAAAGAAAGCCAAAGTGCTGCAGGGACATTTAAATAAAATGTGGCCTATAAAGTCATAAGCATAGGAATAAGTCAGAGAAAGACAAATACCATATGATTTCACTCATATGTGAAATTTAAGAAACAAAACAGATGAACATATGGGAAAGAGGAAAAAAAAGACAGGAGAGGGAAACAAACCACAAAAGATTGTTAACGACAGAGAATGAAGTGAGGGTTGACCAACTGGAGGTGGGTGGGGGATGGGCCAGATGGGTGATGGGTACCTAGGAGGGCACTTGTGATGAGCACTGGGTGTTGTATGTAAGTGATGAACCACTGAATTCCATTCCTAAAACCAATATTGCACTGCATGATAACTAAAATTTAAATTAAAAAATAAAAATACAGATTTTATAAGAAAGAAAGAAACAAAGAAAGGGCTAAGAAAAATGTTGGTCTTATCAATTGACTTTCCCAGGTGCTAGTTCCAAAGCCCATATCAGGTGGGAGTGTCTCTTCTCCAAATGTGTCACATCCTTCCTGTGCAATCCTAGGCTGGATACGCAGGACACCAATAGGGCTGATTTGCCAGTTTTATCCTATGCTGAGAAGGAATGGATGAACTCTCTGAAGATAAGGCATCCCTAATTCCCTTCCTTCCTCTGTAATCCTCCACCCCCCTCTTTTTTTCCCTTTCAGCCCGGTAGACAAAAAAATGAATGTCCTGGCGTCTTGCCAAATGTAGCAGGAAGTTATGAATGAGGATTGCACAGGACAGTTGACTCTCTACAGAGATAGGCTCCAAATTAATCCTGAAGGCTGGGCAGTAACCACAGGAAACTTGGAGCCATGAGGCCACCACTTAACACTTACATATCTCTGTCTATCCTGGAGCCTTAGGCAAACAATAGCTTAATCTACTAAAGGACCAGGGGAAGTATTATTAGTCATGGACTATCTGAGATCAACCTTTGGGAACATACACGTGGGGCCAGAATCTGGAATCAGGGCCTCTGGTGGGAGTCGGATCCTTCTGTGAGTCTTTGAGGAATGTCACAGCAAATTTCCAACTACTGGTTAATGTCTGCCAGTGCTTAGCAAATTAGGCCCATGTTGAAGTGTCAATGCCCAAGGGACTGATTTATTGAACTACCCTAATTAGGATCTTGTAACACATCAAAGGAGCATTAAAGAAAAAAAGTGCTGGCTTCTGAGACTAATGAGTACACATAGGCATTGCTCTGTCTCTTTGCCAGGCTCAACAAAGGCCATTCTGTCACTGCAGTGGGCCCTAGTGGAAGAGCAGCCATCAGTTAAGTGAAAACATTAACCCAGCTCCTGGAGCAACCATATATAGTAACCTCGTCCCCCATCCCGACTTTCTCCTTTGCTAGTCTTTCAGCTCTTTTAGAGCCTCAAAACTAGCTCAGAGTCAAAGCTGGGAAAGCTTCTGGGTCAAGGAACTAACCAAGACAACCTACAATTGAGGATTTGGAAATAAGCTGAGACAATTAATCAGCTCCTGGAATTACTGCCGCCCTCCTTCTACCATGACTACTGCGTCTCAAATATGCATCTTTCATTTGAAATCTTCTTAACCACGGATGACACCAGCTTTCCCCATAGTCACATCTTGCCAAGCAGGCCAGTTTTGCTCTTGAGAGTATAGTGCCATAATTATTTCTACCCAAGCTTTCTTCCCCCCCCCCCCCCCACTGTCAATTCAGTTTCTGTAAGCTTGAGTAACATACTCAATCTTTCTGCCTTGGTTTCTTCATCTGTACAGGAAAAATTACTGAAAATACATGCCCATTGGGGTTGCATGGAGGATTAGAAATATATGTCAAGTGTCTGGCACATAATTAGAACTTAATGAGCACAGTGATTGTTATTACCCTCATATGATGAGTATAAAAGGAGACCCAGATGACTGGGAAATATTGACAAACAAGTCTTTACAGAAGGACCTTCTCATGGTTAAGACAGAGAATGCCTGGGGGTGCCTGGGTGGCTCAGTTAGTTAAGTGTCTGACTTCGGCTCAGGTCATGATCTCATAGTTGGTGGGTTCGAGCCCCATGTCAGACTCTGTGCTGACAGCTGAGAGCCTGAAGCTTGCTTCAGATTCTGTCTCTCTCTCTCTCTCTCTCTCTCTCTCTGCCCTTTCCCTGCTTGTGCTCTGTCTCTCTCAAAAAAATAAATAAACATTAAAAATATTTTTAAAATGGGGCGCCTGGGTGGCTTAGTCGGTTAGGCGTCCGACTTTCACTTGGGTCATGATCTCACGGTTCGTGGGTTCGAGCCCCGCGTCGGGCTCTGTGCTAACAGCCAGCTCAGAGCCTGGAGCCTGTTTCAGTCTGTGACTCCCTCTCTCTCTGACCCTCCCCTGCTCACGCTGTCTCTCTCTCTCTCTCCTAAAAATAAATAAAACATTAAAAAAAATATTTTTAAAAGACAGAGGATGCCTCTCATAATTATAAGATGCCTATGTCAAGGTGCAGTTCAGTCACCCAGATGCAAAACATTCCACAACCCCAATAGGATTCTATGTTTAGCTGATTGTCTGAGCTTCCCTTTTGGTTGACATTGAAGAATATAACGCAAGAGAAGCAAGTAACTGAGCTCCTTGGAGAAAGGGCTGGTTCAGGTCTGGAGCAGGAAATATTTGGGATACACCTGGAACTTTCTACCATACAAGACAGCAAGAAAGCTATCTGAGTCTACTGGGATCAAGGTAAAAGGACTCAGGAGTTGTCTCATCAGAGAGGTTCCCATTGGCCAAAGATTGGGCAATTTGAGCAGCAACGAGGGTACTAACTGCTACAATGGATTGGAATACATTAAATGTGACCTAGGGAATTAATTAATTATTTTTAAGAACTAACAAATAAAAGGAAAGACTCAAACACTTATTTTACCTTTCCAATGTAAACTCTGAAAGTAATCAAATCATTGATGAGAGGTTTCTCTTTATAGTGCTTCCAGCTAAGAAATGAGGAGGGACAATAGAAAAATCACCATTTTGTAACACTAATGAATTAATTTATTTGACAATGATCATCATAATGTCATAAAAAGAGAGACAATTGAATATGTTATGCCTCCTGATGAAAGTGCATAGCACCATCTCTAAAGTGATCTTGCCAAAAATATCATATTTTAATCTGATTAAACTCTAGATCTAAATACTAATTTCCTGGCAAGTCAGAGCCAGAAAAACATGCTAAATGATATTGTGGGGTTACAATCAGCCAAGTCTAGACTATGAGAACCTCTACAGGACAAATGGTTTCATCAACAAGGAGAAAGATAAAGAGAGAGAGGAAGGAGAAACCTATAAATTAAAAAGCAACACATGCTGAAAACACCAGATGGTGGTGAAAATGTGGAGCAACAAAAATTCATTCATTGTTGGTGGGATATCAAAATGGAAGGTGCTTGGCATTTTCTTATAAAGCTAAACAGACTCGTACCATTATAGTCTAGCAGTCATACTCCTTAGTATTTACCCAGATGAGTTGAAAACTTATGGCCACACAGAAGCCTGCAGATAGATGTTTACTGCCAAGTTATTCACACTTGACAAAACTTAGAAGCAACTAAGATGTCCTTCAGTATGCAAATGAATAAATTGTTTTACATCCAAATGATAGAATACTATTTGGCACTTAAAAGAAACAAGCTCATAAGTCATGAAAAGAAGCCTAAATGCATATTACTAGTGAAAGAAGCCAGTATGAAATGGCTACATACTATAGGATACCAACTATGAGATATTCTAGAAAAGACAAAAGTATGGAGATAGTACAAAGGTAAGTGGTTGACAGGCACTAGCAGGGAAGGAAAGAACAGACAGAGCACAGAGGATTTTCAGGACAGTAAAGCTGTATCTGCATGATACTATAATGTACTTCTAACTGCATGTTACTACTAAAGGGGATACTCACCATTATGGATTTGCCAAAACCCATAGCAGGCACAACACCAAGAGTGAAATGAATATAAACTATGTTCTTTGGGTGATAATGAGGTATCAATGCAGGTTCATCAACTGTTACAAATATACCACTCCAGTTCAGGATATTGACAGAGGGAGAGTTTGTTGAGTGTGTGAGCACAGAGGGTATATAAGAAGTCTGCACTTTCCATTCAATTTTGCTGTGAACCCAAAACTGCTCTAAGAAATGAAATATTTTTTAAAGAAAACAACACATGTGAGAAGTCAACCAATTACAATGTATGGACCTTATTTGGATCTTGATATGAACAAACTATATATGGCAGAGTATGGGGTAGGGAGAAGTAGAGGAGAAATAAGTAGATATTGAAAGATATTAAGGAATTATTATAATAACTTTTAGAGGTGATAATGTAGGGTGATGTTTGAAAAATAGTTCTTCATATAATAATACTGAAATGTATATATAATAATATGAAATATGGAATTTGCTTTAAAATATTCTAGTAGAACAGCAAGTAAGAATATTCATAAAATAGGATTGGCTAGGTGATGGGTAAATACAGCTCATCATGCAATTCTTTTGACTACTGTTTACGCTTGAAATTTTCCATAATAAAAAGAAAAAGGGCAGTACCAATTGGGGTACTAGCTACAGCCCCATGACAACACATGTGCTGTGATATGAACACATAGACAAAGCTCTGAAATTTTTATCACCAAAGAGGTGGTCCAACATTGACACCTGAAGCCAGTTAAGTCACTGCAATCTGGGAATCTCTGAAAAATTAAAGTAAACCTGATTAACTATCCCAGATCACTGGCTCTTGGGCCCATTAGGTCCTCTGTGGTTGAGATGTTTAATGGGAACTTAAAAAGTTAAATAACAAACATCCCATGCTCATGGGTTGGAAGAATAAATATAGTTAAAATGTCATTACTACCCAAAGCAATCTACACATTCAATGCAATGCCAATAAAAATTGCACCAGCATTCTTCTCAAAACTAGAACAAACTATCCTAAAATTTGTATGGAACCACAAAAGACCCCGAATAGCCAAAGTAATACTGAAGAATAAAACCAAAACGGGAGGCATCACCATCCCAGACTTTAGCCTCTACTACAAAGCTGTCATCATCAAGACAGTATGGTATTGGCACAAAAACAGACACATAGACCAATGGAACAGAATTGAGAACTCAGAAGTGGACCCAAAAGTATACAGCCAACTAATCTTTGACAAAGCAGGAAAGAGTATCCAATGGAAAAAAGACAGCCTCTTTAACAGATGGTGCTGGGAGAACTGGACAGCAACATGCAGAAGAATGAAACTAGATCATTTTCTCACACCATACACAAAAATAAACTCAAAATGGATAAAGGACCTGAATGTGAGACAGGAAACCATCAAAACCCTAGAGGAGAAAGTAGGAAACAAAACCTCCTTGACCCCAACCACAGCAATTTCATACTTGACACATCCTCAAAGGCAAGGGAATAAAGAGCAAAAATGAACTATTGGGACCTCATCAAGATTAAAAGCTTCTGCANAATGCCGAGAACAAACTGAGGGCTGATGGGGAGGGGAAGGGGGGTGATGGGCACAGAGGAGGGCACTTGTGGGGATGAGCACTGGGTGTTATATGGAAACCAATTTGACAATAAACTAGTTTTTTAAAAAGTTAAATAACAAAAATAAATAAATAAATAATAAAAATTCTCTGTAAGGGCTGTTTAAAAATCAAGTATAATGGAGATCATCTCTTGATACTGGTATCTCAAAGGGAAAGAAAAATGAACATTTTATGAGTCTCTTCTGTGTGCCAAGCACTAGGCTTGCTTCATCTCCTCTATTACAGCCAGGGAAGGTAAGAATTAATAGTTTCCATTTTGAGATGGGGAACTGAAGCTCAGAGAACTGAAAGAGCTCCTTCAACACCAGATTGGTGGTAAATGGCTGAGCCAGGACTTAAACCTTGACCATCTGAGTACAAACTGTTAATCTCTACTCTATATTTTCTAAGTGGATTCAACCTAGGTTGATTTCTAGCCATCACTTAGGGATATGACAAACCTTTCTGATTTTAGGCGTCAAATACAACATTTTCTTCCCACCCTCCCTCCCTCTCTCTCTCTCTCTCTCTCTCTGTTTCTTCCTTCCTTCCTTCCTTCCTTCCTTCCTGCAAGTCTGTCCACAGTCATATATCAAAGCCTAGTTTTCTAAGTAACAAGCTAGTGATGTATGGGGTGTGGAGTGGGGAGGGGGAGGATGCTGAGACTGGCCTGCGAAGCAGATTCAGGGATACACAGAGAGCTGAGTCAATGACCAGGGATAAAATAAAACCCTCACACCAGACACCCATCCAAACAAGAGGCCTCTATGAAGAGCTGGGCACGGCAGGGTGTGGGGCTACAGGCTAGCGCTGGGGCCATCAGCTAGAAGAAGAGAATCACAAGGAGGAGAGTAGGGGAGGAATCTGAGCTGATTCCCTGAACCAGCTGGCACAGAATCACAGGTGCCTCTGGGATCTTGACCTGGGGGCTTTGGAGGCCTCCTCAGATAAGCCCTGTTTTTCATGGCATTGCCCACTCACCTTTCTCCCTTAATATGTTGCCCACTGCATCACAATGTTTCTCAAGTACACACTTCTCTCTAGGTCATTTGGTGCTTTGTTCCCATAGAACTGGACATGGAAGTCCAAAAGCACAGACTTCTCAGAATTTGAAAATAAGCTGTTTCTGCAAGAATGCTTCATGCATCCTCTCCCAAAAGTTCTAAAAGAGTTTATGAAAACTGTCAATGCCAGTGTTACACACAATGACTCGTACAGTGTATCATTTTCTAGGTTGGACGAACCAGAGCTTCTGATTCTACTAGAGCAAATTTGGGTGAAATAGTAAAACTCCAAAGTTGCTATATTATAAATACTGTTTGTGATTTATTGCATGTATTTGCCATTTTAGAGGACTTGGTGGTCAGTAGGAACACATTAGAGCAAATACCTACAGGATGCATTCTTTTGTAAAGGATGAAAATAGCATACAGATTTGGGTTTTTCTTTCAAAAGTGATAGAGGTAGTAAAACATCTTCTTCCAGGGGTGCGAATGTGGTCTGAGCTTCTCTGGGGCCTGTCTGCTACAAGCCCCATCTAAACCAGCCACCAAGAGGGGAATCACTTGATATCCACCCTCTAGCAACTTGAGTCTCTGCTCTAGGTGACAAGGAGTTTCAGCAAAGTTTGGGAGACTCCAATGCAGAATGCAAGCTCTTCGGCAGTAAGACTGAGAAGGTACGAGAACCCACCTTGCCTCTTTCCCATCATCTTTTGCCTCCTCACTGACACCCCATGTAGACAAAAGCTTCATGAGAACCTGACCTTCAGTAGTTGATCTCTTGCAAGTGGAACATCCAGAATATTTAGCAGGTTTAGCAGAACAGTCATTGGCTATCAATGCCTTACCCTAGGGACTTGCCACAGCCACCACAAGTCACTCTATGAATCAGCCCTTCTGAAGTTCGCAGGTCCTTTGTGGAGGAGAGAGAGCTCTTTCCAGGCACTTGACCTTATCCTCTCAGCCCACCGTCAGAACTTGCTTAGGCAATAGGAGCAAACAAAGTCAAGACAGATTTTAGCAACAATACAGAAATCCTATAATCCTATTTCACAGCTTCACAATGTCACCATCATGGACCTGGAGCAAGTGATCAATATGTTAACATTCCTGACCCTAAACTAATCTTCTAAGGACTTCTACCACTGTCCAGACCTCACAGAATTGCCCTCTACTTGCCCTCAGAGTCTAGAGCAGGGCTGCATGGCAGAAGGAACACAGAGGATGCAGACTGCCCAGCTACTGTAGGCAGGGACTCACCCAACTAACACACCATCTCCTCTGTCCCTCACAATGCCTTTGGAAGCAAGCAGAAAGATTCTGTATTTCCCATCTTACAGATAAGGAAACTGAGGCACAGAGAGGTAATATTATTTGTCCACGTTCCTACAGCGAGTAGTTAATAGAGCTGAGACCACCTCCCTGGTCTCCTGACACTTAGACCTTTGTCTTTCCATCATCCACTAAAGTAACATAGATGCAAGTCCTTACTGTCACCTGTCACTATTACGCTTTAGTCTTCTGAAAGGGATCTCTACTAAAACCTTGCCACGTAGTGGCAGTACAAGGTCAGTCCCCCATCAGAAGGTCATCTGCTAATCATTTCCCTTCTTTCCTTTCAAGCTCCTCTTTACTCTGGACACTGTCCTTCCCCAACTTCTCATCTGTCACCACAACCTGCCTCGGGCTACCTTTCCCCGGCAGATATGCAGTGTCCCCACTCCTGCCAGGGTTCTCAGGAGGGAGGAGGCATCCTTGGGGATTCTCACCTCTAGTACATCTGTCCAAGTGAGAGAAATTGGGAAACCACAAGAAAAGGGGACTTGTGGGAACAGCATCTATCATATCTCTCCCATCCCTGGAAGAGAGATTTCCGGCTTCCACAAACCACCATGCTCTGCAAGGAGGCTTCTTTTACATACACTTTGCAGGGATGACTTAAGTAAGTCTTGACGACTCTCTTTCCCTGGAGACTAGACTAAAAGTATTGTTTAGAAATCTAATATATGGTTTATTTACTCAATTTGTGCTGAGCTCCACAGTTCCTTCAGGCCAGCCTCACTAGCCCATTACTCTATTAATGCTCCATTACTGAAATTAGTGCTGTAATTGGAGGGGGAAGGGCCGACGAAGGGGGCACTCCTTAAAGGCACAGGTCTCATTTAATCACATCACCGACAGAAGCACGAAACTGGGGTGGTGGCCACGTGAATGGCTGGGCCAAAGTGATGCCTTAGCAGCGAGTCGGCAGGCAATGGTCAGCGATGCTGCACCTGCCAGGCAGCACTCGCACCTGTGCAAGGCCCTGTGTGGGGGCGGAGGAAGCCAAGATCATTGCTCCTGCAGCTCCTTCGCGGGCTTTGATGCTTTAGTCTCATTTCATCCTCAAACCCGCTGTCCCAAACACATTGCTCAGCCCCAAGTCCACGCCTGGCCCCTCACTCTTAGAAGGTGCTGTGAAGGCCGTTTTTCTTGAGTTTTCCTTGCTTCCCACCTCTTTACTTCAATACACTTGCATACTCCCCCTCCTTTTTTGCTTCTCCTTGCCCAAATGGAATCCCCTCCCAACCACCTCCCACTCACCAGGCTATACCTTCAGTCAGGGCCTGCTCACTTCTTCTAAGAACCATTCCAGAAACCCTCCACTCTTGCTCTCCCTTTCCATGCCTTGCCCCCCTCCGCTACTGACTTATCTGTCTTCCCTGTAACTATAACCCGCCACTCCTTAAGTATCTGGCCATCACTTCCTCTCATAAAAACATTTCTTGTGAGGGGTGTCTGCACTCCCTGCTTCTTAGCCCTCACCTCCTACTCACTTCTTCATACTCTGGGATCTGAACTGCACCCTTGCATCTACTGGGGTGGCTTTATTTAAAGGTCACCCGTTGTCCAATCCAAAAGTCATTCCTCAAATCTTATCCTCCATGGGACATCTGTGTAGCAACTGAAATTTGCCAAAGATCCACTTTCTGGAATGAATTTTCCCTCTGGCACCTGTGAATACTGGTTTCTCCAAATTGTTCTGTTCTTTGTGACAGAGCACTCTCTTTCTACAGTTGTAGTTCTTGACATTTTTTAAAGAGTCACAGGTTGTTTTGAGAATCTAATAAACACACACACACACACACACACATTCATGGGCCCTATAAAAGTCTGGAAATGGCAGGTTAACCACCTCTGCTTCTTTCTTTCTTGGTGATCTTGACCATTTCCGTTTTTTAAATTATGTATTTGGACAATTATCAAATCTAAGCCTCCAACCTTGGTCTATTTATCAATTCCATACCTGCATTTTGAGCTGCTTGATAGGCACCCTGCAGGGACCTCCAACTTGTCTTCCATATCCTGCTTTACCCTTGCCTATCTCTGTTGGTGGCCGGGTGACATCTCTGTGGTTCTGCAGACGAGAAAACTTTTGGTCATCATTAACCCTGCTGATTTTCCTAAACCCATCCCCAAACCCATCAGACGCCAACTCCTGATGGCTTTCCCTCTACCTCACAGCCATTCCTCTCTCCTTACCCCTCTGGCACCATCTCAGTTTGGCTCATCCTCACAAATGGTCTCCATGCCTCTAGTCATAGGCTGCCCAGTCCACCCATATCACACCACTGCTGTGAGACAGAGATTTAGAGCTAGCAGAGTCCCAGTCTTAGACATGGCAGGAGGCCTGTAGGTGTGGTCCAGTCCAGCCCACTCTCTCCTTGTCGGCCTCTGTGACATCTGGATAGCGGCTATACAGCATTTACTTGAATATCTCTGATGAAGAGAAACTGACTTCATCATTAAATAGATCATTTAACTTTTGGTCAATTCTAGTTATAGAAGACTTCATCCTCACATTAAGCTAAAATCTACCTCCTGTAGGTCACTCTCAGCTCTTTAGTGATTCTCTTTGCCTACAGAAGTTCCCAGCTCTTCATCTTAGCACATAAACCCCTTCACAATCTCCCCAGCAACAAAGATTAGCTACAGAGTGGCCTGCACATCTAGTGACTACATTTCCCAGCCTGTCCTGCAGCCAGCCGTGGCCAGAGACTAAATTCTTGCTAATTGACAATAAGCAAAAATGAAGTGTATGGGAGCCACTTCCAGGTGTGAGCCCTTCAAACATCCAGCACACATTTCTCTAGCCTGTCATGCTTTCCCCCAAAACTGGAATGTGGAGACTGTCCCAATCACAAAGATAGGGCAACACCCCAAGGGAGGACAGAGCAATCAAGCAAGGAACCGGAGTCCCTAAACAACCACCCAGAGCGCCACTCCCCTGGCTACTTGGACCACTCTCCCCATGACTGTTACATGAGAGAGAAGTAAGCTTGCACATCTTTTAAGTCACTGAATTTTGTTAAAGAAACTTAGCCTTGACTCTGAAGAAACTCATCACTTCCTCCTCAAAATCTTTATCACTACCATACTGAACTTCTCACCATGTCCAAATATAGAATGTCTTTCTGCATCCATGTTCTATTGTTCAAGCCTCTGCCTGGAATCCTATTCCCCACTTTTTGCACCAGGTGAGCCCCGCTCATATTCAAGACCCAGCTCAAGTGTCATCTCGTCTGTGCAGCCTCCAATGCGTAGCCTCCATCCTTCAAGAATTCCCTCATTTTTAACACTTAGGAATGCTTTTGGCTACTAATAACAAAAAATTGAACTACCTCTGGCTCAAACTCCTATTTTCTTATTGGAAGTCAGGTGACATATGGTACCAGGTTTGCCTTTAATAGTTCAATGATGCCATCCAAGACTCAAGTACCAATATCTCTACTGTGCCATCTGCAATGGTTGCCTACAGCTCTTCTCCAAATCCCAGCATGTTTTCCAACTTAAACCATCATGTAAGTATACAATAGCATTCTAAGAAAGAAGAAGGAATGTAGAAACAAAAGGTTTTAACCTTGTAATAGCTTTTGCCACGGATAAATATACTTTTCAGATGTCCAGAAGACTTCCCCTGAAGTCTTACTGGCCAGAACTGAGTCCCATATCCATCCCTAGGGCTGGTCACTGAAAGGGGCATCAGACTTGCAGTGACTGATTTGGACCCACCCTAACTGATCAACCATGGCACAGCAGGCTAAATGAGAATACATGGAGTTTCTATTAGCAAGAAAGAAGAATGACTATTCATTAAGCATGTAGACAACTAATTATGCTGCCATGATACAGAATTATAATTTATCACTTTATTCATCTGACTGGGAGTTCCTTAAAAAAGAGAGACAGAGAGATTGTGTCTGTTCACCTTGAAGCCATCTGTATGTCTCACAATAAAGATGTTTAAAGATGTTTTCAAAGGATACATGAAGAGGCCCAAATCTTCTGAGCCTCTTCCTGATGTCTCATGTACTTAGGATTCTTGTCAGAGCAAAAAGTTGGCTTGACGGTCTCTGTCAGAAAAGAAGAGAGTGAGGAGATTCATCGGCACTTCACCTTCATGTGAAACTTAGACAACTAACAATGACCATTCCCAAGAAGCCTAGATTATTTTAAGGGTGTGTGGGTGAAAGACTATTAGTGTCTCACATCTCTGTACCCTTACTTGCTGCTGTTGAAGCCAGAGACAAAAGTGCTAAAATAGAGCTGAAAACACTGGTCTCAGGGTATTTCTGGTCAAGTCAAAGTTAGAAGGATAAGAAATCCCACAAGATTGTTCTTGTAAAGCTTAAGACTATGTCTTGGGCAGTCTCAAGGTTTATGGAGAAGTAGCTGCCCTTCAGGGCACTCTCCGGATCAGGGGAGAGCTCAGAGTCACACCTTCTCTGGGCAGAGTGACATCTTCCACTGCCAGGGAAAAACTACTGGTAATGATTTTCCAAACACAGCACTTCTAAGTGCTCTGTGCTGTTCTCTGGTGGGAGCACAGCTCGTAGGAAGGTGGTAGGTAGTCGTGAGGACCGAATCTGATCAGGCATGTTGAAAGTGCTATGTAAGGTGAGATTTGTGAAATGAGTCTCTAGAACAGTGCGGCCCTGTAGATGTTAATAAAGGTTAAGAACTGATTGCCAAAGGATCAAACAGTCCTTAATATTTCCAACTCCAGAATCAAGATAGTGGATAGGCAGTCCACTATAAATAGAGATCAAATGTTTGATCTTAATTTATATATTCACCAAGGTGTAAGATGCAAGCTTTAGAGCTTTCTTCTATCCCTCTGATGGGTGGGAGTGGCTGTCCAACTATATAACTGCAAAGTATGAGAGGAAGAGCTTGAATTTTGTGATTTTTCTCTGCAATCAACAGGTCAATTAATCAAGGCAGTATTCAAATAGAAAATAGGAGCATTCTATTCCATCCCTTGATCAGTGGTTGACTTAAACAATTGAATAGAATTTACATGATTAAAATAATGCACGGCTTTAGATCTATGACATTATTTAATTCAATTCTTTTGTTTAATACATGAAGAAACTGAGACCCCCCTCTCCCCCAAGGAATTAAAGGACTGACCCAAAGACACCAGTCTTTCAAAGTAAAGGATTAGGTTCCCTGACTCTCGGATCTGTGATCTTTCCTGTCCCTAGACTGTCCCACTAGTATTTCTGTTGTGGATCTAAAGACCTCCAGCTGTGGAGGTATGGTTGGTGATTAATTAGACCAGAGGCTTTGGCCATTCTAACAGGAGCCACTGGTGGTCTACAATCAGCTGCAGGTGGCACTTTAAGGTGTTTCTTGCATCAAGATCTTCCCATGTGTTCCACTGAAAGCAACAAATTTGTGTAGATTTGGTGGCATGTGGGTGCAAACAAATCTGAAGATTTTAGGAGGTGTGCAGATTGTCCTAAGCTTCCATGAGCTCATGATACTCATGATTCCAGAGGGCTCCAACATGCTCACCAGAGTCCCACCCCTTGATTTGCTGTATTGAGAGAGAACACAATGTGGTCAGTCACTAGGCACCAAGAATGTGCAAAATAGAGTTCTCTGGTGGGGCTTGAATACCTACCTTCTCCTCAGGCTGGACCTCTCCAACACGGAGTTTTAGAGTCCTCCATTCTATATTTCTTTATTCATTACACTGATGTTTATCGAGACCTAATATGTATGTAGCAAGTACAGTGTAAGGCTGGGGATACAGAAATGTTTAAGCCATGGCCTCTTCCCTAGAGAAATACATTCTGTAGTTTGGAAATAGGCCTGGGGATGGCTTGTTCTGGTTCTAAGGGGCAAGTGCTGTGGTTTTCACATGTGCACAGGGAAAGACGTCCCTTCTTCTGCCTGAGAGATGTTTGCACTGGTGTTTATCTGGTGGACCAGAGCAGGGTGAGCATTCCAGGCAGCATTCCAGGCAACAGGAACAGCATGTGCAAAGGCACAGAAGCATGTAAGAAGGATATTTGTTGGATTAGGCTCTTTAGCTATTCAATCCATGTCTCATAAATCGAGAGACTCACTGGAAGATGGAAGGGTGACCTCAGATCCTACAGTGAGCTTCAGAAGTCGCATGTCTATATGGTCAAGACTTTAGCACTTTGCTGTGTCCATCTCTGCTCTCCATCCCATCACCATCAACCCATGAGGACAGAAGATAGTGACAGAATCAACCCTGATCAGATTATGAAATGGGTAATGTTTGGTTTGTTCCTTTGTTCTGTCTCTTCTGTTCCTTTCCCCAGCCTCCGGGTGTCCTGGAACCCCCTTTTCTCTCCTATCTGCACCCCCGCCAAGGCCCGATGTTGGCAAATTCGATTTGAGCCCTCTGTTTCCCCACTCAGGTATTTGAATGAAAGCCCTGAATTTAATTGGAATAAATGTCTGCATCTCTTTCTATGAAAGTTTGAAAACTAAATTCTAGCCTAGGAACTAGAGTAAAAAAACAAATTGCAGGGGAGAAAATATGTGTATATGTAACCACAAAATATGACTAGACTTGAAGCCCAAGAGTGTTGATTTAATCAAACATTTTTAAGTATATGTTGAAATGATCATCCTGCTTTTTATTTTTGATTCACCCATTATTAAATTACTCCATTGATTATGAAATGTGTAATAATATGAAGCTATTTTACATGTCTAAAATTAGACTCATGTTTGTTAGGATGGCAAAGCCTTTTAATAATTGGTCAAATCCAATTTGTTAGTGTTTTATTTGGGATGTTTATATCTCTTGTCCTGGGCTGGAAGCCCCAATCTGAAGGTGAGCTATACTGAATATCTTCTGAGGCATGTATAATTCTCAATTTGCTGTACACTCTTAAGTCTCGAGATCTGCTGCTTACCACCATTTTTATCTTTCCATCATTTTCCTCTCTGTTAAGGAAATTTCTCACACTGGTCATCCACATTACTGGTATCATCTTCTGCAAGATCTTCCTTCTCTTTTACTTGCCATCATTGGTGGGATTTTCATTCTCTACTACATTTGGAATTTCCCTGCATTCTTATTCCAGCCAACTACTTTTGGCTGGTCCTGTTTCATAGAAGAAGATAACAAGAAAGTTTGCTCTATGATTCTTTTCTCTTTCTAACAGAACAGTGCTTTAGAACCATGAATCGTCAGGTGAAATCTCCCATACTTCGCAAAACCTTCCTAGAGGCCCGTTAGTGATCTTTTCACTTCATTCATTCATGAGAGGAGAGATTGCTGTCTAAGTCTGGGGTGTCCAGCAGCCCCTGTCACTGCACATTCTCATGCTATAGCTGCCCTGCTAAGGTCCAGAGCTAAGAACCAGCCACTAGGTCAATGCACCTGCAGGCCTTTGCTGTGAGCAATGCTGCGAGGCTGAAGTTAGATCCACCTTGTGCAGCCAGCACGTTCTCTAAACAAATATAGGTTTAATTTCTGTTGTACACGGTTTAGAACATGAAAGATGACACCCCATCCTTATTCCGACCTGTGTCCAGGGCTCTTCTGACTCTCCCCTGCTTCTGGTACTTCTCTTCAGACATCTGAGCGAGTCCACGGTGCATGGTGCTTCCGCTAGCTCCCCTGGGCATTGTGGCAAGTGTGGCTTTTGATCGGATGCAGGTAAAGATCATCGGAAGGCAGTGGTGAGGGGCTAGGGGGTGGTGGGGGCATCCAGGGGAGAGACAGGGCTCCTGCTGCTCTGCTAGCTATGGAAGTAGTGGAGGAGGACAGCCTGATTCTCGAATACTTGTCCCTGTGGCTTGAGGACACGGGCATCAGCAGGAAGCTCTTTAGACCATTCCATCTTCTGTCTTTGGATTTGGGCTGTTGTAATCAGAGAATGTGTGCTCCAATATTATTTCTCAATTCTCTCCTATTGGTGAGATCATCAATAACAACTTTCCCTAGAATATAATATATAACTTCCCTTATATTTTTGTTAAAAAAGTATTATATGCTTTTTGTTTGTTTGCATTTTCATGAGATTTATTCTGCCATTCAGCCGGTGGGGGCGGGGGGTGGGGGGAACATATACTAGGCAGCATATACCTTGTTAAATCGGAAATCCTTGCTTATGAATTCTACATTTTAATGGGTTTTCTTAACTTTTCTCCCTAACCATGTAGCCATTATAAATGTTCAAAATTGTACAGAGCTTTGAAGAGCGATCATTTCAGGCTATGAAAGTGGCCCCAATCTGTTGTGCTTTTAAAAATCCTTTGGTTTTCTTTCTTTTTTCGCCCTAATCTTTGAGTAAGGCTGTCTTTTCTTCTCAGTTCCTTCTAGGACCACCCTGTCTTTCCCAAAGTGAACCCTCTAAAGTGCTCCGTCTGGAAAGGACTATGTTTAATACTGAAGAGTCATAAAATCTCAAATAGGAAGAACATTTTTAAAAGGTCTAAACCAGTCACCGATGCTAATCTGGAGGCCCCTCTAACTCTCTCCCCACCTGCCACCCACCCCTACATACTCACCAAGGGGTCATTTGTCCTCTGCTTGAACACCAAGCAGTGGTCAGGAACTCATTACCCCTCTTTGTGCAGTCAGTCCCCTCTCTGAGCAGCTCACATTGTTAGAAAGTCACTTCTTACATTGAGCTGCAGTGTTTCTCCTTTGCTCCCCGCCACTGATCCTGGTTCTCCCACGCATGGACTCCGAGCACAAGTCTGTCATCGTTCCCACGTGTGCGCCTGTTGGGCAACTGAACGCAGATATCCCGCTGCCCGCCCCCCACTGGGGCTCTCTCTTCTCTGAGATAAACACACTCAGTTTCTTCAATCCCGCCTGTGATTCCTCAGAAATACTTAGTTGTGTCCATGGACTCACGCGGGGTTCTCAGTTCCTTTAATGAGAAGCAGGAGCACGAAGTTCTCATAAGCACCAAAGGTGGAGGTGCCAGAGCGAGAATGTCCAGGGGCTGGAGCAAGCCCATCGCTGGGCCCTGTCAAAGGGCGGGCCGGGACCCCCAGGGAATATGGGCCGCAAGCGTTCATTCAGAGCTGGAGCTGCCGGGGTCAGTAAGAGATGCTCATTCACATCGGAAAACTAGAGAAAAGGATAGATAATAAAGAAGTGAATTCCAAAGGTGTAGACACAGTAAAGGGAAACCACAGGGAAGGTGCCATCCCGCGAGCTGTTAGCAGTGGGACAGGTCACCATCCCTAGGCCTGAAGGAGGAAGAGGAGGGAGGGGTGACTGTACAACACACTGCAGAATCTATTAGTGGTAAAACTTGTCTGTTACTTGGGTTAAAAGTATGAACATCGATAAAATTTCTATCGCTTGTATTTTAACCCCCCGCTTCTAGGTGTGAATTGACCTCTATTAAACTGTTAAGAACTTCATTGGCTTTAATTAAGCATCAAACAAGGAATGAAACTAAGTAATCAGGATGGCTGAAGTGGGAGCATGAAGAGAGGTGCATTCTGAGACTTCATTTAAAGGGGCCCGTGAGCAAGTGCCAAACCCTTCGGCACACGGGACCTCACCGCCCCCGCTCCCTGCTCCCGGCGGTGCCGATTCAATGTCCCTGTTTGGCTCAGGTCTGAGGCACACTCTGGCTGAGAGGCAGCTGGCACTGGCCCAGGCATGAATCCGTGCCTACCCCTCTGGGCCCCACTTCTAACAGGTCACCCGGGTCTGTGTTGTCACCTTGAAACATTCAAGAGAGTTGTGAGCTTCAGAAGGTGAGATGTGTGGGGCTGGGGGCAGGGAAGGCCAGCCCTGGAGGGTGGCTGGAGAGCTTTTGACAGCCCAGAGCAGAGCCCAGGGTCCTATTCCTGACGACGTGAGCCCCCAGGCAGGCGCCGAGTGGATAAGAGTGTAGACAGTGAGGCCGGCCGTGATGCTTGCCAGCACCTGCAGATAGCAGGCAAATAATTGGCACATGTTTAAAAAAAAAATTAAAAAGCTATTGGATGTGAGTATTTTCTAACAGTGTCTGGCGGGAGTGCCCGGGAGGAATTTAATCAGCAAGAGTTGTTTAAACGGGGCTCCGCACTCGGGCCCTGGCGAGGCTCGTAATGAACTCCGTATCATGTGCCACTCCTGTCTGCTGGGGACATTCAATTTGTTAATTCTGCAGCTGGTGAGAGAGGTCAGATAGGAAAGTGACGATTGTTTTCTGACGTTCCAGCCCCTGCTCACATCCTTCTAATTAATCCTTTTAGGAGCCACGGGTAGATTAAGAAGGAGAAAAGGTGCGGGGAGCAAGCGTGAGAGAAATTGATGGAAAGACAGTCGCTGCCCTTCTCTCCCCAAACGAGATGGGATGTGTG